>NW_020653409.1:227493-266533 GCF_003589595.1 Hyposmocoma kahamanoa | reverse complement strand
TACCTATGAAATAAAGATTAGTTGACTTTGACTTAAACCATTACTAACTTTGCAGACTCGCCCACAAGATCGTGCAAGCTTACAAACTATGCTCCGAACAGCTGTCCTCACAGAATCACTACGACTACGGCATGCGAGCCGTCAAGTCTGTGCTGCTGGCGTCTGGAGCTCTCAAGAAGAACTATCCTGAAAAAGATGAAGCGCAATTGGTGTTGAGGGCCATTATTGACGTCAATATGCCAAAGTTCTTGTCACAGGTTAGGATTTGCCAAAAATATATCCGTCTCGAAAAAGGCACATCTTAACATATTTGGCCTAATGGACTAGCCGAATATAGAATAATGAATCACAATTCGGCAGAAAACTTAATACCTAAAAAATGAGGAAGAAATAAAGAAAAACAGCAAATTATCATGTAACTCTCCTAAAGCGCAGTTTTTAGATTTTTTATCTAAAAGTCCAAAGGGAATATAACTCAGTTATTTTTCTAAAGATAACGAACGCATCATTGGCGAAGCATACCAATCAGAGAGCAGTGCCTCTACCATGAGTTTACTTTGACAGCTCTCGCTAGCGACAGCGTAAAATATTTGTACGCAAAATGTTACTTCTTCTCGTAACCGCTAGGGGCGCTGTATAATTTACCATATAAAATTGTGAAGCAATTTACGCCGTCGCTAGCGACAACTGTCACAGTAAACTCATGGTAGAGGCACAGGGTGCTCGATGTTTACCTTTCGTTTAATTTTCGTCCGTGCGTTAATCAGGCCGAATGTTCGGCTATACGGCCATGTTCCTGGCCGAGTATTTTGTGTTCAACCTGTACTATTCCTTGCAACACTAATAATCACCGCGTGGTGACTCCATTAAACATTGTCATGCTATTCTTCTCAGCTCGAGCATTCCCAAGATTCAGACCGGGTCAAGATTCAGGCGTAATCATTCGTCCAATCTTGACAATTCTTATCCAGTGGTGACTGGTTGATTGAAACCATTTCCCTTTTTATGTCCGGGAAATCATCTCGTTTATTGTGCACCAACAACGCAAATGATTTCTAACAATTTCTCTGTCATTTTTGCCAGGACGTTCCCTTATTTATGGGTATCTATTCGGATCTTTTCCCCGGCGTAGAGATCCCTATTCCGGATCGAGACGAACTCCTCAAGTGTATCAAGAAAGATCTCGACAAGCGCAATCTTCAGAAGACGGAGTGGTATCTTGAGAAAATTATTCAGGCACGTACCTATACGAATACTGTACGGTGGCTGACTATAAGAAAACTTTAGGGGCTTATTATTCGATCATTTTAATAATCAGCCTTGCAATATTCTTTTCATTACATCAGATTAATGTTGGAAAAAAACTCGAGTCCAGGAGTTGATATTTTAGGACTCAACTCCAATTCACAAGACTTGCCACATAAAGACAGAGACTCACTATCTCGCTAGTCAACAAGTTTACAAATAGGCTCGAGTTCGACATTAGTGCACGAGTCTATTTGATTACCTATCAGTAGTCCGAAATGACATTTTCCAGAAATAACGTTTGGTCGACATTTCATAACCTCGAAAGTAATTTTGAGAGGAAAATGTTCTTTTAAAACTAACTTTACCTAACCTAATCAAACCTAATCGTGTCTTTGTAATAAACATTCAACATATCCTGAAAGAACAACTGTTTCGTTATAATTCGGTTTTCGGTGTAACAAAAATTCGAACAAACGTTATTACGGAAAAAAAATACGACTTTGTGATAGATTACCGTCTATTTATGTAACGAGTCGCGCTCGAGTCTGTTTATGTATGTACTGAGCGGTGTGTTAAACTTCTTTTTTTAACCGACATCAAAAAAAAAAAGATTTGAGTCTTAATTCGACTGTATGTTTTTTTATGTTTGTTACGCAATTAAGAAAAAAGGTACCTCCGTATTGTTCCCTTTTTAATTTGAAGAAAATGTTCCACCTCTAAGGATGGCACTTTCCGGTAACCCATTTCAATAAAGCTTGGCAAATAAATGTAATTCCACGTACTTTTAATTTTTTTTTATTAAAAAGTAATTGTATTTTGCAGAGAAGAATTCGACTCGAGTTTTGGTTGTGTTCAAAACTCAGGTTAGCTTTACGGCTTGAGTTCGACTAGAGTTGTAGGGTCGTATTTTAGAACTCTACTCAATGCTCAAATCAGGATTTGAGTACGATTTAAAGCACTCGAAATCATACTCAAATCCCTGCCATTAGGGTCGTATTTCCAGTGATTGAAATCTTACTCAGATCCTGACTTGAGCATTGAGTATAGTTCTAGAATACGACCCTTAGAGTCGAGTCGGTGCTCCGATGACTCCCCTTGGACCCGTGAGCGTTTTAAGCCACCAACCCATGCAAAATTTGTTTCGAGTTTATAAATGTAGACTCCCGGACTTGGTCTTAGAGCACAAAGTTACTGAAATGTAAGAAATGGATTGTATATACAAATTTTGCAGCCTGATTTCACATCACATTTCTTCATATTCACACACTAGCTTTTACTTATTCTTAAAGTAACGTATCCAAATGAGCACCCTTGATAAGAAATTTAAAATAAATAGAAAGTTTTGCTATCTCCTGAACAATCACTCTTTATAAGATATGAGTTTGAGAAAGTAAGTCATCGACATCAAATATTTTGTAGTTCACCCGATCTCATCATCTGAGCACTATTTTAGGTCTACGAAATGATGCTCGTCCGGCACGGGTTCATGATAGTGGGCCCGCCGATGGGGGGCAAGACGCAGGCCTACCAATGTCTAGCGGACTCCCTCCGTGCACTACAGCTGATGAAACCTCCGCCAAGGCATAAGGAGTTCGGAGCCATTTATCGGATAATCAACCCGAAGGCGATTACCATGGGACAGCTTTATGGATGCTTTGATCCGGCATCTCACGAATGGTGAGTTTCAATAGCTTTTTAATTATGGTCATCGGCCAATAGACAGGTGGTCCACCTTACAGTGCTGTTATAAACGCTGACTGTAGATATATATGTCCGATGAGATAATGCATTGTTGGCGGTGCAACACAAGAACTTGGCTCCTCACCTGCGATAGTGCTGGTATTCCTGACGCTCTCGTCTGGAAAATAGGAACGCATTGTTGCTGTACGGTAGAAATAGGTCGTCATCGTCATGAATCTACCATGCCAACCTAATGCGTGTTCTTTCGCCGTTAACCAGGGGTACTGGTATTGCCGGGCGGCGTCGTGGTGAATGTTCACTGATCCCACGGCGCCGACTCAACCGGCGAGAGGGAAACCCGGGGGGGTTTTAGTGGGGTAGGCCCTCCAGCCTGGAGGGAGAGTCCCCACATAACCCCTGAGTCTCCCTGGGCTCAGGGGTATCCATACAGACTTCCCCCGTCAAAAAAAAAAAAGGGTACTGATATTAAATATTGACCAAATTGTCTGTGCTTGTGCAATAAACAGTTTTTTTCTTATAAATGTGCGTAACTTGGAAATCAGATATTAAGAGAGATGTAACTGTCCTCGTGCTGGGCCACTACCGTTCTAAGAAACAGGACTGTCGGTGATATTTACTCCGCGAAAGCACCAAATTCCGATGTACGTTTTCTATAACATCTTTCATTGAGAAGAATTCTTATTATAAATTCTTTATTGCACAACGATATTAAAACACATGCAACAAAGTACATTAAACAAAGGTGAGCTTATCTCTAGAAGAGACCTGTTCCAGGCAATCCCAACGGTAATAGAGTGATACGGAAACGTAGATAATGATGAAGCTGGGGGTAGTGTAGCATTTTGTAAAGAAGACAACCGATGTACAAATCTCTGTAAAATCGGATTGGGAACCAGTTTAAGTATTTATTTGCTCAATTCCGTGTACAGGTACGACGGCGTACTCGCTATAGCGTTCCGAGAATATGCGATGTCGATTACGCGCGACCGCAAATGGATCCTGTTCGACGGGCCCGTCGACGCCGTTTGGATCGAAAACATGAACACTGTGCTCGACGATAACAAGAAACTGTGTCTTATGAGTGGAGAGATTATTCAGGTGAGGTCGACGATTTTTAGAAGTGATAACAAAGTTCGTATTTAAGGAGTGGCGATTTATTTAAAAAATCGCAAACAAAGAAAAATAATCACAAACTAAAGACAGAACACCTCTTCTGTAGACAATCAAATCAACTGTTTGTGTTAACTACGCAGTGTTACAATTTTAATTATTCTTTACAATTATTATTCTAATTACTAATATCGTTACAATTTTTATTATAAAAATGAATCTTCATGCGTGAACAGCTACCCTTAGAAGTGGATGATTTTCTTCAAAATGAAATGAGACCACTTTGGAGGTACCCCTTTTCCAACAAAATAAGAATCATAAAAATCGGTTCACAAATTAATTTTAAGTTCAATATTAATTATTAACAATCATAATTAACGAAACATATCACCTACATTATTTACAATGCAACGAATATTAACTGCATGAATAAAATATTCCACAGAAGCCATTGGCTTACAATTATATGGACGTCGGGTCCGCGCTAAAAAGTGTCCGAACTTATAGGGCGTTAATATCGTATATAGAGCGTCATTCACGCTTTAGTCTTCGTTTGTTCGACTGACAGCGAAGCAAGCAAAATTAGACAGTACTGCGATGACATTACAATTTAAATTCGACGTTTTAGCTCTTTCACATTCCTTTACATGTCACTACGTTTAAATAGGTTGACTTGGGACATTTTTTTCGTGGTTTTTGTATTAAACCCGTCGTCCATTTATTTGTAAGTCAATGGAGTCAAAAGGAGTATTTCATATTGTGTGACGTGTAACTGAGTGTAAACGGAATTCCTATCAGATTCATCGGTAGATTAAATTTCTGAAACATTCCTACCTTACAAGATGCGCAAGCGCGTAAACGCGTAACATGATACTAAATTAGACAGTAAGATTTCCGTGTTTGCTTATAGATGACGAATAAAATGAACCTGATCTTTGAACCTGCGGATTTGGAGTTTGCGTCTCCCGCGACGGTGTCCCGTTGCGGAATGATATACATGGAGCCTGAACAACTTGGTAATTTTTTATTACGCTCTTATCAATTATGCAAAGCATTAACCGTTACGTGGACCACGACCGGAAAGGTCGAAATCCCGATGAGCTCGTGGCAGCGATCGCACATTCCATTCTGGAGGTGTAAGTTATGACGCACACTCAACATAGCCCCGCAGTAGGGAAACCTTGTATTGCGGGTGAAATAGACCACAAATTACACCCAAACTCACGAGAAAAATAAATATATGCCATACACATATTTCTCCCGGTCTGAGAATCAAACCTAGGAACATTGCGTCGCAGTCCATCATGGCAACCGTTCGAACACGGAGACAGTTAATGCTTAGCTAGATATAGCTAGTATTCCCGTAATCTTTTTAAATGTCTTTGATGATAGAAGATTAATAGAAGAGAAGAAGGAGATAAGTGTTTGCCCTGCTTGCACATAACGGGCTAATAAAATTAATGTTTTACAGGATGGCGCGCATTTTTATCCTCCTACAACGTCTTCCTTAGCAAGAAGCTGATCCCTGAACAGTACGAACTGATCCAGGAGCTGATCGAATGGCTCGTCCCCGCTATGTTCGAGTTCATGTTGATCAAGTGCCACCACTTTGTTGTCGTTGGAGAAATTCACCAATTCTTTGTAAGTTACTGATAACCGAGGTGGTATAAATTTCTATCCCAGATTTGATTACTTTTAAACTCAATAGTTCAATGCTTCACCTGTACCAAGCACAAGTCCGGTCGTGTATGGAGTACTGCTGCCACTTATGGGATGGCTTTGCTAAATACCAACTGGCTACCTTGTATTCAATCGACAATCGTGCCAAGAGGCTTATAGGCGACTCGGAATTAGTGGAAGCGAAGCTGCAGAGGCTTGAACACCGCCGTAAACTTGTATATATATTATTGTATACATCACGGAAAGTGTGCGATGGAATTGCATAATTTGATTCTGCCTTCCCCTTTCCTTAATGGAGGGACTAGACGTGGGCTGGGATTCCACCAATACGTTGTGGATATCCACAGCACAACCCAGCATTCTCACAAAGAGTTTCGCTTCAACATTTATATAGCGAGCGGCTAGAGAGTGGAATTCCCTACCTGCGGACTTATTCTTCGAACGCTATAACTTGGACCTCTTCAAGGCGAGAGTGAATTTTTTAAATATGTCTCTTTAAGTACTACAGAGAACATGTTAAATTTTGATTTTCAACCTAACCCCTATAGTTATTAAATTCTTTTTTTTCATAACATCAAGTGACGGGACGAACAATTCGTGCATCTGCTGGTAAGCTACACGCCTGTCCATAACAGTTACAGTGCCACTCATACTTTAAATCGCAAAGATCTGAGGGGCACTGCCTCTGCGCCCGTCACCCTGAGACATAAGTTGATATGTCCCATGTGCCTATAATTTCACCAGCACCTTTACCCTTCAAATCCAGGACGCAGTAATGCTGACATTACTGCTTGGCGGCAGAAATAGGTAAGGCAGTACTTCCCTAGACGAACTCTTTCACAAGGAGTACTACTTCTACTAAATTCACATTTATCCCAACACATATAATTTAGAGGTTTAACGCGACTCCTGCTACCCCGTCTGTTGTCATCGGGCGCTTGTCAACGTCGGATCTGTGTAAAATTTTCTCCGCCTGTTCTTATTTATTCATATTAATTTTCTGCGCGCGGATTGCGAGCGGCTCCCCATATCTCACCTAAAATCTAGGCTCTACTAATACATCGCCTTAAGTTGGATGTGTCTATCCGGACTTAAGTATCGAAAGGGTAAATATTGTTTACAGTCATTCTCTCGCCTGTTCACGTGTCTACTTGAAAGCGAAGCACAGTTCAGTACGATTTGGCTGCAAAACACTTTTGTCTTCTGCTTGCTGTGGGGCCTTTGTGCAACGGTTAATGGTAATCATTTTATTGTCTAATATCATATATCATGTAAATCGAGTATATAAACTGAAATAGAGACGAAATGTCGTTTAATTTGTTTGAAAACTATTCTGCCAAATCATTACGGTGACAACTGCGCTCCGGTTGGCCAGCCCGAATCGGAAACAGTGACGGGTGTCGTCAATTGTTTCAATTCAAATTGGCCAGTATAAGTTGAGCTTTGCTATAATGGCTGAAAATTGAAAAATAACATAATTTAATATTTCATTACCGATGAAAAATGATTCCGTTTGTTTTGTAATTAGATATTTTACTCTTTTTCCCACACCACCGAATGGAACAGCTTTCCATAGTTAGAGATATTATCTTTATTACAATAAATACAGAATATTTTTATAATATCATAAACCAGGTCAGTTGTTGGCGCTCGCTGTACTATTTCAGCTTTCTAATTCGTGATTACAACGCAAACTATTTGATATTTAAAAGTGATATAAGACCCATTTGTCTGATGAGTTGCCAGGGATGAATGGCCCATATTTCATGTCTATTACTGGTTATATACACGGTGATCTTATATGCTAATTGTGAACGAAAACATTGCGTTGATTCCTGCACGTCGAAGAATGATCCAACCCTTGAAAAACACGCATTTTGCAAGCATGGCAGATTATGGCCTAAACACTGTCTTTAAAAGAGACCCGCCTATAAATGGGACGATCTTGGATATATTGGTTAATAATGACGGTGAATCATATTACAAAGGAGGGCAATTTAATGCGCCAGGTGTTTTTAAACTCAGTCTTGATATCCAGACATTTGGATTTGAGTGTTAAGCGCTACGCTATTTTTTAGAGTACCTCGAAGAAATGCTTCCTGTGCGTACCGATTACAAAGTAATAAAATCTACCCACGATTTCGGCATTTTCCTATTAGTAGATGGACGGCATAAATTTATAGAGCTAATATGTATGGAAATGTGGGAAAAAGACCTCGACGTATATATCTCGGTCAAATTTGGGACGTCCTTGAAAAATACCAGGTTAAAAGTACCAAGAATAAACGGGCCTGTATAAAGAGACTGATGCTAGAAGAGGTTTGTTAAGGTAGAGGAGGCAAAAGAGGTCTGTGAAGAGAGTGGCGAGTTTTGGTTTGTGGTCTCTGCCGACACCAGCGGGAGACAAGTATAGTCGTACATACGTGCAGTAACTTGGGTCAGTCGCGAAATTATTCCTGACCTTCTTTTACCTCAAACATCAAAAGTAATTTTGTAATACTTCTTTTAACATATGCATACACATTTCAGGGGACAGTCGTAAAAACTTCGATGTATTCTTTCGCAAGCTTTTGGACGGCGCTAACGCTCAATATCCGAAGCCAAAGTCCTTTAAATTGACCAAGAATCAACTTTTCCAAGACAAAGATACCGTCTTCGATTATGTATATGACAAGCGCAACGGTGGAACTTGGATATCTTGGCAGGAGTTGGAAAAGGAAGTTGTTTTGACGGCAAACGTTAAGGTAAACTACAGTTTATAAAATCTATAACAGTAACGTGTATCGGTTGAATCCTTGATCCCAAATCAGCTACGCTTTTTGCCCAATAAGAATAAAATTACTTGACGTTTTGGTTTTTTGGGGCGTCTCACGTCCAACACAAAAAGCGGTACTCGATATTCCACATATCAGTCGCTGGTTCTTGACTGTGCCGTTGCCGGGAAATACCGACTCATTTAGAAATTCAAAATTTATCTTCTGGGTCGTGAGAGAGACGATTATTTACAATTTGCTTAATTTTAGTAATTATATGCCACACGAATTCCCCGGTGTCAAATTAGGTATTCCTTATATCCTAGACCATTCAGATCAGGTCCAAATTGAGGAAAGTTTGTTTCCAAATTGATGAAACCTGGGCTCTTCTCCCGTTCACCGTCCGCCACACATCGGAAACAATTACTGTTAAATAAGTAATGCTCGATCAAATAAAAAAAAAACAAAGTCAAGTATGAAGCTTCATGCGCCTCTTCTAGTTTGGTCGCATATTATTTATTTGACAGTAATTGTTTCGGTACGGTTGTAGGGCGGAGAATGCAAGTAGACCCCCCGTATGTTGAAAAAGTTTTACAACGCTTTGACAACGTGTGAAAAACCCACTTTGGTCTAGCGTGGAATATGACTCAAACCCTTTATTTAGCGGAGATTTTTGTCCAGCACCGTATAAAGAGTTGTTGTTGATGTAATTCCCAGGTGAACGAAATTATAGTCCTCACCAACGAAAACGCGTGCCTCCGGTACTTCGTGTCCAAGATGGTTCGCTCAAAGATCCCCATTCTGATCGTGGGACCAACCGGCACGGGCAAGTCCTCGTTGGTGTTAAACTTCTTGCTCAGTCTACCGAAGGAGAAATATATAACCAATACTATTAACTTCTCTGCTAGAACTACTGCTAATCAGGTTAGTGGGTTTTATGAAGATATCCTCAAAGGAAAGTTTAAATGGTCACGTAGCTAGGGACACTATCGGATAAAAAAGTATCTTACTCCGCGATATTCATATAGTTTTTGGGAAATAACTCCACTAGTTTAGCTATAATTATTTATATATATAATTATTAATTATTTTCTTTGAGTTCGATCTTGCTATTAAAGCAAGATCGAACTCAAAGAAAAATTCTCTTCGACCCGGCAGGACTCGAAACTGCGACTACGTGATTCTGTCGCATACTCTTTACCAACCAACCTAAAGATCAAGTTGCCAAGTCACCGAAAATTCTTTTGTGTCTGTTATAGCTCTTCGTATTGAGTTTTTTCGGCTTTCGACGCCGTAAGCGCCATCTGTGAGAGATTTATGAAAATCCTCTCACTCAGAATGTCATTTAAACTCAATAGCTTGTGTATTAACTGCCTCAGTGGCCGAACGGTTACCATGCCGGACTGCCACCCAGAGGTCCCAGGTTCGATTCCCGGGTCGGAAGAAATATTTGTATGGCCTACATTTATTTCTCTCGTGAGTTTGGGTGTAATTTGTGGTTGTCTATGTGTGTGTCCATGGCACCCGCGACACAGGGTTTCCCTAGTGCGGGGCCATATTGAGTGTGTGCGTTATTATTATTAGCTGTAACTGTAACATTCTGCAACAAAATGTTGTTTCTGTTGAGTGCCATACTTAATTTCGACAAACACTATTTCGACTCGACAGTACTTCGACTACACATTAATTCGACGGAACACTATTTCAACAAAACACATGTTCGACAGGTCATTAGTCCGACAGAATACTGCTTCGACAACACAAACATTCGATAGCTCACTATTCCGACAGAACATGAAATATTTAATATAAATATTTGCTGTACTGAGAGACACTTAGGTACACTTAGGTACCACTTTATCTTTGAGCGGAATATCACATTAATGTAAATATGTCTGAGAAATAATGTATAACTAGTTAAGCAATTACTTGTCAATTTAAAGTTCTGTCGGAATAGTGACCTGTCGAATTCGTGTACTGTCGAAGAAGTTTTCTGTCACTGCAGTGACCTATCGAGTGTTTGTGTTCTCGAAGCAGTGTTCTGTCGGGATAGTGACCTGTCGAACATATGTTTCGTCGAAGTAGTGTTCCGTCGAATTAATATGTAGTCGAAGTACTGTCGAGTCGAAATATGTGTTTGTCGAAATTAAGTATGACACTCATTTCTGTTATCTCTGTTAACGCATTAAAAAACAAGTTTGACGGTTGCATACGATAGAGCGAATCAGACTAAAGTATCAATTTCAATACTGTAAGAAACAGACGTATCGGCGAAAGTTGCTTGTTTGTAATCAATAATAAATTCTCCAAAATAAATTCTACTGATTGTAAAATAAAGTTGACAAATGCTACGGCTTGATATACAGTTGTCAATCAAATTGTTTGAGAGTGACGATTCTGGCATTTATGTTTACAGACACAAGATATTATCATGTCAAAAGTGGACAGACGACGTAAAGGCGTATTTGGACCGTCCATGGGGAAAAAGGTAAAGATTAATCCTTAAGTTAAGCTATAAAAGCAGTCATTTATGTGGAAATTAGTTGAAGTTTATTTTTTCAAGGAATTCTCAATGAAGATTTTGATTCGATAAAGAAAGGTTATATCTTTAGGTGTCCACGGATCAACCAATTTATTTATTATTATTTATTATAAATTTATCTTTAATCGACTTCAAAAAAGGAGGAGGTTCTGAACGCGACTGTATTTTTTTTGTATATATGTACGCGATTTTGATGATTTTTTTTTTGTTGGAAAGAGGGTACCTCAGTGTTGGTCCTATTTAAACTTGAAGAAAATATTCCGACTGGCAAATTAGAGGACAAATCCGGTATCGCGCATTTTCCGGTAACCGATTTCAATAAAACTTGGCAAATTGATGTAATTCCACGAACGTTTGAGGTCTGTTTTTTAAGTAAAATAGTTGGTATTGGTATTGGTGCAACGGGCTAGTTTCCGCAACTCGACGTCGAGGCGCCTATTTTGCGTGTGGTGGGTGCAGGGTCCTACTCGTGCCACCCAAGCTCCTCCAGGAATCTCAGCAGACTCTTCGGTTTTCTGAAGATTTCGGGGAGCGACCTCGGCACTCCAAGGTACTTTGCCCTGTAGTTGGCCACACCGGAGCACTCTAGTAGGATGTGTGCGGCCGTTTCCTCCCCCTCCATGCACGCTCTGCATAGAGGGCTGTCCGTGATACCTAAATTGAAAAGGTGTTTATTGTATGGACCATGACCCGTTAGAGCGGCAGATAAAGTGCGCAGTTCTTGTCTTTCAAGTTGATTAATTTACGAGATAGACTGGCGTTGAGCGTTAGGAATGCTTCCCTGGCCTGTCTACAAACCGTAAGGGTTGTTCATATGTTATTATGAGAAGATTTTGTACCTTTGAGTATAGTTGTTCTTGACCATTGGTAGGGGAGGGACACTATGGGTTCCGGCCCTACAGCATCCGTCTCCGACCCTTTTCTAGCTAGTTCGTCTGCTGAAGCAAAATAGTTATAATTATTAATTTACAATAACAGTGTCGAGCGGTGGTAGCCCTGTGGGAACAGCAATCGTTCTGCTTCTCAATTAAAAGATCGACGGTGCGAATCCTGTGGCGTCTTGTACTTATGACTATAATTTCTGTGCTAGCGGTGGAGGTAAATTTCGCGATGAAACCTGTACATTGAAGAATGTTGTCTTCAAGTCTTGGAAGATGTGTGAAGTTACCCTCTTATTAAGACTCGATATTCCTCAGCTCGAATTCAAAATTTTCCCATACTAATACGGTTCATTTCGAAAAATGTGTATAGTATACTATACGTGTTCTATTTAGGTCAGTTATTGTAAAAAAAAAATCATTGGTATATATAAAGTACCTGCTGAATGCAGCAGTTTTCTTGTAAAATTTCGAGGTAAGTTTTTTCTATCTTTAAAATTTTTAGGAATCATGTTTTCGTACCATAGTGTAATAAAACTCTCACCGAATCACAACTGTTGTTTATTATCTCTTCGATTTTCACAAAAAAACTGCCCGCTCTTAAACTAAAACACTGCTTTTATATTATTCAGGACGACACCCACTCCACCATTTTGCTTCACAGTGTTGTCATCCTGAATAATAAATTCCGTATAACCATTACAAAGAAGAATATTTTCCTATAATTTGGTAACTAAATAAATTATCAATAAAAAATCTATACAAAATTATCTGAACCCTACAATATCTTCCATTTTACTATATATTTTTTCCAAAGTGATTGACTCAACACAATACTTACTGTCATATCCGCTCACGCGATACATGCAGCCGTAGACGCATACCACACCTTGAGGTGCCGGTGATGATTTTATACCGATTTATCGGATATCGAAGTTATAACAGGTAAAAGAACTAATATTAATTGCTATTTCGGTAACTACTCTAGCAAACCATAAAGTTTTTAATGCCTGGGTCTGTCATTTAAAAAAATAAACAACTTCAAAAATACGTCACGACAATCGTGTCTGTTATTGTTTGGGCTGGTAATTTCGGTGTTTATTTATTGAAAACATACCGTAAGTAGCGTTTTTAAAATTTACCCTGAATATAAATGTTTATAAACTATAATTTAAGGAGTAATTTCATGGTAAACGTTAGAACCACTCAAACGGAATATTATCATATTTATCCAAGTACACCAAAAATGTCATCAGTGCTTTTTAAGTGCAGGATTGGCGGTGTATTACTGCATTTTATTTGAGATGTTTTTGTTGGTAGTACGGAGGGTATTTATTTAGCAATGCAGAATAATAATTTTTATTTATAAAAACTTGTATTTAAACTGAATCCTTTTCTATTTTGCGAAACCAAGTAGCCGCCATTTTGCGGTAGGAGGAGCGCATCGCGTGAGCGGATATGGATTCAACCAAAGCTATTTGAGGTTGTATCGTATCTTAAAGGACACCCTAACCCAGCAGTGGGACGTACAGTAACGGGTTGACTCACTCCCCGGACAATCACACCCTTCAAAATTCATCAGTATTCAATTTTCAGTGCGTGCTATTCGTGGACGACTTAAGTATGCCTCAGAAGGAGACATACGGAGCACAGCCTCCCCTGGAGCTCTTGCGGCAATGGATCGACCACGGCCATTGGTACGACCTCAAGGAGATGGTCCGGCAGGAAGTTGTCGATGTGGTAAGTACATTTTGCAATGTTGATCGTGTTTGTTGAGAGCTGTACCACGTAATAGGCAAGAACGACACATTTCTTTTGTTTCTGTTGTATGACTAATCAATGCAATGATCTTATATACCCGAGACATGTTACGTTCATAGAAATTTGTAATCTGTTCCACAACCTATATAGAAAATCGTAATGGATGTCAGGTTCGTCATTTTGCTCGACGCTGATTGGTTGCAAGGTTTGTCATTTGACTGAGATTTGAATCTTCACTACGCAGACGCTAGTAACACATCTGCCCTTTTTGTATATAAGATAATTGAATCAATTTTTTTATTCTATCATTTTAAACAGTATTTCCTTTTATAAGATTTTAAATCTTTGTATATCATGTTGTATTTATTGACTTAATTCAAAACAAACCGTCTGATGATATGCACATTTCTGCAGCATTTTCCTTATTCCAACAGTTTCTGCAACTTTCCACTTCTTTTCTGACCATTCACGTGTTTCCAGCTCTTTGTATCAGCGATGCTCCCTCCCGGCGGAGGGTCAAACCTGATTTCGTCGCGCCTCACACGCCACACGCTACTCATAGGCCTGGACTCCTTCGAAGATAACACGCTTAACAAAATCTTTTGCACGATTATGGACTGGCATTTCTCTAAAGGATTCACTGACACTTTAGCCAGGATGTCCAAAGTATGTATATACAGACGTAAATAAACCTTAACAAATATCACTGGCATGTTAAAGTGACAGTTCATGTTATTGTTTGATGACGTCGACAAATGCAATCAAACTTCAAGTCCGCTTGCGCTTAAAAGTTTATTACAGAGTTTACAAAGTTACTTTGACCAGGACTCCTACAAACAACGTTTGTCTCACATAATAAAAATTCGATCGGGGCAGTCGCCATTCGAGGGAAAAGCAATAAAACTTAGACGAAAAAAAATAGAAACGCAAAAAAATTTAGATAAAATGGGTCAATGCCATCTAGTGGACTTTTAGGGAACTATAAAATAAACAAAATTGCTTAAAGAAGTCTATAATTTTCTTTTTTTTATGTTTTGTTTTGTCTATTTATTTTGTGCCACTTACATTACGTTACTAATAACTATACAAGTCCTAGTCAATAAAACAGTTGAGTCGATCACGTCACTAAAACTAGTTGCGGAGTTTCGATCATAGAACTTCGGACGGTGAATGTCTCTATGTAGTAACCGAAAGTGTGTGAGAAATTTAGTTTTCAAAGTATTAACTGCGACTTTTCGTCGTGTTGCTTATGCTAGTTAGCTTATAGTTGGCACACAGACGCATTTACAGTAAAAGTTACTTTCCTATACTCCCACAGGGCGAACCATTGGGTCAGCGGGGTTGTTAAAAATAATGAGTGTGAGCGGATAAGTTGGTACGGGCCGATCAAGGCAAACTTACCATTTTCATTCCCTTAACCGACAAGCGTGTCTGAAAGCACTAATGCGTGTTGTTGAGGCGTGTGTATGTATGCGTATGTAAAAAAAAAATTTAAGGGTTCGTCCAGTGAAGTACTGCCACATTACTGCGTTCCGGTTTTGAAGGGGAAGTGTGCTCGTGAAATTACAGTGACGGGCACTGTAGCATAACAGAGAGAGAACTTTGTGATTCAAAGCACTGAGTGGCACTGCAACTGTTATGGACAGGCGTGTCGCTTACCACCAGGCGCACGACTTGTTCGTCCCATCACTTGATCCTTTATAATCGCAAACAGTTTCAATAAAATCAAATTATCTAGGTATAGTCACTTTCCGAAAAAGTAACTGATCGCACATACACCGGTAGTTTATATGACGTATAGTATCTTTGTATATACCTTTCAGAACGTAGTAGCAGCCACTATGGAAGTGTACAAAAACGTAACGAACCAGTTCCTACCAACGCCAAGCAAGTGTCACTATCTGTTCAACCTGAGAGACTTCTCTCGAGTCATCAAAGGCGTGCTTCTGGTTCCATCCAGTCGTATGAAAGAACTTAGCAAACTTGTGATACTCTGGGTACACGAGACTTATCGAGTGTTCTACGATCGGTTGACTGACGAACCGGATAGGTAAGCTATATCAGGAAGTCGACTACGAAATACGATACTACGTAACTGCGTACGCAACGAAGCTCATACGTAGCACATATGTCAGTTTTACGATGAAAGTAATGTTAAAATTCCACGTTTCAGAATAAGAACTTATGTCAATTCTTTTTTTTTATATATAATAGACACGCGCTTGGCCACAATCGCGACGGTGTGAACGACAATGGGACGCGTTTGCCAAAAAATGCTCTCTAGCCTTGAACTAAATTGAAAAGTTCCTGCGCACCACTCCCCGAAACGTATCCGATAGAAAACCGCCAAGCAGGCTACTTTCCTGCGATGGTCGAGATTTTGTAGCTTCGACTCCACAAGAGAATTGTTGTTAATAAGTCTCTTTGCTTTTCGCTCCACCGAGTCCAAGGCAGCTAACTGGTATTGGGCAGAGCCGTCTCAAAGGTGGCAGCAGTACTCCATACACGATCGAACTTGTGCTTTATACAGATTTAAAAGCTGTTCAGGTGTGAAGACCGCTTGACCTTCTAAAGTATGCCTAGTTTTCTGGTAGCAGTTTTTGCCAAGCACTCGATGTATAGCCCAAAGTTGAGGTTGGATGATATGTCCAGACCAAGTAGCTCAAGGTGGTCACTTATCGACACGGATACATCTCAGAAATCAGGATCTTCGTGCGCGTTTCGTGATAGCCTACGGTCCGATACGAAGCTAAAACGATGATCGTGTGTCGTGTTTCGTGGTATACCTCCAGTCCATACACATACCTTCCAACATTCATCACAATCATCATCATATCAGCCAGAAGACGTCCACTGCTGAGCATAGGCCTCCCCCAAAGATTTCCAGACCAGCCGATCGGACGCGGCGTGCATCCATCGATTAGCCGCCGCCCTTGCCAGGTCATCCGCCCATCTAGTAGTAGTGGTCTCCAATCGAGAACCTTTGTGCCCCAACGGCCGTCAGTTCTACGAGCTATGTGCCCAGCCCTCTGCCACTTCAATTTGCAATCCTTTGAGCTATGTCGCTGACTTTTGTTCTTCTACGGATCTCCTCATTTCTAATGAACGTAAATTATTTTCAATTTAACTTTGAAATAAATGCTTAATTAACATTGGCTTGTATTTAAATGATCACTTTAAATTTTCTAAAGCAGCAGGCATAAAATCTAAACGGTCATTTTTTTAATGATTGATCCATTTTCTTTCTTTAATATAATTTGACCTGAAAACATTTTCACGCAAGCAAATTGGCTTCTGCTAACTAATCTAACCTACTGAATGGAGGGCGCAACCAAGATTTATTAGGAGATCAATATCAAAAGATATACTATACTGGTTATATTATAAATGACATCAATCGAGAAGAGGATCAGGAAATTATTTTTGATTTTTTTAAATTTTTCAGCCATCACTGTACAGTGGTACAACAGGACAGGCATGGGCAAAGGCCTCCCTACCCTTTTTCCACTCGCGATTTAACGCCACGCCATATCCATTTTTGAATACCAAACATTAATTTAGCATGCTTAAGAGGGAGCATGCCAAAAAAGTTTTGACATTGGCTCCGCCCAAATTTGTGAAACAAATATATGCCTGAAGTTCGCTTGACATGCGACAGGAGATGTTGAATTTTGCGTATTAAAAGTACCAAATTCGTTTTAGCGGAATAACTCTAAACTAAAGGGTTTAAAAAAAATCCGTAGTGACAGTTCTCGATCATGCATAAATATAATTATCTAATTTTTGTCCTAATAACATGTAGCATTTCGAGGATAAATCGAAAAAATGTGAAAATTAGAGGTCATTTCGTGATTTTTATCTATCGAGGAAACTTTATTGCTTTATGTTTCTGATTAATGTCTATGCCTGAATATATCGTGTGGTTACTCACACAATATTTTATTTTAAACTTTAAAGTGTTTATACCCCTCTAAAATCAAATCGAAGATTAGGAATTTTTCCTCTGCTCCCTCTTAAATATAAGAATAGTGTTACCTTGAGTGCAGTTCATTTATAATTTATCCGTAGATTAAGAATTATCGCATACGTGAGAATACGCGCGACACGATACGCGGCGAATTCACTCTTTTTGATCAAGCTCCAATGTATGTTATTAATGCACTAAATGCGTTTTAGGATAAAACTCTTCGACTTAGTATACAAGGCTGTGTACGCGAACTACCGCGTGCACTTTGACCACGTGATGACTGAGCTGGGCTATGTGCCCGAGGGCGAAAAACTGGCCAACAAACACGCCTGTAACATCTTCTTCGGCAACTATATGGAGCCTGATGCTGACCCCAAGATATACGACCAAGTAAGTTAAGCAGTAGGTATATTAAATAATTTAAGTGACTTAATGGAAAACATAACACCCGAAATAATAATAATTTTCAAACTTATCGTGCAAAATTTAATGGTACTTCACGTTAGATTGGACCCTTTTACAGAGTTCAACTTCAGGACTTAACATCTGTTTTTACAAATGTTTGCAATGCGCAGGTAACCGATCTCGACGACATGGGTGTGAAGATGGAGTACTACCTGGATGAGTACAACGTGGTTTCAAATTCGCCCATGTCGCTGGTTATGTTCCGATACGCTCTTGATCATATTTCGCGCTCTACACGCGTGTTACTACAGGATAACGGTGAGAAATTAGCGCACTTGAGCCCAAAATAGTTTAAACTTTAAAAAAGACAATACCAAACACACACCCATAGCTCCGCACTAGGATTTCCTGTGTCACACACATAGACAACCACATATTACACCCAAACGAGAGAAATATATATATATATTTTATTCATATAAAATGTAAGTGCGCATTTGACCTCCATCTCAACTGATGGAAAGTGACGAAGAGGTCGACTATGGAGCATGCACACCTAAATGATGCCTATTCACTCTCGCCTTGAAAAGGTCCAAGTTATAACGTTCAGTGAACAAGTCTGCAAGCAGGGAATTCCACATCACAGCCGTTCGCCATATAAATGTGGAAGCGTAACACTTCGCGCGAATCTTTGGAATATCCACAACATAGGGGTGGAACCCAAACCTACCTAGTCCCCCGGTCATGGAAAGGGGAAGGCGGAATTAAATCATGTAATTACATCGCACACTCTCCGTCATATATCCTATAAAATACCGATTAGCAGGCAACATTATGGCGGTATTTTAAATAAATATAGGCCACACAAATATTTTACCCGAGAATCGAACCCGGTACCTCTGCGTGGCAGATCAGCACAGTAACCGTTCGGCCATGGAGGGAGTTAAAACCTGAAAACTTAAGCCCAGAAAGCTACGATTTGCAGAATTTCCTTTTGACGGTAACGGTCAGATTCGCTGACTGTGTTTCCGTCCGCCATCTTGAAAGACATTGTCACGGGCGACGAGACAGGCGAGATTTGACATTATCAGCGTTAATGTATTTTTTTATAATAACAAGTGACAGGACGAACAAGTCGTGCACCTGGTGTTAAGTAACACGCCTGTCCATTACAGTGACACACAGCCGCAAAGAATTCAGGGGCATTGCCACTGCGCCTGTCACACTGAGACATAAGTTGACAAGTCCCATGTGCCTGTAATTTCACCAGCCCCTTATCCTACAAAACCGGCAGGCATGAAAGCTTGCTTGGCGGCAGAAATGGGTAAGGTGGTAATATTTAAAAAATTATATGTTCTTTCCCGCGTTCCTCTAACTGAGAAACAGGATTGGTGAAATGTGTGCCCCACATCAATGGCAAGCTTTTTTATGCTGTCGATACTTTTTTATTTTAGCACTATATTGGCCCTGAATAGTACGTTGCTACCTTGACTGCACTGGCCGCGTAGACACCTTCCCTCGTACAGGTATTAGGACACAAGGAGCACAACAGTAAGTGCTGCATTTACCGTGCTGGGACATCGCAGTCACATTGTGTTAGACTAGCATCCCTGAAACTCCATTTACACATCGTATCTCTGCAGCGTCCTGGGTGCGGAGTCGATTTAAGGACTTCCACACGGGCCACCACAGATCGCAACCTGGCGGTAGTTACTCTTGAGGTATGATGAAACCAGGTGGGGGTTTCTGATTCCACAGTGACAGTTGGATCGTCACTCGTAGCCTTTGTGGTGCGCAGGAGACTTTTACGGCTTTTGAGACGAACTCGGGGAACTTGGTAGCTATATAAAGAGTGTCGACTGTCACTCTCTTGTTTATGCTTCTCCGCGGAGTGGTCGATGCACTCCGGTGACTGTAGTTTTCAATAAAACTACTCTAGTCAGCCACCGGTAGCTGTAAAGGTACCTTGTTGAGTGAAGAAAAACTTTCATAGATTTCTCACAGATGGCGCTACGGCAAAAAAATCGTTAAAAACCAAAAACAATGATCTGCAACAAGCACATAGAAAGATTCGTAAGGTCTGCTGGTTCGTTCCGTAGCTCAGTTATCTTTAATAACTGAGCTCAGTCGTCAGGCACGGTATGCTGAAGACGCTGGTTCGAACGCAGCCGGATTGAAGGAATTTTTGTTAGCGTTCGATCTTTGTATTAATAATTAAAACCACGAGTGTACATGGTTGCTTCACAGGTAATTTGCTGTTAGTCGGAGTCGGCGGCAGTGGACGAAGCAGTGCGGTCAAACTCGCTGCTAGTATTCTAGAAATGAACGTCATACAGGTGTGCAGATAATCTGAATCAATACAGTCTAGCGCTTGCCTTGAGATTAACGTGAACTTTCTTGTTGCCAGCGTAATATTGCAGCATCGCAAACTTAATTTTTAACCGACTTCAAAAAACCTCAGTAGTGTTACCTCAGTAGTGGTCCCATTTAAATTTGAAATAAATATTCTAGTGAAAAGTGGAAAATTTGGGTTTTATTGAATTTCATCCACTTTCCGTTAACCGATTTTAATATAAAGTGTTTTTTTTTAACAGGGACAGTATGGGAAACCCAAAACCATATGAGATACAGGGATCCAGAATAAAAAAATAAATTACTCAATTTTATTCATTTTATTTAATATTGTTTCCAACCGGATGGGTCGTACAAAGAAACTTATCAAAATATATTCTAAACACTTTAATCTTGAGCTTGTACACACAACATACAGTGAAAATGAATTATTTTTACTTAAGACAAACGAGAGCGTGTGCACTGACGTCACTGGGAAGTATGGCGGTCGGGCGCCCGCGCCTCTCATTCCTCCCGTGATGTGTCGCGGGCGTTAACAACATTTTTTATTAAGTTTGACCAAGACCGTCTTCTGCTGTCCCAGTTTTTTCTTCCAATACAATGAAATCAAGTCGATCAGCAGTAAAAAAATAATGAATTTTATTCATTGTTATGAACAAATCTCGCTTGACCAAAAAATGTACTATGCCAAAATTATTTTGACAAAAAAAGACATAATGGTTCCTAAAACAGTTTTCCTGTATCTTCTATGGTTTCGGGTTTCCACATACTGTACCAGTTAAAAAAAACGGTATAAAACTTGGCAAATAGATGTAATTCTAAATAAACTTTTTGAGGTCGGTTTTTTTTTACTAAAAAAGTTATGTTTATTGCCAGTGTGTAAAACTGAATCCCGTGTCAGAAAGTACATATGCTGACGGGGGTTTTGTTGGATAGAATAGATTAGAAATGTCATATCGAGCTAATAACAAAAATGTATTTTCGTAGATAGAGATATCGCGAGTATACGGCCAGAATGAATGGCGAGATGATATTCGTAAGCTCTTGATGAAAGCTGGTATCATCGGGAAGCCCATCGTCTTCCTTTTCGCAGATAACCAGGTCAGTTTAAAATGTTGGTGGTTTTTATGGAATACTGAATACTGTATCAATTTATATATGTAACACCTACTGATCAAACTGAACTTCCTCGAAATTTGTCGAAAACATGTCGGTCAATACTTGCTTACTTTAGGTCAGTGTGGTTTTTATTTTTATTGAAAATTAGGTGCGCATTTGACCTCCATCTCACCTGATGGAAAGTGACGATGAGGTCGATGGAGCATGCACACCTTAATAATCACTCTTGCCTTAAAAAGGCCCAAGTTCAGGGAACAAGTCAGTGTCACCGTTCGCCATGTAAATGTAAAAGCGAAACGCTTCTGCGAATCCTTGGAATATCCCCACCACTTTTGGTGGAACCCCAGCCTACGTTTAGACCCCGCGATGATGGAACGGGGAAGACGGAATAATATGATATACTAATACCCTTGAAAACGCAAATGAGTAGCGGTATAAAGTATATGGATTTATACAATATTATCCCATTTATTTAGATTCAATACGAAGGCATGGTGGAAGACATCAACATGCTACTGAACACGGGTGACATCCCAAACCTGTATGGAATGGACGAGAAAGTTGAAATCCTCGATAAGATGCAGAATGCTGTTCGTGAAGCTGTAAGTAAACTGTGAGGATTATATGTATAAGGATTGACCCAGAAAAAATAAACCTATTTGGAGTTTTTTACTATCTATGTATGATGTAAACGAACGTCTGCTAGGGACATTTTTAACCAATCATCTTTCATTAGTTTCTAATAGTCAAGAGATGGGACGAATATGTCGTGCACCTGGTTTAAATCGCAAAGATCTGAGGGGCACTGCCACTGTGCCAGTCACCTTGAGTCGTAGGTTGACTAGCCCCATGTACTTTTAATTTCACCAGCACACTTATCCTTCAAAACGCAGTAATGTTCACAAAAACGAAAGTAAAAAATAAATTTGCAACTCCGCGAACCCAGTGACAGTTAAATCGTGCAAAATAGCTGTGCTTGTGTTGAATATTTTTTCATGCATTTAATTTTCCACCCTCGCATAAAATTATTAAAATAAATTACACAAGCGCAACTGCCTCCGTGGCCGAACGGTTACCATGCCGGACTGCCACGCAGAGGTCCCAGGTTCGATTCCCGGGCCGGGAGAAATAGTTGTATGGCCTACAATTGTTTCTCACGTGAGTTTGGGTGTAATTTGTGGTTGGCTATATGTGTGTCCATGGCACCCGCGACACAGGGTTTCCCTAGTGCGGGGCTATGTTGAGTGTGTGCGTTATTTATTTATTTAACTACAGTCACTGACGCCACCACCAAAAATATACCCGACACGTGTGTCACCTCTATGAGGCGTCCTCAGAGATTGTTGATTGTTCGACGCTCGGCTGAAGTTCGGATATATTTTTGGTGATGGTATTTATTACTGTAGTTGTGGTTGTTTTATTTATTTTATGAATTTTAATATTTTGCACGGTTTAACCTTCACCGGGTTCGCGGAGTAGCAAATTAATTTACTTCCATTTTTATTAACATGGACGTCCGCAAAGTAACGCCAGAATCTATTAATTGCTCACATTACTGCGTGACGGCAGAAATAGTTAAGATGGCAGTTGGGCAAACTCTTTCACAAGGATCTTTTTGATAGTATCAAGTGGCGGGACGAACAAGTCGTGCGCCTGATGGTAAGCTACACGCCTGGCCATAACAGTTGCAGTGCCACTCAGAGCTTTAAATCGCAAAGATCTGAGGGGCACTGCGACTACGCCCGTCACTCTGAGACATAAGTTGATAAGTTGAGTAATTGACTTCAATAATTTATAATTTAGGTCATTAAGCAGATCACAAGCGTGCCAAAACTATATTAGTAATAGGAAATGAAACTATTTTTCCGGATTTAAATCGCGTATATTTATTTTTTCAAACAAACCGACATTTCGGGCCCTTTACAGGTCCCATGGTCACGGTTGACTGAGGTGGTACAGTCTTCAACCAGTTATGTCTAATATTGATGCAAACCACCCTATTTTACACCACCCTAAACGTCGGTTTGTTTGAAAAAACAAATATACGCGATTTAAATCCGGAAAAATAGTTTCATTTCCTATGTGTAACAATCGCGAAAACCTAAGAACTCTATATTAGTAATTCAGGTTATGTAAATAAAGTCGTTCATAAATTTTCCAGGGCAGAAAGATAGAGACAACTCCTCTAGCAATGTTCGGATTCTACGTAGAGCGAGTGAAAGCTAATCTCCGTATCGTATTGGCCATGTCACCTATCGGGGATTCCTTCAGGAATAGGCTCAGGATGTTTCCGTCGCTCATTAATTGCTGTACTATCGATTGGTAAGGAATAAAGGTTTCGAATTGATCTACACATGCTAGTATGAATGCATCAAGTTTTTGAGACGTGAACCTCCCTTAATCAGACCTATCTATGCGTTTAACCCTAAGCTTCGAAAAGGTGTTGAACTATATCAACTTTACTATTTTTGGTCGTGCGTCACAGGTTCACGGCGTGGCCGACAGAGGCGCTGGAGCGTGTGGCAAACATGTTCATATCGAAGATGCAGAACGTTGACATAGACCTGTGCATGGCGTGTACAGAAGTCTGCAAGACATTCCACACCAGCGTCGTCAGTCTTAGCGATAAGTAATTACAGTCCTACCGCTTAATAAGACGGTTCCTGAGGTAGCTGCGCGAGAGGATGACGTAACAGTTATGTAATGCCAAATTGCTTGTCTATTCATTTAAATTATCAATGAAATATTTAAAAAATATATCGTTTCATGTAACAACAATTGACTAATTTGGTAGGTTTTTCAATCAACTTGTTATTGAATAAATCACTACTTTCCCTCTATGTGGTATAGCTATGAGAGAGAAGTTTTAATGACACGTCATAAATTTGAAATTAAATTAAAAATTCATTTCAAATGCAATTCCAATTGCATCGGTGTAGCACCATATGAGCGACTTTGTTTAAGTGTCGATGTCTACAGCTAAAGTCAATTTGTATTTATTGATACCCATGACATAACTTAGAAATTAAAATTATTAGCCGTCTCAGGGATTGAGTTGGTCGACCTTTCTATTAAAATTCAATCGTTTTCCCACTAGGTTACTCACAGACACTAGATATACTCGTATGTCTGTGGGGCTACCACTGCCATTAATGATGCTAATCGTATTACTAAAATTTCTCGTTTGCCATCTAGGTTTTACGCTGATCAAAAGAGAAAAGTGTACGTGACCCCAACGAGCTACCTGGAGCTGATCAAAGCTTTTCAGTCACTGTACGCCATGAAGGTCAACCAGATTACAAATATGAGAAATCGGTACGAGACTGGTCTGGAGCAGCTGGACTTTGCAGCAGGCCAAGTCGCCGTGATGCAGCAGCAGCTGATTGATTTGCAGCCACTGCTAGTGGAGACCTCGGACAAGACTGAGAAGCTAATGATCAAAATAGAACAAGATACTGTTGTCGTCGAGAAACAGAAAGAGGTAATGTAACTGACAATAGCCATATGTGATCCGCTTGTTAGCTGGAGTCCTTTCTTTTAGAAACTGCCGTTAGGCCAAAGTTTTGTGAACCCCAAGATTGTTCGTGATTCATTCTTAGTAAGTAACGGTCTGTTTCGAAAAATCAAGACGTGCATGTTTACCTATACCAATCGGCTAACGGAGTAACTTGACTGAGAATTAAGTACTGATCTGTATAATAAATAGATTCTAATTACCATAATGAATTATAATAAAATTAATTTTAATACAAAATTGATATTATAATGATAAAATTTATTAAACAAGTATATAGCGTAAATTGGAATGTTTTTTAGTAAAAATTAAAAAATAAGGTGTTCAATTAATCACTTGTTGTAACAATATTGAAAAATAGGGTGGTTTCATTAATTTTAGACATAACTGGTTGATAACTTTACCATCTCAGTTAGCCGTGACCATGGGACCTGTAAAGGGCCCAAAACGTTGGTTTGTTCGAAAAAACACGTATTACGTTACGTTACGTAACGATTAAAATAGTTTCATTTCCTATATTAACAATTGCGCGATTTGATTTTCGAAATTAACATATCCTTTAGAATGAAAGTGGCATAAGTATAAAAAAGTTTACACCATAAAACGACTTTAAAAATCATTGTTAGTAAGGTTGTAAAAAGCTAAAATTTTCATCATTATTTTCCAGGACTAACAAGGTCATTACCTTTACTTCAAAAGTAATAAGTTATTTTTGTTTTGTAATATCAAGTGACGGGACGAACAAGGCGTGTGCCTGATAGTAAGCTACCCGCCTGTCCATAACAGTTGCAGTGCCACTCGAGCTTTAAATCGCAAAGATCTGAGGGGCACTGCCACTGCGCCCGTCGCCCTGAGACATAAGTTGACAAGTCCCTTTAATTTCAACAGCACCCTTACCCTTCTAAACCGGAACGCAGTAATGCTAGCGTTACTGCTTGGCGGCGTAAATAGGTAAGGTGGCAATACTTCCCTGGACGAACTCCTTCACAAGGACCTCTACTGCTGCTAAATAGTCTGAAAATATCACAACTTCAAATCTTGTTTTTAACCGACTTTAAAAAAGGAGGAGGTTCTCAATTCGACTGTATGTTTTTTTTGTATGTGTGTTACGCGATAATTCCGGTATTTGTGAACCGATTTTGATGATTCTTTTTTTGTTGGAAATTCGGTACCTCAATAGTGTTCCCATTTAATTTTGAAGAAAATCACCACCTCTAGGGTGGCTGTTCACGCATGAAGATACATTTTTAAAAATAGCGCCTAAATTTTATTATAAGGAGCAATTATTTTAATGTAGGAAATGAAACTATTTAAATCGCGTATATTTGTTTTTTCAAACAAACCGACGTTTCGGGCCGTTTACAGGTCCCATGGTCACGGTTGACTGAGGTGGTACAGTCTTCAATCAGTTATGTCTAATATTGACGCAAACCACCCTATTTTTTCACTATAGTTACAATAGTTATTAATTAAATACCTTATTTTTAATTTTACAAAGAAAACATTCCAATTTACGCTATATTAAGTTTTACAAATTATTTTATTGAATGAATTTTTATTAAGTTCAATTTATTATTAATTATTAATAGAAATTAGAATAAGCTAGAACATATTAATTAGTACTGCAGTCTTATGTCTGTTTGGGATTTTTCATTAGAGGAAATACTGGATCCCAGACTGGTGGTACGGAGAAACCATCTTCCCTGTTGAAATTAGGATGTTTTTTAATTTCAATGGCCTCTCGCAGCATCCTGGGTAGATGCGTTGTTGTTTGAAAAAACAAATATACGCGATTTAAATCCGGAAAAATAGTTTCATTTCCTAAGTGTAACAATCGCGAAAACCTAAGAACTTGAATTATGTTGTTAATGGTTGTTAATTAATTAATGGTTGATTTTGCTATTTTCCAATTCAAGGCGTTTTTCTCGCTCAATATACTTTGAGTAGTGAGAACCGATTTTTATTATTTCCTATGTCAAGTTCCATATATTGGCGAACTAGGGGATGAATTGGGGTTTGCGCACTTTCCGGTAACCGATTTCAATAAAACTTGGCAATTATATGTTACTTGGTAATTCCACGTACTTTTGAGGTCGGTTTTTTTAGTACTCTACTGAGATTATATTGTGCATATTCTGAAAATAATTAAATTTTGTGTTTTGGTCACTTTCATTCTAAAGGTGCAATTATGTACTAATGTAAATAAAAAAGCAACACTGTATCTGAAGATATTTCATTGTTAGACATGTTACCTGGTCGGCCTTCAAAATCGAAGTTACAAGCGACACGTCTACATGTAGCACGTACTAATTTCTGTACTGTTATTGCTTCTAGTTTCAATTCTCTCTTCTGCAATCACTGTGAAAAGTCTATCCTTTTTCCAGATTGTAGGTGCAGACGAAGCACTGGCAAACGAAGCAGCTGCCGCTGCTCAAGCCATCAAAGACGACTGCGAATCAGATTTGGCAGAGGCTGTCCCTGCCCTGGAAGCGGCTCTGGATGCCTTGAACACCTTGAAACCTGCTGATATCACTCTCGTGAAGAGTATGAAAAACCCTCCGTCTGGAGTCAAGCTGGTGATGGAAGCAGTATGCGTCATGAAGGGCATTAAGGGTGATAGGAAGATGGATGCCAACGGTAAGGTTTAATTTTTTTTATAATATCAAGTGATGGGACGAACGAGTTGTGCACCTGGTGGTAAGCGACACGCCCATCCATAACAGTTGCACTCCCACTCAGAGCTTTAAATCGCAAAGATCTGAGATAAGTTGACAAGTCCCATGTGCCTGTAATTTCACAAGCACCCTTACCCTTCAAAACCGGAACGCAGTAATGTTCACATTATAGCTTGGCGACAGAAATAGTTATAGCGACATCACTTCCCTGGATGAACTCTCATAAAGAGCTGTACTGCTACAAGTAAGCACTTGTATGTTTGTGTATGTGAACTGTGTAAGGCAAGTGCAATATTACACAATAATATTGTCTGCACAAGTGACTAGGCTTACTTGAGCGAAGCTCGGCCACGTAGCCGATCCTTTACGGATTTATCCCCCAGGCAAACCGTTTGAGGACTTCTGGGGTCCGTCACAGAAGATGCTCGGCGACATGAAGTTCCTTGAGAGCCTCAAGAACTATGACAAGGATAATATTCCGCCTGCGACTATGAAGAAGATACGCGACAAGTAATTTAATTATTGCTCTATTATTATAGTGTGCTCGGTGCTCGTATAATCTCTGTGCACAGTACTAAAAAACCGACCTCAAAAGTACGTGAAATCCCCTAGTTTGCCACCCTTAGAGGTGGAATATTTTCTTCAAACTGAAATGTGATCAGTGCTGAGGTATCTTATTTCCAATAAAAAAAAACAAAAATCATAATCAGTTCACAAATACCGGAATTAACGCGTAACATACGCATAAAAAAAATATACCCGAAATTGAGAACTCCTTTTTTAGGTCGGTTAAAAAAAATAAAATGCGAGTAGTGTAAATATTTTATAATAGAGATTCAATTGCCATGGAAGGGTCTTCCATTGAGTCGGTATTGAAGCATTTGCAATTTTCTAATTATGGCTCTAATGACAAAGGAAAACAGTGTACTTGCTTTAATGCTAACGTTAATAGTACGTTGTGTAAAGGGGGGAAATAAGGAATTACTAACAAGAGTTTGTTCCCGGGTTCGATTCCTGGGCCGGGAGAAATATTTATAAGGCCTACGTTTGTTTCTCTCGTGAGTTTGGGTGTAATTTGTGGTGTCCATGGTGCTCAGCTATAAGTGTATTTTAAAATAAATATTGTAAATGATGAATCTGAAAATCATCCGCAGATCATTTTAACATTTAATTGTCAAGTGTTTTGTTACTTTTTCAAATCCAAAAGTCGTTGGGAAAAATTTGTCGTTGCCACAGCAATTTCGACGATGCTAATGTGCTCTATGTGCTTTCCAAAAAACCCTAAGTAACTTGAATGTAATTTGTCTATCAGATATATTCCTGACCGCGACTTTGATCCGGTGGTGATAGCAAAGATATCGTCTGCCTGTGAAGGTCTTTGTAAGTGGGTGCGAGCCATGGACGTCTACGATAGAGTCATTAGGGTGCGTATGAATATATTTATTTAAATAGATCGTTGTTGAAATGTAGAATCGTGGCACAAAAAAATCGTTGTTATATACCAGATTACCATATTTACGGAGGGTTGCACAGAGTTCATCCTGTTCTCAAAAGTCTAGTGCCTCGGAAGAGCGGCCCAGGTACACGTACAGCACCCTCCCTATTTTCTAGATAGGTAGCGAAGTTGTTGGCACGCTCAGTTCCCGTTATGCATTGCCCAACTAACGGTTGCAACTAATACCAACTCTCCTCGTTGGCAACGGAGCTGCCGGGACGCTCACTTATAGGCGCTTCTCCGTGCGTCTATCCAGTTCCTATTATTATTATATGTTGGATCAACCGGAGGATATCCTCTACAAGTTATCCGGGCAAATACCGGTGATGTCAGTCGAAGTGTCCTGCAACTGTTTCCGGAGATAGCTGTGACGGTGTGACCTCCTTATACCGTCTTCCCACCTTTTTGTATCGCCTCTCTCCATTCGTATCGTATCGTTTTTTCTTCTTCTACTCATATTTAAATTTAAAATTGTTCCATTTTACCTCGCATTCTGATTTTGATTCTTTCCATCGTCACTCTCTGCGCGACCGCGGTAGCGAACATACTATTATTTATCTTTTTGAATCGTTTACTAGCTATATTTATACAGTTTACATTTTAAAGATTACAATATATTTGTTTAAACCGATTTAATACCTATAAACTGGACTTTCAATGTTTGAATTGCCAAATTTACTAAATAAGATGTTGGAGGCTGCGGGGGCTGCGAAGGCTGTTACTGCTACCCTTGGACTACACTATTACAATCTACCAGAACGCCACCGGCACCAGCAGCACCTCCACATAGCTTCCAACTTAAAGGGCAACTCACTTGCCCCGCACGTCCTTTCGCGTTAGGCCTTCGTCCAAATTGCTAAGACGTGCTAACTGCACGCGAGACGGACGCCCCGGCCACACATTATCGGAGCAGCCCATCACAAGCCCCAGCGAATCCATACCCAGAGTCCGGGTCTACACGAGATGCCCGTGAAGGCGTACCATTGGCGGAGGGCTTAGCCTGGACGCCTGCCGTAGCCTGATCTTACCGGGTAGGTAGGGATCCGGATACCTCTATCTATTTTAGTAAGAAAACTAGTAAATTATAATTGTTAATATAAAATAAAAAATATATAATTATAAAAATCTGTATTTCCCGAAAAGTACAATTTGGGGCTATTCAAGGCTAGAGTGAATAGGCATTTTTTAGGCAAACGCGTCCCATCGTCGGTCACATCGTCGCTTAACATCAGGTGAGATTGTGGCCAAGCGTGTGTCTATTATATATATAAAAAAAAAACATTGGTGCAAAAGATCAATTGTCTATTTCAAATATTTCGAAGATAAACCTTGTATTTTTTCTTACCGCCTACGTTGTGCTGTCTTCTAGGTGGTAGCCCCGAAGAAAGCGGCTTTACTGGAGGCAGAGACCGAGCTTCAACAACAGATGAACACGCTGAACGCCAAGCGAGCCCAGCTCCAGGGTGTCCTCGACAAGTTGCAGGTGTGTACCGTGGAGACTTATTTTAAGTAGTTATTTGTTTATGCAAGGCTGCAAAGTTGTTGTTTGACGCGAGGGCTTAGGGTTTCAAGGCACGAGTCGCAAAAAAACTTTGCTGCCGAGCGAAACACACTTTTCACAACTTATGGATACACTTTTCACAACTTACGGATATTTCCATTTTTTGTTTTTGGTTTTAAACGACGTTTTTGCCGTAGCGCCATCTGTGAGAAATTTATTTCTTCACTCAGAGAGGTACCTTTACAGCTACCAGCGGGTGTCTAGAGATGTCACTTTAATCATTGTCATTTTTAAGTTTATTGAATGTCACGATGTTTGACCATCATGATATTCGATTATTAGTTGTGCATAATATGTAGAAGCGGTGTCTACCTCTCGTTAACAGTGAAGGAAAATATGCGAAGTCAATTTAAATTCAAACTCAAACTTAACTAGCATGTGTGACAAAATATTCGCCTTTTTTTATTATATCAAGTGACGAACAAGTCGTTGTAAGCGACACGCCCGTCCACAGTAGTTGCAGTGCCACTCAGAGCTTTAAATCGCAACATCTGAGGGGCACTGCCACCGCGCCCGTCACCCTGAGACATAACTTGACAAGTCCCATGTGTCGAGTTCTTAGGTCGCGATTGTTACACATACGAAATGAAACTAAAAAATATTAAATAAAAAGGTTTGTTTCAAAAAACAAATATACGCGATTTAAATCCGGAATGATGTGCTTGTAATTTCACCAGCACCTGTCGCTACGCCTAAGGTTCAATCATAATGTAAATTACATATGCGACATTCTTTCAAACATATGTATATAACAACCTTTCAATAAAGTATCTTTCTTCATGTACACTTCTTCTAACTCCATTCTACTTCATAGGACTACTATAATTGTCCTAACCGGTCCTTGACCTTATATCGATCCTCAGGAACTGAACTAGTGGGATCCTCTGATCCCTATGATGGGCCTCCACACACACCCTGTAGGGGTGTTTTTGTAGGGGGCCCTTTCTCTGCCACCGCTTCATGCCCCCTTATACCTTCAGTACAAGTGGCGGACTCATTCTAATTCTGTTACTGATTCGTCATACTCTATCTTCAGGCTGTCTAGTCAACAAATACTGTATCTACGTTAGTAATAAACATTGTGCAAACTTACCAACTGTAGTGCCGACCAACCAGTGCACTACCAGCAGATGCCTGATATCTCACCTTCATTTGAGATGCCTGTACTGCCGTGTTAGTTCCCTACTTTTACAGACTAAATTTATTAATGCTTGATATTACAAAACTTATACTAAATCGCGACATAATTCGCGACAGCACCCTTACCCTTCCAAACCGGATCGCAGTAATGCTCACATTACTGCTTGGCGGCAGAAATAGGTAAGGTGGCAGTACTTCCCTGGACGAACCTTTTCACAAGGAGCTCTACTGATACTGATCTTTTTTTGTGTGTATATTATGCGATTACGTACCCTGTGTACCTCAATATTAGCCCTATTTAAATTTGATGAAAATATTCCACCTCTAAGACTGGCAAACTAGGGGATGAATCCGGTTTCGCGCACTTTCCGGTAACCAACTGACTTTGTAATTTTAGTATGTACGTACTTTGAGCAAACTTTGAAGTCGGTTCCCTTTTTTATTTATTTATTTATATATTATCCTCCAAGGATTTTTTCATCCAAGTACACAGGTTAATGGCGACCCAAGAGGTCAGGTTATTGAGAACTTGAAAAAACATCTGGTAGCCTTGAATATATACAACAGCAATAAAAATTGACAACGCATTTAATTATCGTAAACTTTATCCAGGCACTGAACGACGAATTCGCAGAAATGACTCGCAAGAAAAAGGGTCTCGAAGATGAGATCGAGCTATGTTCGACGAAGTTAACTCGAGCCGAACAGCTGATCGGCGGCCTGGGCGGGGAGAAGACCCGTTGGACGCAGTTAGCGCATGACTTGCAGGAGGAACTCGGGAACATTATCGGTATACCATTATACTTGCATACAAGTTCACGTAGATAATACAGCGAATGCTACATAATATGAACATCAGTTAGTACGAAAAATATCCAGAAAAATATTTATTTTTCTGAATTTTTTTTTATCACACGAATGTCATAAAAATAATATAGTCTATCTTTTTTGAAGATGGAGTAAAATGACAGTTCATTGCGCAAAAGTGTTGCCCGCTTGCAAGTTGCTAGTGATTGTAGTCGACGAACATTATATCGACTATCGACAGAATGTTGGTTACGCTTATGAAATAAATAAGCGAATTTGTTTCATTTGAATCATTGTCGGCCCATTTTCCTCAACTGCTAATAGGTTCATTTGAATTGTTAACTTTTGAAAATTCATACATATACTAAAGAAGGATGGCGACATCTCGTGTATTTTGTGACCCAGTGTTTTTGACGATAAAGCATCAAAAAAGCTAATTGAGTCAGCCTGTAGAAGCTGGCTGGAATAAACTTGATATAGGTTATGTTTATAACATTGTACTGTATACCGCTTCAAATGTTTGTTCATAGTAACAGAAAATAACAAGTTTTCAGTTTGTTCCTAAAAATAATAAAGAATTTGCTGAATATTCCTAACTCTGCCAAAGTCTGGCACATGTAATATAATGTTAACATGTTCTGTCGCAATGAAAATGAATAAAAATTAAATCTGCCCAAATGGCAGAAACTGCCACAAATGGTAACACTGTTCTCAATCTCAACGTGACATTGATATTGGCAAGACGCCTCTTGTCAAAACGTTCCTTTGCTAACTTTCATATATCTCATTTAAATATTGTCTAAACATTTATGTCACATTGTTTTATTTTTTACTTTATGTGTTTATTGTTTAATTGATTATTTGATTAGGTGTTTTATAGCTTTCATGTTTTATGTGTGTACTATAAAGTAACCAATACTTCAGATAGGTAAACATTCAATCATGCTTAAAATGAAACGTGTGTATAAGAACGTTACCTAATCTATGATCGCACTGTATTCTTGCATTTATTCTAAAATACATTGTTTTGCAATTTCTTTATTCCCGACCTCTAAAAATATACAATAATACATTAATAACTATGCATAAACTGAAACGTAAAATTATACTAGCAAAGTCCGTGTACGGCACTTTGTTGATATTGGGTCAGCTTTCGTCATTCTTCTTTAGCAGTATGTGTATAAAAATACAAACAGGAGACAAATTTTAAAGTGTTTCATTTGAATATAATATACATAATTAAATCCGCCTGTTTTTATAAAAATGTGTATGACTGAAAATTGATTTCAGTACTAATAGACCAAGTGTTAAAATAAGAATAACGAATACAATAACGTAATTACTAATCATTATAACATTCACAATGCAGACATTTTTAGCAAAGTTTTACCTACTTTCACAATCTATCGATAAAACTGTCGACAACAACTGTTACTACATGACTAGTGAAAATTTTACGAAAACTGGCAACCTTGTAAATGTCATTTTACGCCATCTTCAAAAAGACGGGTTATATATGATATAAATTATGTTAAATTTTATAACTTCCCCATTTAAGCGTGAAAAAGTTATCGATACACTTCGTTCTCTCCTGGAAAGTTGACATTTTGCAGATGTGATCTTGTTAGACAACAAGGGTGCCGTTTTATTAAAAACATACATTTAGAGTCATTATTAATGTATATTGACCTACCGCCTTTCAAGCAGAGGCCTTGGGTTCGAATCCTGCCTCACACTCTAGAGTTTCTCGGAATTTATGTGCAAAATTTAATTTGAAATTTACCATGAGCCGTAAAAACGTCGCAATAAAACTGCACGTCGAAGAAGGTTTACATCTCTCGGAAAATGTGTGAAGTCCTAAACCCGCATTGGGCCAGCGTGGCGGACTATCGCCTAAACTTGCGCTTCATAGGAGACCCGTGCACGGCAGTGGGATGTATAATAAATGTTCAATTGAATGTTGTATTCATGGGTCATTACCGTTATATTCCAATTTTAACGGGCTAAAAATATGTCCAACCGGTCAGATCGAGCGAGCTCATTTTATTCCCAATAGCGTCCTGAGCCGAGATCCCCCTCCCGAGCCGAGAGCGCCCTCAGCTACGCCACTTAGTTTTAGTTTATTTTACGGGTTATAAGCCTTCAGCTCGTCCATTCTCCTGGTCTCGCAGTCAAGGTCATCAGCGGCCAAGCAAGTGTAGGTCTCAAACAAAAAAGAGCGAGCTCATTTTCACAACAACACAACAATCAACAACGCTTGAGGTTGCTATGTGGAGAGGTGAAACACATGCCGGGTATGTTATTGGTGGTGAAATCTGTGACTACAGTCACACAGTTGCGCTTGCGTTATTTTTGCAGCAGTACAACTCGTGACATAGTTTGTCCAGGGAAGTACTGCCACCTTACCTATTTCTGCCGCCAAGCAGTAATGTTAGCATTACTGCGTTCCGGTTTTGAAGGGTAAGGATGCTAGTGAAATTACAGGTACATGGGACTTGTCAACGTATGTTTCAGACGGGCGCAACTGCAACTGTTATGGACAGGCGTGTTGCTTAGTATCGGACGCACGACTCGTTCGTCCCGTCACTTGATATTATAGAAAATATGTATTTATTTTATACCGAGAGAGGGTGGTAAAATTACTGCATTAATAAAAAAAACTCTGCTCAAGCGATTTTGCACGTTTTTACCTTCGCTGACTTCGCAGAGTGGCGAATGAATTTACTTCCATTTTTAGGGGAAAATTGGTGCTTATAGAGTATATCAGCTGACTAAAATAAAATTTGTTATAATTATTAATACAAAGATCGAACACTCGGAAAAAACACTCAGAAAAAATTCCTTCGATCCGGTCGGATTCGAACCGACGTCTTCTTGCATACCGTGCCAGACGCTATACCAACTAAGCCACGGAACGACCCAACGGATCTCACGAATTTTTCTATGTGCTTGCGTCGTGTCTTTGTACTTGGTCTTTCAACGACTTTTTAGTCGTAGCGCCATCTATGAGAAATCTATGACAGATTTATCGCAATGTATTAATAATTATAACAAACTAGTGATTTCACAAAAAATAATTGAATATCAATTCAATAAAAATTTAATTAAAATAAAATTCTCAAAAATTTCCAGGTGATGTGTTGTTAGCTGCCGGGTTCATTGCGTACCTTGGGCCGTACTCTGTCGTATACCGTCGAGAGGTACTGCAGATTTGGAACGAACGGGCCGTGGAACTCGGTAGGCACATTGTAATTAGCAAATAATCTGAATTGGGCATAAAGTTTATTAGTTCAAATTACGTCGTTAGGATCGTAATTGGGTCAACTAACTTTATTAATAAGTGATTCTGAAGTAGACATCAAAGATTTAAAGAGTTCGTCCAGGGAAGTACTGCCACCTTTTTTAAATCGGAACGCAGTAATGCTCACATTACTGCGTTTCGGTGCTGAAATTACAGGCACGTGGTACTTGTCAAATGTCTCAGGGTGACGGGTGCAGTGGCAGTGCCCCTCAGACCGTTGCGATTTAAAGCTCTGAGTGGCACTGCAACGTATTAAACAAAAAGAGAATTAATAATAAAAAAAAAATTTAATAAACAATAAATATCACTCAGAAATTACGCTACGTCTTAGAAACGTTAAATCTCAATGTCTTAGCCAAATGAATGAATGATATCATTCATTACATTAAAACAGCAGAGTTTTGAAATGCGTCTAGATATTTGAGTGATATCTCAGCCGATATGCGCTTATGGCGAGGTATTATAACGGGAAGGCTCCCGTTATAAATACCTCACACCTCACCTCCAAAAATGTAGGCACATTTTAGGAGGTGAGGTGTGAGGGACCGCTCCTCGCGTTCCGCAACCCGTGTGCTGAAAATGAATCAAAATAAGAACAGGACGAGAAAATTTGACACAGATCTTACGTTGACGGGGCAATCTATTTCAAGTTTTTGAATAAATGTGAATTTAATAACTACAGGGCTTTAGTTGAAAAAAATTTGCAGCACAATTTAGCAGGATTTCTGTAGTACATCAAGAGAAATATCTCCATACAAATTTATGCTAAGTTGATGCTTGTCCGTAGGCAGCCAGGCAGGTTTCCTTCCTTTATTTTATTTTAAGGTATTGTAGTAGATGGTTGTATGGTCTTCAATGAATTATTTTTAATTAAATTTGACTGATGTATTTATTTTTAAAATGTATGAAAAAGAACAAAGTACAATGCGTATGGTTATGAGATATGTCGTCGAATGATGACCCTTGATTCCCCTCGCGCCGCTCGCCTCCCCCCGTCCCTCCGCCCGTCGTTCGAGTTGGATCGCGCTGCCGCTTGATGGCGTTACGCGTTAACAGTGCCCAGGGAAAATATTTTATTCTTAAATAATTCGTTGTAGAGTTTTATTTTAGCCTGTTTTCAGGATTTTATTTGATCGGGTGAAGTACATCGTACCGTGTAACGAATTAGCACATTTTTAAATAACCTTCTTAGGTGTATCGTATATTTTTTGTAAGCACGTTATTTAATAGTAAATGTGACTCGCATGTGAATCATAATTAGATGTCCAAAATGTAAACAAAGGAATGTGATGAAAAATGTCTTTGTCAATGTGTGAATGCAGGTGTGCTAAACCTTCCATTTTTAACGAAACTGAAAATTGAGGTTTTCATTTTCATCAATTTTAATTACCATTACAAAATATTAACAACAAACCAAAACTTTAACAACAACACATAATAATTCAACAAACGCACTACGGGATACAAGAAAACATTCGAGTTCGACCACGAATGTCATCTATGACACGACAAAATGGCGGAACAAAAAATGTTTTTATTCCCAACACCAGTGTCATAAAGTTATTTGCGACTTTAACATCCCCTAATTTTAAGGTTATCCCCTTTGTTTGCCTTTTCGATGTCTAATTACGTGTCATACTATTGGACCTGTTTACAACATGGGTTTCGTTGGTTTCTTATTAACTGAACCGGTTTTTTCTGTTGTACAAGGTTTGCTTGTAATATTAAAAAATAACACACAGAAAAGTGCCTTTTAAGGTTTCCTGCTAGACTTGCCCTTTTCTTTTACAATCACACAAATATTTTTCAGAAATTCCTTGTTCAAAATCGTTCTCGCTTATAACGACTCTTGGAGAGCCAGTGGTGATACGAGCGTGGAATATCGCCGGTCTGCCTGTGGATGCGTTCTCGATTGAGAATGGTATTATCGTCGCACAGGCTCGAAGATGGCCACTTATGATTGATCCTCAAGGTCAGTTTTTAACTGTACTATTACTAGCTTTCCATCATTGACTCATCAACAAATGGACGTCGGGTCTAATACAAAAAGCACTAAATAAATATCTGAAGTTAACTTATATAAACGTAGTGACATGTAACGAAATATAAAAAAACTAAAAATTTCATTTCAATTGTAACATCATTGTATTATTGCTTCATTTTGCTTGCAATAATTTATGAGCCCAAAACACCGTATTCAGCTTCTATTGGAAATTTAACAAAATGCACCATATATTTAGCTTCGAGTGAAAATTACTTGGACACAAGAGTAATGGAGCAGCCTTTACTGTAATTTATAATTTTAAAATATTTAAACCAGTTTGTATTTTTTTTTTAATACTATACAACAGTACAAAATAACACTTTCAAAAATGATAACTATGATAACACAAAATATTTTTTTTAGTGAAAATATGATATAAAATCCTGTTTTTTCACTTCACTTGAGTAATTTTTACAAGTTTTCATTCTATAATACTGCACTACTTTATTGGTAGGTCAATGCTGTCGGTGGTATCATAAAAAGTCATAGAAACTGGTGAACTATAGGATTTTAATTTTCACTCTGATATTGCGATTGGCTTTTAAGTTACTTGGGTACGGGGCAGGTCGAAAGTACCCATAACAGTTGACCATGTATGTGGGGAACAGGAGGACTTCAATTATGACCACAAATTGTGAAAAAAAATATTTTATTTGTTAAATGCCTTTTGCATAAAAAAAAACAAGAATCTTAAATTTTTATAGAATTGATATTCAATTATTTTTTGTGAAATTACTCCACTAGTTTGTTATAATTATTAATACATAGATCGAACACTCAGAAAAAATTCCTTCGATCCGGTCGGATTCGAACCGACGTCTTCTTGCATACCGTGGCAGACGCTATACCAACTAAGCCACGGAATGAACCAACGGAGGATTTTTTTCTGAGTGTTCGATCTTTGTATTAATAATTATAACAAACTAGTGGAGTAATTTCACAAAAAATAATTGAATATCAATCATTGACTTACAATTATATGGACGT
>NW_020653409.1:179580-202493 GCF_003589595.1 Hyposmocoma kahamanoa | reverse complement strand
GTAAGCCATACAAACATTTCTCCTGGCCCGGGAATCGAACCTGGGACCTCTGCGTGGCAGTCCGGCATGGTAACCGTTCGGCCACGGAGGCAGTGTTATTTATTACAAAAACAATAAATATAAACAATATTTATTGTTTTTGTAACCTGTTCACTTATAATTAGTTGTGCAATAAAATCTCCGCCAATAAGTAAATAAAATAAAAATCCGAAACAAAATAGTCTTAAACATTTATAAAAAACTTCCATTTAATAAATTTTTAAATAGTTTTCTATACATCAATCTAAATATTTAATAATATGACAATGTTACGAAAAATCAGACATTCAGTGGGTGGCACTTGGAAATATACCCTTTAGGGTGCGTACAGATGTGGCGAATGCCCCATGTGCGCACTGCACGCGCGCTGCATGCGTGCAGTTAAATATATGCTAGTAATTATGTGGCGAGTGGCGCGCGAACGGCACGCGAACAGATCGCACAGCGTAATGCACGTGCGCAGCTCGCGAGTCTTTCGCATACAGCTCTTTCGCGAAATCTGTACGCACCCTTAGGAAACTTCTTGATGCTGACTCAACAAAATTATATTTAATAGTAAATGTACCATGAGTTTAAAGTGAGAAGTTGTGGCTAGCGATCGTGTAAAATACTTCACAATGTCGTATGGCAAATTGTACTGCGCCCCTAAGGCTGCTAACAGATTGACTGCATGTTTATAGTTAATACGTGAAGTCGTAATGTCGTAATCAACTTCATGCACTCAAGACAACGACTGCATAAACTTGATAACGACTTCACGCATTATATACATGCAGTTGATCTCAGCTGCACGAAGTCGGTTCCAACTACAAGCAGTTAATGCGTATAACGACTTCATGCATTAACTGTCGAAAGTCGAAATCGACTTCATGCAGCCGAGATCGACATACAGTCAATCTATTAGCAGCCTAACAGTCAGAAGATGTAATATTCTGTCTTTACGAGGTTGCTAGCTAACACGAATCCTGAGTGTTACAACTCAAATTTGACGGCCTCTGTGGTCGAGTGGCTTGCACACCAGTTTTCATGGTGTCGCCATCTCTGAGGTCGATTCGATCCCCGGCCGGGTCAGTGTAGAAAACAAACTTTTCTTGCTGTTCGATGAATTGTTAATTGCCGTTTTTGATTTTCGGACTATTGTTCACTTAGACCACATGACTGAATGTAGGACAGCACGTATTAACCGTTAACATACTGCAGGTCTGTTAGCAGCCTAATATACATATGACAGAATTGATAACATTTTCCTCTGCAATCGCAGAATGCATTAAGCAAAACATCAAAGTTATAATTTTACTTAGAATTGCAAAATTTTTCATCTAAATACGTTACCGTATTAAAGTAATTACTAGTTACACATCGAAAATTTAGAACTAAATACAGTTCAATAATTCTGAGGGAAGTATGGCTATATGGTATGATTATTATGCAATTGGATGTAAATAATTCCTTTTTTAAACAAAACTGTTAATTATGGAACTAACGACAAAGGGTCTTGGAAAAAGTGAAGTCCTCAAATCCACATTGGGATAAAGCCTCTTCTTAGATGAGACCAGTGCTCACCAGTGGGACGTATAATGAGTTGATGATGATGAATTCACAAATTGATTGATTTTTTTCTTGAGTTAGCATGTATTTATGTTAAGTAAGCAGTACATTGTACATAGGTTTAAATCTATCCAAATCTATACTGTCATGTTATATAGAATATACATATATAATACTGTTCTAATTACATAGACAATTATTTCATTCATAGTTAAACTAGAGACGTTATCACGGAAAAAAACCTTGTTATTCGTTTAAGCAGGTTAAAACTACTTTCGATACACTAAACCATAGGTTCCCAAATTTTTTGACCCACCGCCCAAACACAAAAAATCACACGACGTGTTTGGGCACCTATGCAATAAAGAATAATATTTCTAGTGGCAGTGAATGTCTGGTATATTGAATTTTTTGCTCGTGGAGTCAGCGAATTCCAAAGGGTCACATTATTTTTATTGTGTTATTTACATTTCGTTATATATTATAATGATGTACTTACATCTAATTTATAGTTGTAATTTACTGCACTGTCGCATTAGGTTTCCCTGTAATGATAATGGTATGGTTTCACCCTTGTTTTGTACTGGACCGACTGCTAATAAAGCTGAGAGTAAGGTCCATTTTCGGCGTATTACAAAATTAGGCCATCCACATTATTCCTTAACATTTCATATAACGCAGCTAAATACTGACACGTCCACAGGTACAACTAAAGGCCGACCATTTAACGGAGTCGGTTCTGAGGTAGCTGCGCGGTGCGGGAGGAGTTACATAACACGCAACATAACAGTTATGTCGGGCTGCACACGGGATAATTTCAACAAGATTTTTCTTACGATATTCAATAGCAAGTTGGTTGAAAAAAGTCCCTACCAAATTAATCAATTGTTATGTGAAAAGATAACAAAAAAATAAATTTAATTGAGAATTGAAATGAATAGACAAGGCATTTGGCACTTTTTTCAATAAAATCTATTCTAAAATCCATTGGCAACCGTACCGAACTCGCAACTAGAAGTCCGCGGGTAATAGGTCCCCGATTCTACGAACATCTACCCACAAACCTGAAAAGTGTTACAAACGACGAAACTTTGAATACCCGACTACAACTTCCTTTATTGGATAATGAATGAAAGTTTCTTTTGAAATATTTGTAATGTTGTTTTAATTAACTTCGTTGTATCACAACAACACAAGCAACAGTAGACAAGCAGTAGTTATACTACTTTATTTTATATTCATTATTATTGTTTGCGTTAGTGACGATCATATTATCCCTTGACATTGTATTTTTAATTGTAGTTATATGTTATATCATTGATCATATGAAATAAATGATTCTGTTCTATTCTATCGAATATCGTCGGGAAAATGTTGTTGAAATTATACCATGTGCAGCGCGACATAACTGTTACGTAAGCTGTCACTCCTTCCGCACCTCGCAGCTACCTCAGGAACCGCTCAGTTAAGTGGTACGCCTTGTAGTAAATTCTTTCTTCCTTTGTTCTTCTATGATTATATGATTTGTTTTACTACAACACGGTACAAATGTTTTTTTTTAAAGTAAACAATCAGACAAGACCAAAATAGAGTAAGTGCTGTGTTTGAAGGCACCAGATTGCTTTGCTTCTATTCTTCCTAATCTGTACGCCAAAGGAATGGAATGTCTTCCTCGAAAGCTACAATTCAGGGCTATTGAAGGTATCTAAGTGAATAGGCTATTAGACAAACGTGTAATGTTGTCTGCATTTGCCACAGTGACAAAGAATTTGTCTATTTACCTTTAAAAAAGGATAAAACAAGATCTGTAATCTGCACGTAAAGGCAGCAGCATGGTGACAAAAATCTATGTGTGTAAATCATTGAAATTTCAGTGCGAACCTAATCTCAGGTTTCTGCTATTAACGCAATACTACAAAATCAAACAAATTAATCTTTGTACTCTATAAATATTCGCATTGAAACAAGTCGTCTCATAGTTTCAATCTAATTTATCTTCTGAACTCTTAGCTAGATCCATAAGTTTGCTCATCAGTTCTCCCCCAAAAGACTCCTTGTATTTCTGACTTATATTATTGAGTAACGCGTAAGGAGTCTCGTAGATATCATTGTCCATTTGTGCCAGGCTGTTGTCATCGTAAGTTCGACCCACGATCCTGAATCCCAAGGCTGACATTTCAATGCAGTAATTCGAGTTTTCCAAAGTAGTCAAGTTGATGTATATGCGTTGGTTGGTGTTAGTTAATATGGGGGAAACTGAGGCGTTGCTCACGTGTTTTCGGATGTCATTTATGGCTGCTTCAGCTTCTTGTGGCCAGGTTATTTCATCCAGAATTTCATCAGTTGCATCCATTATTATTCCTGAAACATTGTTAAAGGTTGCTGTTAGTTTGTGAAGACCAGCTCATTGTAATGAATAAAAACAAATGTTTGTAAATGATCATGGGCCAAGCCTCTTTTTGGGTATTAAAATATTTAATAAAATACCAAATGTGTAAGGAAACTAGACAAATGGCTTATGGAAAATTGTTTTTACAACATTAAAGAATTTTCAGTTTAAGAATTAATATTGTAGTGTAATGTAAGTTTGAACTTTTGTATGCGAACGATCGATAAGACATGCTGAACTAATTAGTTAACTAACTTGTTTGTAAACTTTTATTTAACCGTCTTACGCAAACAAAAAAAAAATCATTTCATTTGTACGGTACCAATTTTGATAAACGCTGAATTGTTGCTGTTGTAAATAAATATTATTACACAACCAGATTTATAATTCGCCAAACCCATAAATAAACGCTTCGATAAGCAATGACACTATTCGCTTTTGTCCGAACCTAAACCAAAAACCTAATCTTTCCTTTAACCTTTCAGGCTAAAATTCTTTCAAGACTGGGTAGACGAAGGCCCACCAGTGGTGTTCTGGATCTCTGGATTCTATTTTACTCAGTCTTTCCTGACTGGTGTACTACAGAACTATTCCCGACATAACAAGATACCTATCGACCAGGTTCAATTCGAGTTTACAATCACCTCCATGGAAGCCGAGTGTAGTACTAACCCAGATTTTGGAGTTTATTGTAAGGTAAGCTTACTTTTTGTGAATAATTTGAATTTTCTACCACTTTAAAGAAATATTGGAAGACATTTTTGTATTCATAAGTATTACCTACAAGTTTAACTGAATGATGGATCAGAGACATCACATGCAGATATATCGTAAATTAAATAATCAAATGAGAATTTCACAATGGCGCGTTGTGATCTGGCACAGGGCAGCATGATCAAATTATTATTTATGAATATTAATTTGTTCCTGTTTGTACGCAAGCAAAAACCAATGGATAAACAGGGCCAGGAACACAGTTTCTTCGTTTGGGTAAGCAAGCATGACAGTGGGTGTTGTTTGCAGATCTAACTTTAACAAATTTATTACAGTATTAGATTTTATAACATAATCGCATTCACATTGAAGTACGTCCATAACAAATCCATTACTAAATTGGAGCATGATAATATAATATGCATGGCAAAATTTATTTAAGGTTCATATTCACTCATAATTAGAGACTTATTTCTATATGGTACCTAATTCTGTAAGCAGTAACGTAAGCATTACTGCGTTCTGGTTTTGAAGGGTACGGGTGCTGGAGAAATTACGAAATTATGGATGCAATGGCAATACCCGTCATATCTCTGATTTAAAGCTCTGAGCGGTACTGCATGGGTAGTCATATCGCTAACCACCAGATAGATGCACAACATGTTAGCCCCCACCACTTGATACCTAGATAAAAAAAGAATTGCCAAATAACAATTTCTGAATCAGCGTTTAGAATCAATGAAGGAGCTTTGCTCATGTGAGATTAATTATGGTACCTGAATAATATCTATCTTAGTCGATACATACTTAACATCGGACTTACGACTGTGTAGAAGGAGCTGTATATGGGCCTAAATATAAAAGCACTAATATATCATTAAATGTAATATCTTTGCATTGCACTATTTACTTAATTAAGTTTTCGGAATGTTTTGAAGTTTCTTGATTATCCAATGCATGTATGTGACTTACCTCAGCACTACTTTTGGTATTATATTCAAGTAAAACAAAAGCTAATACAATATTTTTACACACAGGGTCTATTCCTGGAAGGTGCAAGATGGAATCGTCAAACAATGATGCTTGACGAATCGTATCCTAAGATCCTCTTTGACACCATACCTATAATCTGGTTCCAACCAGCTCTGATTGCCGATTTCAACCCTCCACCGTGCTACTTCTGTCCTATTTACAAGACGAGTGAACGGAAAGGTGTTTTAGCCACAACGGGACATTCAAGCAACTTTGTTATGTATATCACATTGCTCTCTGATATACCCCAGAAGCATTGGATCAATCGTGGTGTGGCCAGTTTGACACAACTGGATGATTAATAGGTGAATGCTTTTGGTTACATATTATAGGTAAATCGCACATTGTAAAGATTAAACAGTGTCTATACCAAACGTGGTATAGATAGTAATATTAATAATATCAAATTGTCGTGTTTTCCAAGACATAAGAAAGGATGGCAAGACTGGTAAAATTCCAGGGGCCTTCATACCCATTACAAGTAGAGCCTGTAACCCCAGAAGTCTATGAGTGGGCCTAAGTAGGCCTAGGTTTTATAAACCATATAACATACAATAAAATGAACAGTCTTTAGAGATTACTCAGAAAAATTTGTTTCACATTTGAGGAATTTTGGAATAAAAACCGATAAATCGTCGGTTAAAAGGTAAAACTCATTAAGTGACATTTTGTTCAAAAACTAGATTTTTTCAATTTTGCTTTATTGGGAAGAACATCTATGACAAGAAAAATTCAGTAAGTCTGTGGTGTCCTTCATGTTTTAATACATACCAGTCCTTTAGTGATTTTTCATAATGAAAAAATACAAAATCTTAATTATCTCCCTTTGGCCAATTAGGCTATTAGTGAGTTTTACCTTTTAACCGACGAAATATCGATTCAAGTCCAGTCTCATTAATTTTGAGTCCATGGATTTGAAACATATTTTTAACATATTATTTAGTGGTTGATAATCAGATTGGGCAAATTATTCATCAAAATGTACATAAAGGTACCGTTTGGCTTTGAAAATTAGGAATGATTCAAAATGTGACATAGCTGTTTTTGTTTTTTTTTTCTGGTAATGTTTAGATTGGTATTATTAATGAAATCATTTATTTCATAATTGGTATTTGACTACCCCAGTGGCTTAACTGTTTACGTTGTGGGTGCTGGATGCGGGGGCTCTGGGTTTGATTCCCAGAAGAATCAATTTGGTAAATGAACTTTCTAAATTGGTTCTGGCTTGGGTGTTTTGGAAAGTGTCCAAGTGAATTCCGTTGCTCTGGCACTCTTAGTACATGTGATTATCAAGTTTAAGATCAAGCAATTGGTGAGGATATCCTGCACCATCAAGTACATAACCAGCAATAGAGACGAAACAAGGGCCATCCATCCCTAGCAACAACCAGTGCACAGTTGTTACCGTAATGATTTGGCAGAATAGTTTTTAAACAAATTAAACGACATTTTGTCTTTATTTCTGCTTATATACTCGATGTCTGGCACGTATATTTCTGGGGTCGGCGGACTAAAGCACATAAGTCAAATTCATTTGTTACTTCATAAATTTGTAACTTTATTCAAGAGGTTATTTAACTTCCGACACTAAAAACAACACAAAAAAATATAAAATTATATAATGACAAATGAAGCACTTTTTGCCTTATGTGCTTTAGTCCGCCGACCCTAGATATATATTGACTGAAACCAATTTCATAATTTGTAGACTACTATTAATATGTGTTTGTTTTCTTGCAGGAAATTCAGAAGGGCTTATGAGATTTTTTGTAAATATCGTAATTTATTTCTCATTATATTCCTTTTAATATTACAATAATATTTAACAACTGTGATATTTTGTATCAAGTCTTAATCATTGAAAAATAAAATATTATAGTATTTTATTACGAGTTTTAGTTTTATTTCTTACTATTTTTTTTTAATTATTTAATTTAAAAGCAAAGGAAAGTCTTCAAAATGAAATAGGGTTGGCGTACTAAAGTGTGTAAGACAAAAACAAAGTTCATTTAAATTAAGACATCTACCTACTAAAGCACATTAGTCAAATTCCAATTGTTGCTTCCTTAATTTGTAACTTAAAATCTAGTGGCATCTTTTAAAATCTGTCATTGTCTTCATAACATTGTGTAATAGCAACAGTATGTACCTATTTATAACTAAATTGTCTTTTATATAATATTCACATAAAATTTAAAGTTGTAATTTTAATTATATATTATTAATATAGTTAAATTAAATCTAAAAGAAATATTATTTTCTATTATATTTATATTATCTTTTGTATTTATTTAGTTTCGAAATTATTATTTGTTTAATTTATCCAACATGAAATGGTGCCAGCTAGCTGCTTATTATATTCACAACATCCTCTAGAGGTCATAGCTGAAAATGAGCGTTTTGCTCCTGAGTAAACACCAATGCTGAGCTATAGCCTTTTTGCACTGCTACAGCACACATACATAATTGAGTGTCAGGCAGTGCTGAGACTCTGCTGTTTTTTCTTTTTATTATATTACATATTTTTCTGTTATGTATATCTGTAATGTCTGTAGATCCAAATAAACGTTTTATCTGTTTATCTATCTTCACATTCACATCTTCCAATATTTTTGCTTATGTGCTCTAGTCCGCCAACCCTAGATATATTATAACACAAATTGCTACTGAATCTTGAGCTAATTATAGAATATAATAATAAAAGCTAGTTATAGAGTGAGAATGTGGTTTTTAAGTTGTCAGTCATTAATTTGTTACTTGATACTCAATATATTTATTGTATCCATATCATTGACTTACAAATAAATGGATGACGGGTCTAATACAAAAACCACGAAAAAATGTCCTAAGTCAACCTATTTAAACGTAGTGACATGTAAAGGAATATGAAAAAGCTAAAATGTTGAATTTAAATTGTAATGTCATCGCAGTACTGTCTAATTTTGCTTGCTTCGCTGTCAGTCGAACAAACGAAGACTAAAGCGTGAATGACGCTCTGTATACGATTTTAACGCCCTATAAGTTCGGACACCTTTAATTAGCGCGGACCCGACGTCCATATAATTGTAAGTCAATGATACATATGGTAAATGAGGTCAAAAAATTAAAATAATTTTACACATATTTATTTATTTCAAATGCAAGTCATAACAATACACGTTCCATTAGGTTAGTACTTAGTGTATTGTTATGACACCCCGCAGGGATATGGCACTTAGTCGCCACATATATGAGCCCTATAATATTAGGGATAACAAGAGCAAAGGTAGGCAGACGCTTTGTTATTACATTAACTTTAATAATCAGTGTTAGGTAAAAACATCGATGGGTAAAAAAAATTAAACGAAAGAACCCATTATCACTTAAATATAGAAAGAAATGTGTTTATACAAAAGAAGCACCGGTCGTAGAGTTCAAATTTCGCGCAAGTTTTCCTTTTTACACTTACCCTGTGTTTCAGTTAATTGAAGAATTTTCCAAAAAATTTATTCCCAGAAATACAATTTCAAATCAATGAAAAACTATAGAATTCGAGCAATTCTGTAAAAACTCCATTCCTCTTGCAACCACAACTGTGAAACAAAAATTGACATTACAACCATAGATGATACACTAACGATGACGGTTAGTATCTAGTGTTGTCATCGCCAACCGAATCGATTACTTGATGGTTAATCGAATGATTGTTTGCACATGCGACATGCGTAAATATTGAGATTAATTTTTATAATAACTAAGAATATATGTTTACAGAAAACATAACAATATTTCATTTAATTGCTCTGCAACGCACCGCTACTACCGTTGATAAGTGAACACTTAAGGTTTAATTCACAGCATACGCTAACAATTTTAAATACTGTGAGGAATCAGAGGAGATAAAAATATATATTGTACAAAAATTACAATAAAATTATATTTTCATAAATATTAAAATATATATTTTCACACTCTTTGCACATTGAACTTGAAAACGATTATTACATCAAATTGGGCTTCCAAAAAACCTTCATGAATATAATTATATCGATTGGAAACAAAATATTAATCTTAACCCACAACACTAGTGATTCTTTACACGCATTTTTCGACTACCATTTTCAATCAAATTACTACAAAATTAGGGTTTCTAATGTCATATAAATGTTGTGTTAATTAGTTAACATAGTAAAACTTATCAAGATATTAATTTCTATTAATCATCTTAGTTTGTATTTTCAATCAGCAGTCATTTATTGACCTCATTGTTTTTAGATGGTTACTTCCTCCATTAACAATGTATGCGGGGAACGGAATAATATGTTTAGTACTATTTTTTGCTGTGTTGTGTAGATGGCGCAGCAAACTTGTAAACTGCGTTGCCGAACTGACGTTTTTGGTTATTTTTGTTCTCGCCTCGTGTTTACTTTAGTGTCTAATTTCGTTCCAATTGCGAAAATTCAGTTGTGCAACATCTAAAAGTTCAATATTTTGAACATATACGGCATTTTCGTACGGAATAGTATCGATCCGCAGTTCCAGAGTAGGTATATGTATACAGTTCTATCACGTGGTGGTGTGGTGGTTTATATAATTCTTGTTTACCGCACAAGCAGAAAGTTTGCGCATGTGCGTCCCGTCAGTAACCTCAAATTGTAGAGCGGGCAGAGATTCGGCAGGTTCCGGATATCCGGGTGTGTGCGCGGAGGCGGCTGGTCCGATCGTGTGATGCGCCCTCGTGTTGGTGCGCGCGTGGCGAGTGGAGTGCGGCAGGCTTGGTGAAACGTCCGGCCCGCGCGTGCCATGGCCCAGACTCAGTTCTCGCGGAGTTCAGAGAGCGACGCTTGGGCGCTGCTCTCGCTAAAGTCGGCGCCGCCGTCGCCCTCCAAGGTGCAGTGGGCGCAGGAGCCATCGCCGGTGGCAATCGCGCGGCTTGACGGCCGTGACTTCGAGTACCTGATCCGCCAAAAGCGCGTCATCATCGGGCGCAACTCTAGTCGCGGCCAAGTGGACGTGAATATGGGCCACTCGAGCTTCATTTCACGGCGGCATCTCGAGCTATTCTACGACGCTCCGGAGTTCTATTTAACGTGCAACAGCAAGAATGGCGTGCTCGTCGACGGCATCTTCCAGCGGAAAGGCTCTGCCCCAATGCTGCTGCCACGGAGGTGAGTCTTCCTTCTTTCATATCTCATCACTGATAAGCCTGCATTATATACAAGAATCAATTAGTTATTTGTTAGTAAACAAACCATTTGTTTATGTCTGCCCACCTGTTATTGAGTTGTTCAATAAATGCTCCTGCTGTTGTGGATCTATGTTGACACATGTGGTTTTTTCCGTCTAACTGAATCAATAAAAATGGAAATAAACTAATTTGCTACTTTGCAAACCCAGTGAAGGTTTTCTTAATTTTGTGCAGAGTGAGGGTGGGAAATTTAACTGAATAAAAAAATATTCAACACAAACAGCTATTTTGCAAGATTTAACTTTCTCTGGGTTCGCGGAGTAGCAAATAAAGTTATTTCCATTTTTATCTACATGGACTTCCATGCAAAGTAACACCTGAATCTATTAGTTGCCTGTAGTTAGTTAGTTAGTGATCGTAAAAGTAGAATTACAAGTTAAGCTAACTGTTATTTATATAGTATTTTTTTCTCTTTAAAACATTAAACAAACATACTTCTTGTAAAACTATACACATATGAAACCATTTAATGTTTTCAAATACTCCTTGCTTAATACTATATTGCAATTTGCAGATATTTTTTATCTTTAACCTTTGCATGGGCATGTAAACAAACAATAAATTTTGAGGTCACCAATAATTTTATCTCCCTAATTTTGCACATAATACAAATTTATCAAGTAAAATTAAACTGTAATCTTTTATTTGTAAACAGTGTGATAAGCAACCCAAACAAACTATGGTGGTTGGATGATGCAACAATCCGAAATACAAACAAAAAATATTATGTAACATGAATTCAAATGCACCTATTAGTGTGGCCCGCTAACATACATACATACCTATAAATAACATGTTTCATTTAAAAACATAATAAGGAAACAATCCTATTCTATCGGATTTCATCATTTCCATGTAACAGAAAAAATTGCATAATGAAATAAAGATACAAACTGCAAGGATGGATTTTCATAAGGGATTAGAAAGCATAAATTTGTCTAAAAAATTACCACCCATGAAACTGTAAAGAAGGTTAATGGATAAATGTTTTTTTTGTCTCGTGTCTTCTTAAGCACGTAGTTATACTGTATTATATTGTAAAATTGTGTATTTCCAATATAAACTTATAAATATCCAGTTAAGAAACATTGATAATTTTTGTTTACCTTCAATAATATTTTAAACAGTGGGTGTGTACATATTTATTACTTAAATGAATTCACATCCAGACTATGTTTTAAAATATAAATGTTACGAGTCAAAAGGTTATGTGTTATATTTTCATTCAGCATAAATGTGTTCAAAACAATTTTGCAGCAAAACAATTTTGCAGCAAAGTTTATATAGCTACGCTAACAAATTACCTTATCTTTTGACTTCTCTTTAGTTAGGGAAAAACCAAAAGTAAATTAACATGTATTTAACGCAACTGTGAGAGCAAACTACCTATTATTATGTTATTAATTACATTCCATCTTATCAAGTAGGTCATTCATCTGTTTGTTTATAAGATTGTCTTAGTCATTATGAAAGGTCCAATCTACTAGTAATTTCTATAAGAGCAACTGCGAAAGTCAAGGAAAAGTCTTCCTTACTACCCCTACCTAACAAAAATAAACAATCAAAACCAGGAAAATCAATTCTTTAATTACAATAGATCAACTGCTGTTTGCAGAAGGTTGGTTGTTTAATGAAGGGCTGTGCTCAACTAGCCTGAACAACTAGCCTAATAATAATAACTTACAAAATAGAGAGCAGAACAACAATTTTTCTATTAAAAAAAACTTCCATGAACGAGAGATTAAAACACTCTTTATTTATTACTTTAATAGTTTACTGTAAAGTGTAATCCTACAGTTTTTTTTTAAAACATGTAGTAAGCTCCTTTTCTTATTTAACATTATGTTTATTATGTTTATCTATTCTAAATCTCGTAGAACGTCATTATAGTGACAAGTACGCGCGGCGATCGCGACTTGGGCGTAGTATTTATGTCACATGTTGTGTTGTGTATTATATTAGACGGCGCGGCCTTGTGCTCATTGTCTGTGCATTGCTATCTAGACTTTAGACTATTCTACATTTTAAATCTTGCTCTTTGATTGTGTACAAGCAATTACTCATTGGGTTCTTTTAATATGTCTGTATATTGTAATATGGAAATGGTAAAGGGTTCATTTGTTACAATTCTCATTGGCTTGCCTAAGAAAACTTCTACTTAGTAGTAGTAGGTATTGAACAGAAAATTCCTTCCATTGCAGTGTTTCTAGAACACCCTTCTAAACGGGCCAATGTAATGTTGTAAAGTTTTATTTCATTTCTGTGAATGAACTTTGGTTATCCTCAAGGTTAACTACAGACATAAATTCATCATTCTAAACCTACAGTGTTACAATTTTGTAACACAAATGATTCACTTGTTTTCGGCCGCATTTTCGTCAAAATTTCATCATAGATTCTGAGTCAGAGTCAGAGGACAAGACATGTATCGTAATGACAGTGAAAGGTCTTTTTACTAACAATTTTCCTGTTTGTCTTGTGACCACGTTATTGGTATTGGATGTAAACAAATTGTTGTGCAACTTTTTCTTTTGTTGTGCATTTTTTGCAATTGTTGTGCATAATTACTGTTCTTAATTATTTTATCATCAGTAGTAGAAGAGAGCCTTATGAAAGTGTTTGTCAAGGGAAATACTGCCCATCATACTTATTTCAGCCGCCAAGCAATAATGTGAGCATTACTGTTTTTGGTTTTGAAGGGTGAAAGTAATAAATAAATGTAATTTAAATATTAGACGTCATCACGTACATTGTACTGGTCCCAAAGAAAGTAACTAAACGACTTGTGTTTTGGAAATCAGAAATATGACGGTATCTCAAATATTCAGACCTGAGACAATATAGAAAAGTTACTTTTCTACATCAGAGTCTATCACAGGACACCATGAGAGTGCAAGCCAGTCAACCATGGAGGTAATCAAAAACTATAGGCACATGCGACTTGTCAACTTATGTCTCTGCATGCTCGTCAGATCTTTGAGATTTAAACCTTTGATACAGGCCCACGGCTTGTTCTTCCAGTAACTTGATACAATTAAAATATCGCTTTCATGAAGATTGCTACTGCTACTCCTTGGAGGAGACCGATGCCCAACTGTGGGATATGTAATAGGTTGATGAAGATGATCTTTAGGAAACATCTTCACTTGTTTATGTTATATATAAAATCCTAACATTAAAATAAAAAATTATATAACATCAAACCTGTGCCAATATTATTATGTACTTTTCTACCCATGATGATGAATAAAAATATTATTATTATTATTATAAAATTCAGAATAAAGACTACAATTTTCAGCTTTGTCATGATTTTTAACTTATATAAAGTGTGTCATAAACACTACTGGTGTATGTTATGTACTGTCTATATTATGTGTCGTATGACACTATAAATGTTTTGTTCTTTCATTATTTAATTTGTTTCATTAGCTAATTAATAAATATGTAATATAGTATTGAATATACGTATTTTGCCAGCATTTTTAACATATAGCAAACTTTTTTTTGGTGATTTTATTGGTAATTTTATTAGATATAATTAAAGAGTGTTTAAAAGGTGTTGAAGTTGATTTTTAAGTTCTATTTTTTTATATATATTTCATGACCTTGGTTTAAGTTCTACTACAGTTGAAATATTAAAGAAAATAAATATAGAAAGTAATATAAAACAGCAATCTTGAAAGCGTTAGAAACGAGGAAATTGGATAATGGGTTCTATTAGAGGATTTTTTTTGAAGACAAGTAATATTGTGTATTACCTATTATTGTTTTTATTAGTGCCGATAATTTGTCTTTTAACATTGTATTTTAAATCATAATATTGTGACTTTCATATGTTCTATTCTCGCTATTTACAAATATTAGTTATAATAATAGGTTTACACAATACTTATGTTTACCTTGTTTTCGCTGAGAAAGATCTAGATAGACATATAGGTCATATGCGCGAGGTAAACGCTGCTCTATACGATACTACAAGTAGTATATGGCACGTGTTTACGCTGGGCCGTGTGACGAACCGCTTGTTTATGCGTCTTGTTACATAACGTTGGAAACATACGGGTAAATATTGCGACAGCGACCGGCGACACGAATATATTGGCGTTTCATTACTGCTTCGCGTTGTCGTTAACTCAATCAATACGTCTTACTTCTGGTCACAAGTCTCTTCTAAGGATTTAGACCATGGTCTGTCAAACTGACCCAATGCGAGTGGAACCAAAATCATTCTTTTGGCTATACCCTTCAAAATAATTAAAATAATGAAGTGAATTTGGTAACAGAGGGAACCGCGTTCGAAGAGGTTGTAAAGTGACATGACCACGATCAATAAAATGCAATACTCCGGTCCACAAAACTTATTTCATAAGTAAAGTCGAAAGAAAGAAAGGAAGGCCCGAAAGGGCCGAGTTATACAATATTACTAGGTTAGATTGGTACTAAAATTGGCACATGATTTAGGTTGGGAACTGGGAAAAGGATCAAAATTAGAAGAGTAGCACTGCTCGCTTCAGCGATTGAGCAGAGAGTGACGAACGGAACGAAACAAAATGAGAATGACGAGGCAAAGGAAGTAAAGAACGATTCAAAATTTGAAAACACGTGGCCAGGAACCAAAGAACAGGTGAGAAAAGGAGGTTGCATCGTCAAAGGTTTAACCTTAACATCAACAGCGACGGGTTGCGGAGTTCGCACGCTTTACAAAGAAATCCAAGTTATCAAGTGCAACGAAATAAGATCCCTTGCTACCACATGGACTCGACCACTTGGACACATTTTCTCATTATGTGGATCAACTATCCAGATGTAAGATCATAGTACATTTGTCCAACCGCAGAATTATGTCACGGACGGGGTACGGTGTGGTGGGGTGAGCGGTGGCGATATGTCAGTGGTGTCAATTAGTGTTATACTTTCAGTAGCTCTCATTTTCTGCACCATTTTGCACGCATCTCTCGCACACATTCCTCGCTCACATCTCTGGCACACTTTGTATGTACAAATACTTAGCTCTGCTAACCCTTTTTCACCGGAGCTGCGCTAAGCGAGGCTAGGAAAATGAAGTAATCCTATTGGTGGATTTTTTCCTCGCATACTGCTTCGCTACGTCGCACATCTCTGGAGGAAAGGCCGCCTTATAGCTTCAGCCCCCGACTAAATTTGCTTCCACGATAAAAATTCCCATACATAACATTGGATATTGAATTTTGAACAAATACCACTAACGTTTATTCATTTGTTTATATGTGATTGAGTTATAAACATAAGAACTTTTTTTTCTCAAACATGTTCGGAAATGCGTTGTTATCAAAACCAAAAAAACGAACACGGAAAGTTTGCCATTTATGGACAGTGTGACTTGTTGTGTCTTCAGTGTGAATCTATTACTGTCCGCTGTTTCAAACTTTTAGATCTATCTATAACAATGAACTATGTAAACAGGCAAAAGAAAAACTCATACATCCAACTGCCAAGTGTTCGTAATTGCGAGAATTAAAAATACCTACCTGTACCGCTTACTCAAGAAAGGCGGTAAACTAAATTAAGGTGCTTTGGTATTATTTCTGTTTTTTAAAAATCACGGCCTCTTCATTATTGTACTATTTGATATTAGCACTACTGTAATGTTCTACGGTCGAACGCAAGTAGAAGCAGATCGTGTTGAAATCAACTACCGTATGTCGGCAATGCACACCAATGGGCATGCATGCGCCTGCGCCCGTTGCAATGCCAGCGGCGCTTGCCACTTGCGCAATGACACCGCGCTTCTATTGGTAAACAAGTGTCTGACAAGTATAGTTGAAAATTTATAAAACTTATTCGAGATTTTATTTATTTTGTTTGCCGTATATTGCACAAATAGATACCATAATACAGTTCAGCTTTTATTTGCAAGCTGGTTTTTGAAATTTCCGTTAATAGTATTAAATGAATGATTTCTCAAAGTATAATAATAATAATAATAATAATAACGCACACACTCAACATAGCTCCGCACTAAGGAAAATCCTGTGTCGCGGGTGCCATGGACACACACATAGACAACTACAAATTACACCCAAACTCACGAGGGAAATAAATGTAGACCATACCTGGGACCTCTGTGTGGCAGCCCGGCATGGTAACCGTTCGGCCACGGAGGCAGTTTAATATCAAAGTTTCTTTTGTTGTAAGTTTTTTATGATGTCAAGTGACGGGACGAACAAGTCGTGCTCCTGACGGTAAGCGACACGCCTGTCCATAGCAGTGCCACTCGGTCCTTTAAATTGCAGAGATCTGCGGGGCACTGCCACGTCCCATGTGCCTGTAATTTCATCAACACCCTTACCCTTCTAAACCGAAATGCTGTAATGCTCATCTTAGCGGCAGAAATAGGTAACGTCCAGCACGGGGAAGAGGACGGCCACGAAGGACGACAGATGAAATCGAGAATGTTCTTAAAAAGACTTGTGCGTAGTGAGAAGAATAGTAGGGCTTGTACGAAAAGATATTATGTATTAATTGAATGTGAAGCAAGAGAAGTTTGGCTGGGTCGGGCGAAATGGATTAAAAGTCTTTTCCTAAATCCCAATAAGAAGCCAAAGGCGTGAGTACCTATTGTATGTATGTCAGTAAACTAGCAAATAGTTATGATTATTGGCTACGTTGCCGAACTAAGGAAAATGTCTTAATATCCTGTAAATGGCCTGGCTGTGTACCCAACTTTTAATCCAGGACACAGTTCTAGCGTTTTTGCTTAAGAAACAGCACACGTTTTCAAGGGCTCGTTCATTATTCTCGAGTAAAGGCGAATTTGACGAAAATATGTTTCTATTTTTGAATTTGTGTCGAATATGTATTTTTAAATCAAGAATGTCTTTGTTGCCAGTATTTGGGGTTGTTGGCGCGTGCGCTGTTTTATGAAGCTAAAGATGTATTATATTTAGATGTATTCTATTTACGAAACAAGGCAGCAGTTGTAGCTAATCGTTTTAGTCATAAAACATTTGTGACTGTTTTAGTTCTGAATAGCATTGTACTTGAAGTTTACATTGCCACGTTCTCTTCATCTCATCTCAATCTCATCTCATCTTCAACTCATCAGGCAAATGGGCCTTATATCGCTTTTAAAATCAACTCTCGTTTGCACTGAAATCACAAATTAGAAAGCTGAAATAGTACAGCGCTAACGACCGACCTGTGTGTACGTTTCCGTATATTCCAAAAACATTCTGTATTTATTATAATAAATATATCTCTAACAATGGGGGGCTGTTCCATTCGTTGATGTGGGAAAAACAGTAAAACATTAATTTACAAAACAAATGGAATCACATTTCATCGGTAATTAAATATGTTATTTTTCAATTTTAGTCGTCGTATAGTAAAAGTCAATGGTCTCCCTTAATTGATTCTCTCAATAATAAATAATAAATTAATTAATGTGAAATTAGTTAACAAAATTCCTTTAATGTATAAAATGATTTTTCAATTAAATACTCAAATAATGTGCGTTTAAATTCCGCGAAATTTTCATTCTGCCTTAACTGTAATGACAATTTATTATAGATTTTTGGTGCCATTGCAATTATATTCTTCTCAAATAGTGACGTTTTACAAATTATTTGGCGTAGTTGGTTAGGATGTCGTGCTCTTGTAACTACAGGAAAAAGTTAAGGGTGTCGTATAAATAAGGCTGTTTCATAGATATACAATGAAGGCAATGTCAAAATTTTTAGTTCTCGAAAATAGTTTTTGCAACTGTCTGTCTGTTTCAGTCCACAGATTGCCCTTATGCACCTCTTTTGAGCTCGAAAAACTTGTATTATGTTGCTATATTACCCCAAAATAAGATACCATATCTGAGTGTTGCAGCTACATAGCTATGGTATACAAGTAAAGCGTTTTTGTTTACCACCTTAGACAATTTAAAGAGAGCGTATGATTGTTTCGATAGCTTGTTAAATATTATTTGAAGTTGTCCTCCCATTACATTTTCCTATCAATGTGAAGTCCAAGGAATGTGGTTCCCGATGTTTCACCGATAACCCGAGAGTTATAAATTACTTTGTTTGTCAAAAAGTTATTGCCCCATTGCTTGAAATACATAATTGTCGTTTCGTCAAGATTTAGTAATAAATTATGAAATTTAAGCCATGTCATTACATTTATTATGGATTCTTTTATTTCAGTTTCATTTTCAAATAAAATAGTACAGTCATCAGCGAATAAAGTCATGTGTTTTGTAATTGATTTAGGCATGTCATTAATATAAATAATAAACAGCAATGGACCTAGAACACTACCTTGTGGAACCCTATATTTTACTAGTCTAGGAGAAGATTCGTAAATAGTTTCTGTTTTTGTAGTTAAAGAAATTCGACTGATTTGTGTTATTTGTGTTCTGTCATTCAGATATGATTTTAATAAGTTTTGAGTATTTCCGCGTAAACCATAAATTACTAATTTTTGCATTAATATATCCACATAGTCAAAAGCTTTTGACATGTCCATGTACAGTGTCATTACAGGTTTTCTTTTGTCCATTCTATTGTAAATAATGTTAAAAAATTCATATAATAAAATAAATCTCGCAGTAGCGAGATCAATGGATTTATTCTTACGAAATCCTTTTTGTTCGTTACAAAATATATTATTTGTTTCAAAGTAGTCATAAATACTTTTAGAAATAATCTTTTCAATAACCTTTGAGAATACTGTTGTTAACGCTATAGGTCTATAATTTTTCATATTCATATTTTACACCAATTATTTTTCATTTTTGATGTAGTATGCAATAAAGTTAAATTAGTTAATAGCATAAAAACAAACAATGACAATTGGAATTTGACCAAAACTATATTTCACGGGGATATTTCAATAAAACTTAGCAAATAGACGTAATTCTACTTACTTTTGAGGTCGGTTTTTTAGTACTCTGTACTGAGATTATATTTCTTGTGTTTCTTGGATATCTAGTTTTGACTATATTAAAGTTGCTTAAATTTTCTTTGACATAAACACAGGCCTCATAAATATACATCGATCGTAGTGTTAATATTTTCATCTTCGTCTTATCAGTTTTCTCAAGTATACGACTCTCTCGCTGTCCCACACCAAATTTGGCTTATAGTCACATAATGGTCACGTTCCATGAAATGTAGCATATCTTGTAGTTTCCGTATCTTTCAGGGTGCTGGTGAAATTAGAGGCACATGGGACTTTTCGACGTATGTCTCGGGGTTACGGGCGCAGTGGCAGTGCCTTTAAGATTTAAAGCTCTTGAGTGGTACTGCAACTGTTATGGATAGGCTATAAGGCGACGTACGACTTGGTTCCATCACTTGGCATTATGAAAACAAAATTTTTCATTCATGTGACGTATTATTAATTTTGAAATCAAAATAATAAAATCCACTTCGGACGTCATAAAATCTTAAGTGAACATTTAGTGAGGCACCTAACATTTTATCGTCAGTAGTATAGGTCACAAAACCTGTATTGAGTGATAAAACATACAACTAACAACCAACGTTAAATGGACTTCAAATTTATACACTGTGAAAGAAATGGGAGGTCAAGTAAAAACGGACTATGTGCAGAAATGTAAACAAAAACCATTAATAACAGAACTCTAGTAATGTGAAAAGCTAAAGTAATCGAAGCTCAGAATAAAATAGACGTTTGAAGTGATGTCAACCTTGGAAGTGAGACAGTCGCATAAAAACGGTAGCCGTCAAAACAAATACCTTATCTACGCGTTTCTAACTCTACAACACAGCTCATATCCCTATGGACTAACAACAAGTGGAACACGAGAATATTGGACAAATACTAGATGGCCAATGGAGGACAGAGGGAACATACAGACACGCTAAAGTTCGCGAATTGAACTGCGAATTAGTATTGTCAAGAAATTCTTGTCATCCCACCTTTTTAACATTCTCTTTTCTGGTTTGAATCGTTCTCGCATTCGCTTTCCCTTCAATACTCTCATTTGTTCTATCGGTCGTGAGTACGATCGATTTTCTTTTTTATAATACTAAGTCGTCACTTAGTATTATAAAAAAGAAAATCGATCCCTCGAAAGAAAGTCGATCGTCCCGTCGGACGAACAAGTCTTGCGTCTGGTTGTAATCTACACGCCTGTCCATAACAGTTGCACTACCACTCAGACCTTAAATCACAAAGATCTGAGGGCACTGCCATTGTGCCCGACACCCTGAGACATAAGTTGACAAGTCCTATGTGTATGTAATTTCACCACAACTTTACCCTTGAAAAGCGGTACGCAGCAATGCTGGCATTACTGCTTGGCTGCAGAAATAGGTAAGGTGGCAGTACTTCCCTGGACGAACTCTATCACAAGGAGCTCCTGCTACTAAATTCTACAATTTTAAGAAACGAGAAGATGTGCCCATGAATCACAAACCACTTTCATTTCCCTATCGATTTCTATCAAAATTATATAGGCCCTTTTAGGCCATCTTTTTCTTCTTTTTTCATCTCTTAAAATAAATCTTGTGGAACGAGCCTTCTGCATTCTCATTTCTATAAGGCTGATGTCCAAGAGAAGGAAACTAGTCTGGTTCATAGATGCATGATCCTGACATACACCTTTCGCCTTGACGCTTTCATACACAGTTAAGGGCATTTTTGACCTATATTTTGATTAGCCTTAGAAATCTGTTTAGTCCATTTCTTTCATTCATCTCTCTACATATTCGAACCACCTAAGCATCCCAGGCAGTCCTAGTAGCGTAGAGCTCCTTGTGAATGAGTTCGCCCAGGGAAGTTCTGTCATCTTGCCCATTTCTGCCGCGAAGCGAAGGTCTTGCCAACTTACGTGTCAGGGCGACGGGCGCAGTGGCAGTCACCCTCGGATCTTTGCGATTTAAAACTGTGCAATTGCTATGGACAGACTCGTCGGTTTACATTTCATTCTAATCTCATTTAAACCGCCTCCGTGACCGAACGGTTTCGATTCCCGGGCATGCCATGGCATCCACGGTGCAAGGTTTCCCTTGTGTGGGGCAATGAGTCTGTGCGTTATTTATTTACATCAGGCACACGACTCGTTCGTTCCGTTATTTGGTGGTTTCATAAAAATAATTCAGGCGTCAGCTAAGATTCCATTGATAGGCACTACAGTTACTTTACACAATGCTTATTTGCTAACACAGACTCAGTATTAATCGTCATGCGATCTAATCGAAGCATTCCCGTCTCTGTCGTAGTCGCAATATCATCTTGCACACCTCAATGTTCTCTTGCTCGAGTTAATTCTATTATTTAATGCTAATCTCGTTGCTTGACAAAATATATACTAGTTCACGAACGCGGTGCCAACCAACTCATCCCACGTATCTGCATTCCGAAACGGATACACTGGTACAATGTTATTTCTCTTGCTTTTTCTCCGATAAATTTGCGCTCTTAACGCGGACTGTTAAAATGTTATCATTGTCATCGTGACAATCGTTTTAGTACGAGTTATTGACATTGAAGATAATTGTATAGACATCGCAATAGGCTGAATACATGTACCGAAACTTCGAGGAAGTTAATACACAGAGTGGATAGACCTCCCACTGAAATAATGAAATTATTGTATTTTGTTATTTCGTGTGTGACTAGCAATTACTGTTCTTTTTCTTCTTTTTTTAAAGCCCCGCAGGGAAACCCTGTATCGCGGGTGCCATGGACACACACATAGATAACCGCAAATTACACCCAAACTCACGAAATATATAAATTTAGGCTATACAAATAGTTCTCCCGGCACGGGAATCGAACCCGGGACCTCTGCATGGCAGCCCGGCATGGTAACCGTTCTGCCACAAAGGCACTTTAGTACGGTTTTTGTTATCATACCAAGTGACGGGATGAACAAGTCGTGTTAGTAGTTAGTGCCGCAGGTATAAAACGCAAATATCTAAGGGGCCCTGCCACTGCGCCCATGACCCTGATATTATAAAAAAA
>NW_020653409.1:107834-174580 GCF_003589595.1 Hyposmocoma kahamanoa | reverse complement strand
GAGGTCACACCGTCACACGCCTATTCACTCTCGCCTTGAAAAGGTCCAAGTTATAGGGTTCGGGGAACAAGTCCGAACGCAGGGAATTCCGCTCTCTAGCCGCTTGCCATGTAAATGTGGAAGCGAAACGCTCCGTGCGAATGCTGGGAATATCCACGTCTAGTCCCTCGAAGATGGAAAGGGGAAGGCGGAATCAAGTTTTTTTTTTTTTTTTTTTTTTATACATGACAGGCAAATGACTCCACTCCACCTGATGTTAAGTGGAAAGTGGTATCCAAGTTAGCAATTCCATCGCACTCTCCATGGTCTGTAGAATACCGCTAAGCAGGCAACTTTACAGACTCACCTGCGCCTTTGCCCTTCCAAATCGGAACGCAGTAATTAATGCTCGCATTGCTCCTTGGCGGCAAATGTAGATATGGTCGCAATACATCCCTAATTTAACTTTTTCATAAAGAGCTTTACTTAGTAATCTCAGTGAAAGCCTCTAAATGCCATACGAAAAAGAAAAATGAACTGAGGAGCACGGAAGTCATATAAGGAATGTTGACGGGGATTTCAATAGGTAAAATAAATTACACTTGAAAACGTAATTTTTAAATTTCACTGTACTGACTTCCCTGAGAAGAACGACCAAGAAACTTTAGATATTGCTCTTTTCAAATAAGCTTAAATACTTTGAATCTACTGTGTCTGGAATCTAGACCCATGTCGTCTTTTCTTACATTTTTATCTAACACGAAGTCTTAAATTTTGCAATATGACTTTGCAATTAAAATACTTTTGATGTACGTTTTAAACTTAGGTAATATAATTTTAATATATGCTCCTGAACGTTATTGTAAATCCCCATAAAATAATCGTTTACCTAAGTTAAACGAAAACTTGGTACCATGAGTTTGGACTTAGTTCCTGTTTTAATATTATTGATATCTACTTTCTTAATGAAATTATGTATATTTTTACGGGCATACAAAATATTTGAGTATATGTACTGTGATGCCACGTCATGATACCAGTTTCCTTAAATTTTTCTCTGAGAGAAATCCGAGAACCTCAACGGTACACAGAACGAATCGCTCGTTTTTGCAACACAAAATTTGTCACTCCCAAGAAGACTGCTTTATTAACAATGTTTAATTTTTGTCCTTTTATTTCTATATTCGAATAGTCGATTTTACATCAGGTAATTCAAATTTAACATACTTTGTCTTTTTGGCATTAAGCAATAAATTGTTAGTATTAAACCAATGAACACTAATATAAATAAACTACCTTTGAGAAGATATCGTTAATGTGGTCATAGTTAACGTCATGTTTGTCTGTTTTAAAAATTAGGGGCCACTTCCTTAATTTTTAAAAGTCAGCGAACAATACTATATTTCGCAAAGGTCCTTAACAAACAATGGCAGATCATTGATATAAATGACAAAATATAAGAAAGGTCCAAGTACAGAGCCCTGCGGAACAAAAATGTTCCGCGCTCAATACTTTTTATAATATCAAGTGACGGGACGAACAAGTCGCGCACCTGGTAGTAAGCGACACACCTGTCCATATCAGTTGCAGTGCCACTCGGTCCTTTAAATTGCAAAGATCACCGCTTGGCTGCAGAAATAGGTAAGATGGCAGTACTTCTCTGGACGAACGCTGTCACAAGGAGCTCTAGTGTTTATTGAAGTACTGTAGTACCTACTGTCTGGACTTATTCACATTGTTGCATGTTTTTCTTCAAAAAAATCTTATTTTTAACAATAGCAAATTTCCAGTGAATGTTTGCGTCTTTGAGTAGTCAAAGCACCAAAATTAGAACTAATTTATGTAAGTTTGTTGCTCAAAAGGTCCTACTGGGAATCGAACTCTGGACATCTTTGCCTAGCGCTCACAGTGCAAACCGTTGGGCCACTGATATACATTCCCACTGGACAACTGCGAAGTTATATACTTCTTTCATTTACCTCTTTTTATCCAGACTTATAAATCCAGTATCGAAGTTGTTTACCGTCTTCCGATTTTCGCAATAACTTTCCCTTTATCTCTAATATCTATTTCATAACTTGTTGTCCTCTTTATCACACCAATGACAAATAGATCGCGCCAGAAAGAGACAGCACAGGCGTCGATAAACATTCCGCTGTTGAAATCCAGATCATTTATTTACTAACCCTTGTTCGCAGTATAACTGTCGGTATAGTACAATTTCTGATTACGATTGAAACGTATAATTTCAAGGTAATATAGGTTTACTGGAAGACGGTAGTTCGAATACAGTCGAATTGAAGAAATTGTTTTATTAGAGTCGTATTCCAGAACTCTACTCAATGCTCAAGTCAGGACTTGATTATGATTTCAAGCACTGGAAATACGACCCTAATGGCCAGGACTTGAGTATGATTTCTAGTGCTTCAAATCATACCCAAGTCCTGACTTGAGCATTGAGTAGAGTTCTGGAATACGACCATAAGTGTACGATTTTTATATTTTAATAATTATTACAAACGAGTTTCACAATAATAATTGAATATCATGGTGGTCAAACATCGTGACATTAAATATACTTAAAAATTACAATTATTAAAGCGACATCTCTAGTCAGATACTGGTAGCTGTAAAGGTACCTGGCTGAGTGAGGAAAACCTTCCATTGATTTCTCACAGATGGCGCTACGGCAAAAAAGCCGTTAAAAACCAAAAACACATAGATCTTTATCTGTCACAAGCACAGAAAATTCGTAAGGTCCGCTGGTTCGTTCCGTGGTTTAGTTGGCATAGCGTCTGACACGGTTTGCTGGAAGATGTTGGTTCGAATCCAGTCGGATCAAAGGATTTTTTTCTTATGGTTCGATCTTTGTATTAATAATTAATATAGGTTCTCTACAACTACAGACCTCTCAACAAATAAGGTAGCCGACTCCTTAATAACAAGTAGCTTTGTGCAATGTAATTGATCTTCCATTACGCCCGAAGAACATACTCTGGGTCCACCAAGAGTCCACCGACCGCAGATTAGGAAATGTTGATCTAAAACGGGGGGTTAATTGAGAGGTTGACGATTCGGACTCGTGTGGCAGCGTCTACAGACTTCTTGACGATGCGACCTCTTTCTTCGTCCCACTTTTTTATCACCATTTTCTCTGATTCCTGGCCACAAAAATTTCGTATCAAATCTGACCAATTATAGCATTGAAAATCATGTAACGTAACTGCTTGTAAAACATAATATTTCTATAAAGACAGGCCCTTTTGGGGAAAGTTCCTTTTTACTATGTCTTAACCTGTATGTAATTTAAGTAGGGAGTGTTTTTATACGATTGTATCCGTGTTTACCTTTATGTTGTTTTGTTACAGCCTTTATCTTTACCTTTCTTCCTTTTCCTGTTCTTTATCATATTTCTATTTTACAATAAATTATGTGGACCGCGCCTTTCATTTAATTACTCATAAACCTCTCGGTCACAACTTTCATATCCAAGTACGTATACATTGTAAATGTTTAGTAGCAAATCCTCGTGAAGGAAAATCTGCACGTCGAAGAAGGTTCACAACCTCGCAAAACGTGTATTATTATGGCCCCAATTATCTTTGGGCCAACAGCGTGGTGGACTATTGGCCTCTCTTTAGAGAAGAGTTATAGTAGCAGTAGAGCTTCTTAGGGTCGTATTCTAGAACTCTACTCAATGCTCAAGTCAGGATTTGAGCAGACTTGAGTATGATTTCAAGCACTGGAAATACGACCCTAATGGCAAGGACTTGAGTATGATTTTCAGTGCTCACTGCGAGTCCTGACTTGAGTATTGAGTAGAGTTCTGGAATACGATCCTTAGAATGAGTTCATCCAGGGAAGTACAGGCATATTACTCTGCCGCCAGACAGCAATGCTCACACTACTGCGTTCCGATTTTTATGGATAAGGGAGCTGGTGACATTTTAGGCACATGGGGCTTTTTTAGTTATCAGTAGAGCTCCTTGTGAAAGAGTTCGTCCAAGGAAGTATTGTTATCTTCCTATTTCTGCAGCTAAGTAGCAATGGCACAGGCACATGGGAATTGTCAGCTTATGTCTCAGGGTGGCAGGCGCAGTGGCAGTGCCCATAAGATCTTGGCGATTTAAAGGGCTGAGTGACACTGCAACTGTTATGGGTAGGCGTGTCGCTTACCACCGCACGACTTGTCCGTCCCGTCACTTGGTATTATTTAAAAAAAAAGACTTGTCAACTTTTGTCTCAGGGCTAGTGTCCCAGTGGCAGTGTCCCTTAGATCTTTGCGATTTAAAACTCTTAAGTTGCACTGCAAATGTCATGGATAGGCGTGTGTGTGAGGCGCTTACCACCGGCCGACTTGTTCCTTTCGTTGCTTTGTAGAAATGGAAATATGGTTAAAAAAACTCGCAGCCGTTTGGCTTATTTATGAGGTGATGACGATTAGAGCGCGTTTGTATTAAGTCGTCCCTTGCCTTGCTTGCGGCAAGCCACCCGGTGTAAATAGTGAGTCGTCTAACGACGGTAGTTTGCAGCCTTCGGCAAGGCGAAGTAGTCTACCGAACATCGACAAAAATCAAGACAACTGATCGACACTCGAGTACCTCAACATTGAGGGCATATTGATATCAGAGTGTCCAATAAAATTAAATTTGTAACAAAAATACATTGACATACAATTATATGGACGTCGGGTCCGCGCTAAAAAGTGTCCGAACTTATAGGGCGTTAAAATCGTATACAGAGCGTCATTCACGCTTTAGTCTTCGTTTGTTCGACTGACAGCGAAGCAAGCAAAATTAGACAGTACTGCGATGACATTACAATTTAAATTCAACGTTTTAGCTTTTTCATATTCCTTTACATGTCACTACGTTTAAATAGGTTGACTTGGGACATTTTTTTCGTGGTTTTTGCATTAGACCCGTCGTCTATTTATTTGTAAGTCAATGCAAAAATATTAAAATTAGCATATGCAGGTGATATCGTCCTTGAAAAAAATACCACATGTAGCACATTAACTTTAAGATTATAAACTATAATATCCTTCTAATTTTGTACAAATCGCGTACCTGTATTTGTTTTTTCAAACAACACTACGTTTCGGGCCCCGTACAGGTCTCATGGACTGGTGGTAAAGTCATATCAACCAGTTGTCTAATATTAAGATTAGATACAACCTCAAATGGCTTTGGTTGATTCTGCATAACAGTGAAAGTTTTGAACCAATCACTTTGGAAAAAAATGTATGGTCAAATTGAGGATGTACACTGATTAGTATACGGTGTTAAAACACGGCTCCTAAAAATTTTCATGATAGAAATTAAAACACAAACTTACGTCTAAATTTTACAAGAAAATCGCTGTATCCAATAGGTAGTTTACGTATACCAATTTATTTTTAATATCAACTAGAAAATATGTGTGTGTGTGCGTGTGTGTGTGCGTGCGTGCGTGTATACGATATACATTTTTCAAATAAATTCTGAAATAAAACCGGTGTCCCAGCCGCTCGATCCAAGCAAAACGAACCGTATTAGTAAGGGAAACATTTTAATTCGAGCTGAGGTAGTATCAGCTCTTAATATTTTATACTAATTTTGAAAAACTTTGTACAAATCTTTTATGCCGTTTTGGCGCAATTTATAAACAAACAAATAGTCAAAATTCACAACCATCTTACGAAAACGTGTCACTGTATTTATATCCTATACTTTGCTATCTGATCAGTTAATGGACGCTCTTGAACTTTGGATTCGTCTAACAAAGAAGTAAATATGCTAAACGCACTTTAAGGTCTACTGTAGGAATTCCACTGCCTTGTACGTAACTTACTACACGTAAGAAGCTATACTTTAGGATCGATCAGAACAGAAACATTCAAGTGCGATCACATAGAAGCCAAATTGATGCAATGTGTAGGTTTTCTAACGCCTCCGTTACAATTGGATGATTAGATTTTTTGTTATAAGCCTGTGACGATCGTATATGGATGCGTTTTTTTAAGCAGTGTAAAAATACGTTTGGTTACAATTTCACCTGATGTTCAAATCTTAAAAGACTATACGCCCGACTATAGTGTATACGTTTGTCCAAATAAAAAGCCTATTTACTCTAGCCTTATTATTAACCGACTTCAAAAACGGAGAATCTCTTTTCGAGTGTATTTTTTTTTGTTGGAAAGAGGGTACCTCAGTAGTGGTCCCATTTAAATTTGAAGAAAATATTCCGCCTGTGTAAAAAAAGGGTGGTAAATTAGGGGATGACTCCGGTTTCGCGCGCTTTCCGGGAACCGATTTCAATAAAACTTGGCAAATAGATGTCATTCCATGAGGTCGGTTTTTTATGGTAGACTAGATAATAATATTAAACAACACCAATTACATACGTTGCTCCGATCTTAAAATAACTAAAGCACTTGTATTATGGAAATCGGAAACAACGACGGTATCACAAACACTCGGACCCGAGACAATATAGAAAAGTTTTCCTACATTGACCCAACCGGGGTTCGAACCCGGGACCTCAGTGATGGCGACACCATGAAAACCTGTGTCGTTTTCGCCTTGGATGGAGGCTATCTAAGGACAAGCTTGTAGTTGCCTAAAAACACAAGTGCCAACAGCGTATGCCATTCCGTTTATTCTGCCCTCCTTATCATAAATGACATAATCGAAATTTTTAACGAAATTGTGTTTTAAACGTATCTGGAATCAGCGAAACAAGATCTACAACCCCCTATAAGCGGTTTTTTAATGTCTGATTTAGTTTCAGTTTTATTGTTAAGAAAATATATAGTAAAGTTGAGGATATACACTGATTAGTATACTTATACGAAAGTGCAGGGAATGGCTTATTTTGCAACTGTCGTCATGTTCCTGGTCGGTTGTGGAATAGCAATCCGTATATTCTGGTAACAGTCATTTGTACATTTTGTCCTGATTAGATTTGTTTGTTTTTGCTTGATGTGTGTATTATTATCACTCGTAACCAGTAAATAAAAAGTTAGATTTAAGTTAGATGAACGAGGGTTGTTTTGTTTTAGTTCATTTGTTCAAGTTCGACAGAGGACACAGGCGGAGACTGAAAAACAGCACTGCTGAGGCTTAGTCCTTTTCATCATTCATAGCTCATAATTATTAGTACATAATATCGTGAGAGTTTCTATGTATGTGTGTGTGTGTTTGATAAATAAAGTCCTATTTAATTTATAATAATAAATTCAAATAGACCAACCACCTGACTTCAATCATCAAGAAAAGCAGTTCGATATTCAAACGGATCAATTACACGACTTTAGAAAATGAAACTGACCAATAATATCAATTTATAACAATGATCTATTACATTTTTACTCTAATAAATTTGTACAAAACAAGTTAAATACACGAGTCTAATATATTACGAGGTGCTCAATCCATTCATAAATTAGCAATTTGATAACTCACTTTGCTAATTAGGAAGACAAAATTAATCTAAAAATACATTTCATAATCAACTTACACATGTTGCCATAATCTCGGCCTACATCTGAACGGCCTAATCTGCCCTGATAACCAATGTTTACTTCCCTTATCGGCTTTCTTATGGTTTTTCTCTTGGATTTTCTTAACAACTGTGTTTTATTGTTGCACGGATAATTGTTCTTCGTACAATGCTTTTAAGATCGAGTTTTCAAATTCTGATTAAAAATTTTAATTACCTTGGATAATAAATGTATGACATATTGCTTGCTGAAATCAGATCTTTATTGGTAAACACCATCATTATCATCAAACTGTGACATCACACGTGACAATGTTTGGCACGGGTCGCGTCTTAGGGGGTTTAGAACACAGTTTGCCGTACTTACCCATTGTGGTTTTAGGAATTCACCTCCTTTAGTGATAGGTATTGCTTCCAATAGATTCCGGTTGATATTCAAAATTTGCCATTTACGAGGTTTGAAACTACAGTGAAACAAAAACTTTATACTAAAGTTATTTACAGCTTTTGCGTATTTGGACGACAAGAACTCATGGTAGTGTTCCGTTTAGCTCTTGCAGGTAGTCTCAATCTTCGTAAATATTGTAAATGTTAAATATATTCTTATGTACATTTAAAACGGCAACCCCTAGAGTGTCTTGCTTATTCTTCTCAGGGGAAACTGCCTTACCACTGAGCAGCAGAGTTTAATTAATATGATGATTTCACGCGTAATTTGCTTACCTATGAAAGAAAGAATTTTAAAACGTTTTCAAATATCATACGTACTTGCGACCACAGGAACATCTCCATTGTTCCAGTGGGCTACCACCGTTCAAATGATAAATATGTAAACAAAATACGGTCAACGATGATTTGGGTAGGTTCCAGAAAACGAGATGTAACTGATTTGTTTTGGCTTTAATTAGCAATTAGGCGGAATGCAAGATTTGATAATATACCATAAGAAAAGTTCTGTAAGTAAACTACTGTCGAGTAATACCGAATCAGTCCAAATATAACCATTAGATCAATCTAGAATGTTTACCGAGCAGAGGGACAATGCCCTCAATCTGTCGTGTTTCAGGCTTGTTTCGATGAAGAAAAGGTAATGAGATTTATTAAGAAAATAGTATTGCAAAAAGTGAGGTATATCGGAAAGTCAATAAGAGAACAAGGATCTATGTTCGGGCGGTGGGGATTATTGTTGATTGTGGAAACACGGCAAGTTTATAAACTTTATTGCCAAAATACTTACTCCGCTCGCTTAGCAACCCTAAATGTCTGTTCCCATCCGTTTTTTCGAGGCTATGGAGACCAACTGGTGTTACTATTCTGATCCTGTCTATTTGTTTCTAAATCTCCGGAGTGTCAACGAGTTCTTCTTGTTTGGCGCTAGTGCGAACTCTATAGCTGCCATCCTCTCTTTGAATTGATTGCGATTTCTTCCAATTTGTCTATCGCCTAAAACAGTTACCATTATTTAAGTTAATGTCATAAATGCACCCGATGTCTATGCATTATCGAAAACTACTAAGGTTGTTCGATTACATTGAACATTCATATTCGCCACCCTCTGACGTTAAGGGATTTTCGTGAAAAATGTAAGATCAGAAAGGATTCAAATCCAATTTATCATTTACTGCATTATTATTTGATGAAAACTCATTATTTACGTTACAATATACATAGATTATGAAAATCAGTGTCAGACGTCGTTCAGAAAACCAAAATTGTTGTTGTATTATACTCTAGAACTCAATATTGACGTACACATATATAAATTTTACATAAAAACTGAGTTGAAAAAATGAGTTTTCGAGATATTGAAGTATAAATATCGCTCATCAAAAAGATGATCGTAACTGATATTCTGGAACTATGTACATAACACTTGTTTTTGCCAAAATTGCAAATCACGTCTGTTCGTTCTAAAGAGAACGACGGGATATAGATTCTCAATTTGTCTTGTCTCTCAGTCTCTGAAAATCAGACGTAGAATAGGAAAGAATGTTTCACCAATTCTCATCAAAGACGAAGTCAATTTTCAATGTTTCCATTAGGTCAACCGTAACAAATTGTGTGTGACTAAATTGCGCTTTGTCTTTGATCAGCATCAAGGGATTGTACAATACGTAACAAAAAATTTAACCGCAAAAAATCAATGATCCAAAAAAGCCAAAGCAGGTGTTTGAAATAGACGTAACGAATAACGATATAATTGTCGGTACTTATCAGGCCAGAAAACGGTTTTTGAGTGCTAATGAAGAGTTGAGGCTGTAATCACACCGTGACCGAGACAACGGTCGAGACACGCTACTCAATTAAGCGTTAGGTGTACGTGGAGCTAAACTATTTCGACGTGCAAGAAATACTAAGGAACATGTGCCTGCAAAACTTATCTCATTATCGTCGCCAACCATTATACATCACTGTGCTGTTGTGGACGTCTCTCCTGTAAGGAGATCGTTTAAAGCGTACTCGCCACACTGGCCCAAAGCCGATTCGGGATGTTACACATTTTCCAACGCTCATTTATCACGATGTTGTCCTTCATCGTTAGCGAGAGGTATTGAATGCTACTGCATTTATAAATATACATGATGCCACAAGGATTCTAAACATCGACCTCTCCATTGAAAAGCTACCGTTCTCCACATGAGCTTCCAGCATTCTAAACTTTATATATTCTGTTACGTGAAGTTCGTACATACAACACAGCGTTCGTCGATCGAAGTTCTAATTCAAGAGAGTCTTGCGAGTTACGTTACCAGAGTTGACTTGTCTATCCAAGACGCAGATACAGAACTAAAACTTGTTGCGAGTTGCACGACCAAAAATAAGCCTGTCAGTCCGTCACGCGGCGACATTGCGGTGACCTATTTCTGTGCTCAGCCACGGTTTGTTTACACGCGGCAATGTTTGTATTTTGCAAGATACAACACTTTTATTAAAAACGGAACACTATTAAAAACAAGAATTCTATATACGCTTAAAATTTTGATTTTTCCGATGGTATTTTCGAAAAACTATTACTATTACATTTACTGCTCATTCTTTTTTTAAACTTAAGGGGTCTTACAACATATATCGGTATTTACAACCAATAGATCTATTAAAGTTTCAATAGGTTTGACGCTCGTAAAAGTTCTCGATCTTGAAACCTATAAGTCTTTTCTTTTCGAAGCGAAAAGCATAAATCTTTGAACTGCGTGTCTTTTCATGTGGGTCTGCATTCCTCCATTGATCGGGGTCACTGTTCTTAGACTCTACGACGCCACGAGTTTACAGCCCACCACTAATGTGACGTGCCGACAAACCTTGCTATTTCCCAGTTACGTATATTTAATGTAGCATTATGAACATTGTACGTAATTTATCAAAGAAATCTTATACTCTGGTTTATCCAGCTTTGATGGAAGAAGTAGACTATAGTCTATCGATCACTTAAATGTTGACTGGAGAGTCCTTATTTCTTTTCATAAGTATTTCGCGGTTCGAATCCTTAATAAGTCCACTCTTTGATCTTCAGCTACGGCGTCATGTTCTTAGAGTGGCCTCAATTGACGGATTTGAAGAGCTATTGAAATCATGTTCCGGTTTTACTGCTTTATTTCAGACAACATTCTATTTGGAACTTTGTTTAATTTGGTACTCGTCGCAGTTTAAATTGTTCGCCAAGTACTGTTTAAGTAAATTTTCCAAAAGCAAATTCTTCAACAAATGTCGACTAACATTTTGAACATTATCTTGTTCTTGGCTGTATTACCGTTGAAAATTAATGATGTAGTTTTACAAAGTCGCGCCTTTATAAGAATTTTGTAACTGGTTTTAATTAGCGTCATTTCCATTCATCCAAACGTTATACGACGTCTCTTCCCATCATTCAAGTGCCGATGTGGAATTTATTATCGTGCGAGTTCTGAGACACGTTTAAAAATAGCAAAAATTTCCATAACCTCAAAATGACACGTCAGTTGTATTTACATGAAAGTTTAAATTGTTAATAAGTCCCCTGGTATGTTGATGCCCCATCGAGTTGCACGCTTCAAGCATAACAACGAACTTGCCAAACGACTCTCCGCCCAAGCGGCTTCGTTTTAAAAACTCTTTTTGATCGACGGTAATTCAGTTTAACACTGTAGCTACACAAAATTTTTCTGATGATTTTGAGTCGAGTTACGAACGTGATAGAGGATATTTCGGTGTAAAGCAAGTTCGGTTAGCAACAGATCTTACATCAATCTTGTAGCACGGAGTTATGCCGGTTTTCACAGACTTTTGGCAGACACATAAACACATTGCTTGTTTCGTCGTACCTTTTGGGGTGATTAAGCGACATGGTTGACGGCTACATAGCGTTCCTTTAACGCGTTTAGATCTGAATTTTAATTGCGATATGGTATTTGCCGATTCCGTTTGATCCGCAAATTCACGACGAGTATTTTATTGCTATTTTTGAAGATGGGATGAGATGAAACAGTTTGCAGACCTGCAGAAAGACAGCCAGTAACGCTAATAGAAAATATAAATATCCGTCCTCTTATCTTAAGATATCCGTACCAAAAATCGACGACAACCGCAATATTATAATTATTTCGCGAAATTTTATGACCGACCGGTCTGGAAATTTTATTAGGTAGTAAAATTTTGGGGAGCCCCAATATGAAGTAATTTAGCGCTATTACTATCAAGTTCCTTCGACAGGACACCGGCCGGCCAGACGCGGTGAGTCACAGCGTGACGTCACTATCGCAAATAGAGGTGGAGCACCTCTTATAGTAGTTTTTATTAGTCAGCCTTCCGTTCTGCCCATTCATGGTGATGCTTTAGACAATACCACGTACTTCTTATTGTGTGCAAATATTTTTGCAATTGCACTTGCATGTCTCTGTCCGTCTCTTTCCTCTTTTATATGTCTTCGTAGTCGATACTTTCCTTTCCCAATATCTTGAATTTTAAATTGGCGGCGACGAGCTGGTAATCAGGATCTTTTCTGGAGCTAAAGAATTCATCTTGTTAAGTGGACCTTTCAGCGAAAATGTCTTTGAAGGCGGATTTCTAAAAGGAAAATACAAATACGATCTTTTCAATTTCAAAAATGTGAGTAACTTGCCTTTACAAATAACTGTCTTTGAAAATGAGGGAAATTAGCAGCCATTACAAAATGTAGACCCGTTATTGTATCGAGACTAATCAGCGTTTTGATTGACCGCGTGGTGAATTTTACCTTATGGAAACCACATCACTGTCAAATTCATTCACCCACCAAGACAACACAGTACAGTACACCATAAGAAGTCAAATTACAATAAATATAAGCTTAAATTATACAAGTACACATACATGGTAACTCAAAGTACTTGTCATCATGTTTCTTGAATCCATTATATTTGTTGATTATGTAAAATGAGTGATTTCAAAAAAAGTTTTACGCTTTTGCTTGAATGCAGCCATTGCCAAGTCACATACATTAACTGGTGATTTATTGTACGTATACCTTTTGTGTTTACGCCTTGTTTTAAAGTTTTTACTTATCTATTTTGTCTTTATTACTCTTCTTTCGCTCTATTTTACTATCTTAGAGAAATGTGCTGATTAGTTCGGAATCTATGTTGTTGTGTGTCTTTAGTTAGGAAAGGTTAACTCAGATTTCCAATTCGCTTATCGCATCACTGATATTTTTATTCACATTAACTTCAATGCCTGACTAATAAAATTCGTGACTAAGTTTTCTCGTATTTGTTGCCAAATTTCACTACCAGGCTTTAAAGTGAAAAATTTGAACAAATATTTTCGTTTGTACATTAAATTTTCGTATCCCGGTCGAGTTAAGTGTGCCTTAGAGTTCACAGAAGTTACGACGTGCCTGTTGCAAACGCGAACGTAGCGTATGTTATTCAAGTCGATACCAGGTGTTCCATTTCGCTAGATTCTATTAGGAACCAATTTAACAGCGGCTAGAATGTTTACCTTGCGATCACAAAGTTTCTGTTAAATATAAATATACACTTATACATTTATACACTTGCTCTCAAAAACATGCAGTGTCCTAAGCTTGCACTTGACCATTTTAGTGGACTCCATCCTGATTCTGATGCACTTTCCGATATGTAATGTAAGCAAAGGGATAAAGAATTTTATCAATAACAAATCGGAATAGATCGCAACAATCTGTCGTAAAGATATGACTTCATCATGTCATATCGTTTTCAATATGACGCCCATCGCACCATGACACACTCATGACGTCAGTTAACAGATCCGCAAATAGATATGACGTGTTGGGGTAACACCGCGAGCGCTGTCACTTAGGACATTCCCTGTATTTAATTAACGTGTGGGTTGTCCCGCATTATCATACTTTTTCAAATCTTTTGCAACGTATCTAAGGATCTTTAGATAATTGTGACTAGCATATTATAGGCATTTCAAGATTAAACAGTCCTTGTAGAACTAAAGAAAACTGACAAGAATGTATTGTTTGCTCTAGGCATTTCTAAACCTTTTTCGAACTTTAGGCTGCTGTTCCAACTATCGATAGAAACTTGTTTTACGATGTCACGCCAGGCGCAAGTCGTTAGCAGTATCATCCCGAGAATTTCCGTGATCAGTACTCTCACACCTGTCTCTCACTAGGTATAGATCTTTGAACCTCGACGCGTTGCGTCTTTAATGTCTTTAACTTCCTTCACACACATTTTTTTTATAATGTGAAGTGACGGTAAGCTACACGCCTGTCCATGACAGTTGCAGTGCCGCTCAGAACTTGAAATCCCAAAGATCTGAGGGGCACTGCCACCGCACCCGTCACTCTGAGACATAAGTTGACAAGTCTCATGTACCTGTAATTTGACCTGCACCCTTACCTTTCAAAACCGGAACGAAGTAACGCCTACATTACTGCTTGGTGGCAGAAATAGGTAAGGTGGCAGTACTTTCCTGGACGACCACCTTCACAAGAAGCTTTACTGCTACTAATACGTCTGTCCAGGACTTCCACAATCTGGTTGAGGGTAACGATTCACCGCGCTCGCTGTATAATTCGTTTTTTATTCTAATATCGCGTCCATCCCAAAAATAAACAAAACATGAAAATAAACCTAATTGCCTATATCTATTTAGTCACTTTGGCTTACGGTTTTACCATTACCTTATGTTGTTCGGGTTTATTTGGAACATATAGACGTTAAATACGTATTTCAAATACAAGTAATTCAAATACTACCCAGCCCTAGTTGCTAGTCGTCTCATCGAACCGATATTTCCTATACAGTTAAATAAGGAACTCAAAGGTAGTGGCGCTGAACAAATTATTTAGCTATGTAACAACTAGAACTTCAACACGCCATTAGTTCCATAGCGTCGCCGCTAGATGGCATCAGTTGTGCACTGAAACGCGCTCAAGTTATTGAGACGTTTCGGTCCTGCACGTGGGAGCACTGTTGGGTTCCTAGCTAATATACGCCTTTTAACGAAGTCTGCGTCTCAATTTTCTACGCATCCCTAATCTAATGCGTGAAGTCGTCATCAACTTCATGCAGCTGACAACTCGGCTGTATGCAATCGATCTGGGCTGCATGAAGTCGGTTTCGAATGACTTGTAATAATTATAATTTGAAACTAATGACAATTAGTGGTAGAATAATGAATAAGTATTTATATATGTTAGTGGGCCAACCTTTTTTGCTTTTTTTTTTTTCAAAATTTTTAATGATAGTATTGTTTATATTGAGACCTTTTATATTTAAACAAAACTTTCCGAATTTTCACCTAGCAGTGTATTTGTTCTAAACGTAAACAATACAAAACATTGACTGGGATAGGACATTAGCCTGAAACAAACACGTTACATAACAGACGGAGCCTGAGTTGGCAACTCTGCCAAACTGTCTCGGTGTTGCCAGTTGCCGTATGCTTTTCAAATACGGATGAGGTTTTAGTATGAGAACGTGCGATATAGTTTGAACATTCTACTAAAGATGACATAATTGTTCAGGACTACTAAGCTATATAAACAAATTTTATTTTGATGACTTACTGTCACTGGTGTAATCGCCAACCAGCTCTGTTCTGTGCGCCCTTACCTTGATTTCTTGATACGACACGACATTAACTTTTTAACCGACTTCAAAAAAGGAGAAGGTCCTCAATTTGACTGTATATTTTTGTGTGTCACGTATATTATTAATATCCAACACAAGCGCAGCTTTTTTGCACGATTTAACCTTCACCGGGTTCCCGGCGTAGCAAATTAATTTACTTCCATTTTTATTAACATGGACTTTCGCGTAGTAACGTCTGAATCTATCAATTACTCTCTTTCTCTCCCTGATATTTCTAAGAAAACTGTCGTGATGTATCTGATGTCCAAACATTTTTCTAATATCTTTTTTTTATAGTTAAAGCCTTTTTAGTCATTGATTCTTGAAACCATGTCCGAAGCAGATCTGCCCCCGTAGCATGGCTACGCATGATAGACGCGACGCGCGCGATAAAATTGAAACCTTGGCTATCTAAATTAGATCTGATTGAGAATTTTATCGTGCGCGTTGCGATTATCATGTGTAGCCATGCTACGGGGGCTGGAGTCATTGGTTATCAACATTTTGATGACAACACTAAACAGCTGTTTTGTATAAAATAGTTTTATTTAGTCTATATATTCTTCAATGTTGAAATTTAAACAAACATCAACATATGCCTGATTATTTATTTTGGTTGGATTCGCTTATATTGGGATCTTATTTCATCACAATTCGTACATTTGTCCATAGAATTTTGTTCATATACATGTGTGATCACCTTTATAGGCAAGGTCGAGTGTGTAGACACCGGATTGCCTCAAGCGTGGGGTAGTCTTCGTTTGGCACGACCTTGGGGGCAACGACCGCCGTGACGTCATGCCGCCTCCTCTCTTTAATCGCAACCTCTCTTTTTTCTTTTATACCTCCTACCGAAATTTCCTGTTGCTATGCGCTTGGAAACTAAACGGGTGCCTTTAAAATACAAAAATATATCACGTTTTATCTTGAATTATTCTTATTTCATCGATGGATGTGCGTATTGCATTAGAATCAATTTGATTAGAATGTAACAGGCTTATTCTCCGTCTCAACCTTTTACTCGCACTTGTAGGTTTTTCTTATAGCTAAAAATAGCCCACTGTCCAATTCCTTTGTTGTCATCACCGTGATTGAATTTTTGACATTCCCTTTTCAATTCAATGTTTCAAATCTGCAGCTTATCAGCCAAATTGTCTTATTATTATATTGTATCTGACTTGATGTGTAACCACGATTAGATATTTTTACTAGCCACAGATATAGAAAAAAAGGGGAGATTTGGTATGGGGGCGTGGTTCGTGTCGCCTACAAACATCGCCACAGTGCATGGCAATCGTTGTACGGACAACGGCACATCAGACTACACATTTTTGTTCGAAAATCGCCTTCAGGGCAACGGAACAAGATACGTCTATGTGTAGCTTGATGTGCTGGCGTGTGTACATACAAGATCTCTCGTAAAACGTGAAAATGCCAAGTTGTAGCGATACACCTTGTAAAAATTGGAGTGAAAACAAAATTTTTAAAAGCAGTGAGATAACATTTCACCGGCTGTTTGCATTTTTAGTTACTCTTTCTATTACTATTCAGTGTTTTCTTTTTGTCTCCATAGAAATTTGTAGACTCAAATATAGGGTCGTATTCTAGAACTCTACTCAATGCTCAAGTCGGGATTTGAGTATGGTTTAAAGCACTCGAAATCATACTCAAGTCCTTGCCATTAGGTTCGTATTTCCAGTGCTTGTATTTCAATTGCAATCCTGACTTGAGCATTGAGTATAGTTCTAGAATACGACCCATAGTGATGTTCATTTACGATGACTGATGTTTATCGACAATAAATTTTTACTGAAATGTTTGAATTTCTTACTATGATTTTTGTAATAAAATATCGAAGCGAAAAACATTCACGTTAAATTGATTTCTTTTATTTACTTATAATTATTATTACTAAACATTTTATTTCGAGTAACTTTAACACAACTCATATTTCGGACAACCGTTTCAATTTCATGTCAATTTGTATGTTGCTGTTGCTTGAAGAAAAATGTATGTGTATTATTGTTTTAGATAATTAAGATATTTAATTTATATTAATATTAATATTAGACATAACTGGTTAATGGCTTTACCATCTCTGTCAGCCATGACCAAGGGACCAGTAAAGGACCCGGAACGCTGGTTTAAATCGAAAAAATATAATATTTTCACTTCCAATCTAAGTGCCATTTTAAATATTTTAATCGGTGATTCTTTTTGAGAGTGTTTTTTTCCGAGAGAGTGTTTGCGATTTAAAGCTCTGAGTGGCACTGCAACGCTATTGGTTCGTTCCGTCCTAGCATATTTGGTTTTTTAGATATTGAAGAAAAATATCTTTAAAGTGATGAGTTGGTAATTTTCAACGAGACCTTCCTTTTCAGTATGATACTTGATAGGCCTAGCATGTATGATTTTTGAAATATTTAGGAACATGTGTTTCAAATTGAGTTTTGATTACTAGGTTAGTTCACAAAGACAGAGATAGGGATGCTCGGATGATATATAAGGCGATTTAGCGGGTAATTTGGTAATGGCCGACCAATGCCAACTTATCACGACCAAATTGACGTCCTAAAGAAAGGCCAAGAGTAGATACCCTTAACCAATAAGCGTGTATAAAGGCACTTATGCGTGTTGATGTGGATGTCTGTCAGGATCGTAGCCAGTGGAAGGCTGTTGTATCTGGAAAAGGGCGTGAAATAATTATGTAGTACGTATGTATGTACTAGGTTAACTTAGGTTTGGTAGAGTGTGATGGGCTCGTGAAAGTAGCATCGTTGATAGCATATGCACTCATCCGAAGAAACGACTAAATTTATTAGTAGCGAAGACATAGATAAATAATTTTTGTACAGCGGCCATTTTAAATGCGTCACGTTGGAAATTTTTTGGTCCTGTTAAAATTTAACTCTCTTTTGTTTATGGGGTAAGGGTGCAAATCACGGAAGAAACAACAATGGGAGTGTCTTAGGCCTCGATTACTATCAGAACCGATGTCGCCAAAAGTCACACATTCTTAATTTGAAACATTCCAAAATTCTGACATTGATTGGGTCGTAACTTCAAATTAAAAAAGAAATAACAAATTCTGGATTGTTAATATAAATTATATCGTTCAAAGTTCAATAACATCAATACCTTTTATTACAAGTTACGACGATTTGATATCATATTGAAATTTCAATCAATGTGCTGCCATCTAGCGGTTCGTTGCTGAACGACGACGAATTGGAGTTATAATTTAGTTCTCCAAACAAGTAGTGACTAGCGGTGTAAGCTTTACTTTAGTTTCAACAGCACAATAAGGCATTTTTCTTGTATTTTGGAGAATTTGCACGAAAGAATGACGCAACCATACCATACAAAGCGAAAATTAGTGGACTTAGCTCAAATAGGTCTTTCGAGACCTATAGTTGGCACGCGTCAGACGCTAACTAACCACTGCACGGTGATTCACGCTCCATACTAAGGCGGTCATAAATACGTAACTCCGAAATTATTATTATTTTTTTATGTTATTACGTCAAAATATGATTAGGTAAACGTAAATTAATAAAATTATACATTTTAAAAAATATTTGACAATATTTAGGTGTAAAAATGTCTCGCAGTAATTTTGTTTTTAGACGATGTATCTAAAACATTTTATACTGCGACTTTTAATGGTAAAACTGTGTAAATAATGATTATTTGTATTAACAATAACCACAAATGAATAAATTAAAACAATAAAAATACATAAAAAAGTTCATTTTACAAAATACAAACAAAACACAAATTATACCAAAATACATTAAATCTCAACAATATTAACTTTAAATACATAACAAGTCTAATACAGCTTTTGACAGTACACCTTTTTTTTTAACAGGTAACTTTCGTAGACCTGTTATGAAGGGATCTGAATGAAGAAGCAGCCTATTTACTAAATCTGTGTTGGTCACAATGCGACTCATTTTACGCGTATGATTTTTTCTAAAAGACTTGATGTATTTGTTAGTCGCTTCAGCTGCTTCTTCAGACAACTCTCCGATTGACAACAAACCGTAATCTATAACATTAGCACCATGAATTAGAACTTTGTGAACGGAAGCAGGCATGTTATACCACGGATACTCGGCAACTAACTGCCGAGCCGTCTCTAAAGCGAACTCTTCGAAGTTCGTCTTATTAATATTATATCCCGAATTTAAACATTGAAGGATGATCCAGCAACGATCTAGGAGATCCTTCTTGATCCCAGTAATTTCAGCGGAAATTTCTGAATTCGAGAAAAACCGCCTGGCTGTATTACCATCGTTTGATGTTCCGCTTCCGCCACTTTTAGGCTTATCCACTATAAGCCCTAATCTTTCTCTAAATTGAGTCTGAACATATGATTTTTTTGCAGCAACAAGCATTTTGTCATTAGCGGACCTAGCTTGCCATTTCCTAACATCTAACTTGTACGCGACATGAACAAAATATTCAAAAAAACGTATTAACGCGTGAAGAGGTGATAAACCAAATTCATATTTACTCTCATCGACTTCCTTATTTAAACATTCGTCAATTTTGTTCATTTCACTGGGCAAGGCGTTACAAATAAAACATTTTGATGAAGAAACACCACTAAGTGCATTACACACTTTACCATCTACCATAGTAAGTTGCAAACAATGAGTAATGCGATATTCGCGATCTTCTTCCTTGAAAACAGTAGGCTGCAAGTTCCTTATTTTATCTTTAAAATGAGCTTCTTCCTCAACTGACACTGCAGTCGATTCCTTCAAATATCGGAGGCGTATAGGACGACAGTATCGAGTTGATGAAGGACGAGGATTTTTCCACAAAACTACTGAATTTTCTTTGTTATCTGTTGTCAAAACAAGCTGAAGTGGCACATACGAAGTAACAAACAGGCTACTGTCTTCAAGAGTGGAGTCAGAAAAACACTGTTTATATTCTGAATGCCCTGTACTGCCATCGAAACCCCATTTCCCTATCAAAGATATCTTATCTAGAGACTCATTAGGTACACTATCCAAAACATCTTTTTGAGACTTGAGAATCCGATTGGCAGTATGATCTAATAAACTTTGAAGTTCGACTTCGGCGGATGATTCTGTAACAGTAATATCTGAAGGATAACAGTGTTTTTTAGATTCCACGACACTTTGGTAAGATGGGAAAATGGTTTTTGAAAACTTATTGTCTATAAATTTCTTTACTAATATATATTGATGTCGAGTTAACTGAGCTTCAACAATGAGCGATAAAACTTCGCTAGAATCGATTTCAGGACAAGACAAGCTATCGGACGCATTGAGCAATGACTGTACAAGAGAAGGGTCTTGGTTAGACAAACTAGCCAATCTTCTCCTTTTTGTACGTTTACTGGTGTCGTCAAAGTTAATTCTCGGACGGCCATGCGATGAAGAAGTTGATGGTTTAACTTCGTCAAAGCTCTGAGATACACGTAACTCAGTTCGCTGTACATCAATATTTTCAACGACATGCAGCCAATCTGAATATTTTTCTAAGAATTTAGATCTAGTACGATTCGACTTTGCCCAGTAGTGGGAAATTCGTTTACAAATATTCTTAATTTTAAGGCTTAAAGTCTCTAAATCAATATTTTCGATGTCGTCAGAAAGGGATGATGTTTCGGTCAAAGTGCTCAGGACGTGTTGCATTTTTTCATTTGGATTACCCACTTTAGAGTGCCAAATATCAAAAATTGTCATCCTCGATACAGAACATTTGAAAAATGTACCTAAAACAATATGAAAGCTGAACTTAAAAAAAAAATTAAAAAATTCAATACTATGGACATGCATACTTTGACACCCCTTTAAGCCAAGAAGAGGCAGCAAGATGCAAATGAAACTTATAGCTCTTAATAAGGACATACTCCTTATTCAAAAACCATATACCTCAGGTGCAGCTCAGCGCAGCCAAAAGTTGTAGGTCTAAAGGAAATTAAGTTATGCCAAAAATTTTCACCAAAAAACTGCCTTCAATAAAAAAATTATATAAAAAAAAGTATGCATAAAAAAAATTAAAAAAAATTGATAATAAAAGTACATACCATGCTCTTGGATCTCCATGCTTTCACAACACGTAAACACTTGATTTGGAATAGTGACACTCAAAAACAAAGTGATTAAGTTTCGATGACTCACACGCGGTGATAATTAGTCTCGCGATGCGCTCACTTCCGATGCACAAAAGTGAATGATAACGTGACCTAATTACATTGATATTTATAGTTTTTGGAAGCTTGTTAACTAGTTACTAACTTAGTGAGTTGATCTAACCGGGATAAGCCAATGATTTTTTTTGATTTATGGCCTATGGGGGAATCACAGTGCACTGTATTTATTGTTCTGTGGCGCCGATCGACAACGATTCGCCTTTTAGTAATTAGTAGTTGTTAGTCTTCAATATAATTACGTGCTTTCTGATCGTTTCTTATAAAAGTATATGTCCTATTATATTTCTAAGTCTACTAGAAGCGTTCTCGACTTTTGATCACGATCTTTTTGATGAGCGATATTAAAGCTTCGATATCTGGAGAACTCCTTGACCTTTCATGTAAAATTTCGGTATCCTGTGTAATTGGCGGGGCCATATATATAAATATGGGTCATTCTCAAAATTGATGACAGAAAAATGAAAAAAAAAAAAAAAAAAAAAATTATTTTTTATTTTTTTAAATTATCTCTCTTTCCACTAAAAAAAATAATCGTTAAAATCGGTTCACAAATGCCGCGAGTAATCGCGTAACGTACACAAAAATAATGTCGAATTGAGAGCCTCCTCCTTTTCTTAAGTTGGTTTAAGAAAAACGAATGAACCGTGGATGAACGTGGGAAAAAATTGTTATTTTTATATCGAGCGAAGTTTAGTCAATCGTGTTTCTGGCCCCGTAATTCACTACCGGTCTCTTCATTATCCTCATCTTTCATTATCAATAAAAAAAAAAGTCGAATTCGTATTTTTTCAACGTTGAAAGACCGATTTTCCTTGTCAAATGTCTATTTTGAGTGTCAATTTATGTTAAATTTACCTTTGGATTAATTTTTTTTTTTACGAGGGGGAAATCTTTATGGATACCCCTGAGCCCAGGGAGACTTAGGGGTTATGTGGGGACTCTCCCTCCAGACTGGAGGGCCTACCCCACTAAAACCCCCCCCGGATTTCCCTCTCGCCGGTTGCGTCGGCGCCGTGGGATCAGTGAACATCAACAGTGAACGCCAACGGAGGGGCGAGTCGGTTGTCCTCCGACCCTTACACTAAGGCCCTGGTGACGAGACGGGACGGCAAGGGAATTTTAGGTCACGAATAATAATATATCTTAGGATTATGACTTTATAGTTGCAATTTCAATGATAATGATCGTAGCTACAAAATAAAGCTTAGGGATGTCGAGCCGGTATACTCCGGAATGCCTAGGCAACCTCCGGGATGCCTCGGCAGCCTTAGGGATGCTTCGGCAGGCTATGCGGCACGAGGGGAGGCAGGGATCTGAAGAGAGGCCAGGCGCGAGCATGATGGCGTTGACGGAATGCTGCGGCTTGTCTAAGGATGCTTTAAGAATGCTGCGACGTAATTGTCGTTAGTGTGCGCTTGCAAGTAGGGATGCCGAAGAATCTCCTGCCGTCCCGTCCCATCTATGGGTGCCGCGCCTAACTTGTACTTTAGCAGTTACTGTTACTAAAAATAATCAATTTATAGAATGTTTTTGAAATTTAAATCTGGAATTAATGGGTTGTAGCCATTGACTTACAATTATATGGACGTTAAAAAGGGCGCTAAAAAGTGTCCGAACTTATAGGGCGTTAAAGTCGTATACAGAGCGTCATTCACGCTTTAGTCTTCGTTTGTTCGACTGACAGCGAAGCAAGCAAAATTAGACAGTACTGCGATGACATTACAATTTAAATTCAACGTTTTAGCTTTTTCATATTCCTTTACAAGTCACTACGGTTAAATAGGTTGATTTTCGACATTTTTTTCATGGTTTTTGTATTAGACCCGTCGTCCATTTATTTGTAAGTCAATGGTTGTAGCGTTAAAATTAATTTCAATTGTACTGAAATATTTTATTGAAATTACGAGTAGTGAAGAAATAACAAGGAATCTTTTTATTTTATTTATATATAATCTCAAGTGATGGGACGTACAAGTCGTGCGCCTGATGGTAAGCTACTCGCCTATCCATAACAGTTGCAGTGCCACCAGGAAGAGCTTTAAATCCCAAAGATCTTAACGTCACCGCCTTTGCACCCGTCACATAAGTTGACAAATCGCTTGGTCCTGTAATTTCACCAGCACCCTTACCGTTCAATACCGGAACACAGTATTGCTGACAATACTGCTTGGCGACGGAATCTGATATTTCATTAAATTTACGGCAACAAGTTTACGGCACGCCGATTTAGGCCGGTCATGTTCGTCGGCGACTGCGGCGGTGCGGTTGAATCTTTACTGAGTTATGGGCTGAGTTGTGTTGTCCGAACCTTAGATTCATTTCTTAACTATCTCCATAGCTAACGGTTCCCATGCTCTAGTGACTTTAGGTGTAAATTTTGGTTGTTTATGTGCGTGTCCATGGCACCCATGACATAGGGTTTCTCTAGTGCGGGGCCAGAGTATGTGCGTTAGTATTATTAATATTTATTATACCATAGAGAGCTCTGAGTGGCACTGCAACTGCTGTGGTCGAGCGCATCGATACTTGGTTTCATAAAACTGAACCAAGATCAACGGACTTATGAAGTGTGTCGTAGTCTCTGCCTACCCAGTCGGGAGACGGCGCGTGATGTTATATGTGTAAATACTTTCCTCAATTCATATGAAATTGAAATGACGAAAAAAATATTGCCAACGTACTATTTTGCGCGTAATTAAATTGTGAACAACCCTTCGCTACAGAATATCTATCACCAATCGACCCTTATAGTCACGTGCGTGTTCCGCACCCTTCCGAGATAAACCCCCATGAAGGTCCGTACCCGTTGGTTGTATTCGGAAATGAACAATAGGTGCTTTTAAGCTTATCATACATACCTTAACAAGCAAAGTTCTGGCGATAAAGGGATTACAGAAAAACTATTACTATACTTCTCAATGGAGAGGTTAATGGTTCGAATCCCCGGCATGTACCGACTTTCATTTAAGTTTCTTTTATAATATCAAGTGACACGACGAACACGCCGTGCGCCTGGTGCAAGCTACACGCCTGTTCATAACTGTTGCAGTGCCATGCAGAGCTTTAAATGGCAAAGATCTGAAGGACATTGCCACTGCGCCTGTAACCACTGAGACATAAGTTGAAAAGTCCCATGTGCCTGTAATTTCACCAGCACCCTTACCCTTCAAAACCGGAGCACAGTAATGCCCACATTACCGCATTACTGCTTCCCGGCAGAAATAGGTAAGGTGGCAGTTCTTCTCTGGACGAACTCTTTCACAAGGAGCTCCACTGCCGAAAGGTAACGTCGTGATGAGTTCCCAACACCTTTTTTTTTGAAGGACATTTTGTACCGCCGGAGTAAAGGGCGAGCTGAAGGGTCATACCCTGTAAAATAAACTTAAAACTAAATAGCGGACCTGAGCGCGCCCAAGTGGGCACGGACCTCGGCTCAGGGCGCTAAAGAAGACTTCCGCCAGAAGGGCGTGACTTTTTTTAAAATTTATTTATCTTGTCAATTACATTTTTTTTACAAATAAGATAATGTTCTCCCAAACTTCATAAAGGTTTATCGGGAGAGTTTGGTTGCTACGCTTACATTACAATCACATTTCATTCTGTTACTCAATTACAGCTCTCTAAATTACTACAATGTATCTAACAAATATCTCTTTAATTCATCTTTCATGCAACTTTTATTACCCTGCAAACATTTTAAGTGTGAAGGAAGATCATTAAATAATGTTGGAATTAAATAGTCCTTCGTCCTTTTTCCATACACATTGTTTGTTTTAAAAATCTCGTACCTGCCCACCGCTGCTTGCCTTGTTGGATAGTTATAGTGTAGCGTTTTGGTACTTTATACTCATTACTTGAATATTCTTGCAGCATTTGATAAAGCATAATTTTTTTTTCTACGGGAATTATGTTACAAATTTTAAATAATATATCATAATTATGCATTCTTTTACACTCACTACGCACTTTCCTGTCGGCTAACAATTTTAAGAACCGTATTTGTAATAGTCTTACTTTGTTAAGTTGTGTCACGTGGGTAGTACCATACGTTCCCACACAATAATTGATAATAGATTCTACAAGAGCATGATAGAGAGTATACAGAATCGCACGAGGAGTACAATAGGCAAGCATATTAAATCTACTTAATATCTGTCGCAGTCTAGTATAAAGAACTTAGGAGAGAACCAGTCCCCGACCCGCATAAGGTCTTTAGAGTAGATTTGTGTCCAGTGGGATTATGATTGGAACTACTTTCACAACTACAAACGTGCTGGTGCGTTTCAATTGGTTGTTTTGGCAAACCTTGTCTTTTTGTACCGTGTCTTGAATATTTTCGCGAATATTTATGATGACAATCCGCGGCCGGGTAAAGATCTTCGATAGTTTCCATTCACCCATTTACTACTAGCAACTTTGACCATAGTCTGTCTTTTTTGATGATGGAGTAAAGCGACAGTTTATTACGCAAAAGTGTTGCTCGCTTGCAAGCAGCTAGTGATTGTAGTCGATAAATATTCCATCGGCTATCGACTTAATGTTGGTTACGCTTATGCAATCGATAGCCGCACTTATTTCATTTGAACCATCATCACCACCAGTATTCGTCCTACAGCTGGGTACAGGTTAATTTAAATTGTCAATTTTTGTAAGTTCATACATACATAATACTTCATTTAGAACTATTATTAAGCATGTCGATTAAAAATACAAAGTGGAGATTTGTTTTGCATTTTGATTCAATACCATTGACTTACAATTATATGGACGTCGGGTCCGCGCTAAAAAGTGTCCGAACTTATAGAGCGTTAAAATCGTATACAGAGCGTCATTCACGCTTTAGTCTTCGTTTGTTCGACTGACAGCGAAGCAAGCAAAATTAGACAGTACTGCGATGACATTACAATTTAAATTCAACGTTTTAGCTTTTTCATATTCCTTTACATGTCATTACGTTTAAGACTTGGGACATTTTTTTCGTGGTTTTTGTATTAGACCCGTCGTCCATTTATTTGTAAGTCAATGTTCAATACAGATAACCTAAACCGCTTAACCTCTTACATTACTATTTAAAATTTTATGAAAACTGGCAACCCTGCAAATGTGATTTTACTCCGTCTTCAAAAAAGACACTATTATGTCGTCTACCTATCTCGTTACAGGACGTCTTACGTTTTTGTAACCACCTCTTAGCCATTTTACTACACTCGACTACTGTCACCATTCCGCCTCGCAATATATTGTGAAATTTATAGTGAAACGTAAGTTATTTACTCTCGCATTATTTACCTAAATTATTGGCTGATATAATAATAGTACCCATCGTGACTACGACTAGTTCAATTGGCAATACCTTCGACAAATATAAATTGAACTCTCACAAGCACAGTCGGCTATTCATTTGCTTGTCATTCATAAACAGCCAACGACGTTAAAAAGATAATCGATTCTAAAAACGCCCGTTGTCGTACGAAGGAAACTGAGCGTTGTTTACAAGCGTAACCTAGCGAAATGACTTATCATTTACTTTTGACAGGGGAAACTTCTACATTTACGTTTTAAGTCTGTTATCGTGCTAACATTTATTTTTGTATTGTACCAGGTCATTAGAGTTCCCGTCTTCAATGTATATTTTTTATTTAACGTAGAGTGATGTACAAAAAATCTACTTAGAATTTGAATGAACCTATTCATTTACATACATACTTGTACTCAGGCCTTTGGATTGCAATTATCGGTTGTTGCTTTGCACGATCGTAACAAATCTCTATTACATTGAGGGTCGTATTCTAGAACTCTACTCAATGCTCAAGTCAGGATTTGAGTATGGTTTAAAGCACTCGAAATCATACTCAAGTCCCTGTCATTAGGGTCGTATTTCCAGTGCTTGTGTTTCCAGTGCAATCCTGACTTGAGCATTGAACAGAGTTCTGGAATACGACCCTCATCAATATTTTCATACGAGCCCTCTTATTTTTCTCACTATGCCGTCCAGCCTTTTAAAGATCATTCACGGTTTGATCTGTTCTTCCTGGGTGTCCTCTTCCAGTGTTGCCTTCAACGTTGACCATATATATCTTTTTCGCCATTCCACTTTCATCCATCTCATGTACTACCTCAAGATGCAAACACCATCGTTCACGGGTCACATGATTCCTCACTCTGTCACATAACCTTACATATGGATGGCTGTCTAGAATAGTGGCCTATCTCAAAATTAACAAATTCATCGCGATGATGATTTAGAAACAACTGAAGCATATTTAACGTCCAATCATCATAACACCGGTCCATGTTGTCACTTGTTTATTTTGACCAATAAAAAGCTCGGTGTTTTTTGTCACAATAAAATTTAGCACATTCTAAATGCAGCTGTGTTATAAGATTAACATAAACTATTTTAGTTTGAGCTACTATTCTTGAAAAGCAGTGACGTATTTCTCATAGACATTAGACCAACGTTAAACGAATTTACGAGGAGCAAATAGAAAGCATGCTCTATTAGAGCAAGTACGGCATGTATCTCCCGAGATTGGGCCCAGATACTCTAGAAGATTAATCAGACAATAAGCTGGTAAAGAGTTTGATCTATTTGATCAATAAGCCAAGGAAGAGTAAACCTTAGAGCTGTTACACGCAGTTTTAGCAGTGATGCAAACGCGATGCAAGTTTTAAATTAATTAAGTAATTTATTCATTTAATGTATTGATTAATTTCACTTTTAAATTCACAATTAACAAAACAAAATAATGTGCATAAACCTAAACAGGTTTTTGGTACATAATTATTCAACATAAGCGACTGTATCGATACAATCGCGCGTTTGTATTGATGCAATCGCCTATAAATCTTAAGTGTAGCTGTTAAAAGTCTCCGTGTGTAAACACTTTTAAACGTAGACAAAAGTGCATTAGACAAGCGTCTAACATCGTCGGTCATATATCTTATGTTAAGATTGTCGTTAAACGTGCGTCTGTAATACGTTTATTCCCTACAATTTCCGTGAAAATACATTTTATAAAATATTAATCGAAGTACGTCGGCACACTTTTATTGCTCTTGTCTTTTGTCCCGCATTTTGCATTCTTTTATTGATTTTTCTTCGTTACCAATACGCCTGTCACAACAGACTTTAAATTTCCAGTGCTCATCACTATAAACCTTACGGTCTGTCTAAACATTGTAATCAGAAAGGCCACGGGGTGAAGGACGCGCCTCGTTGCTGGAAAATCAGCGATCGATACACAAATAAGCCCCTAAACGAATTGACATCTTACTTTCTTGTGAACAAGGTTCATTTTAGAACAAAATTGCACAGTATGTTTACCAGAAAGTACTCTGTAATAACACACCTTGTGTATTTTTATCTGTAAACTATTTTTGTGTGTCTTTGATTACATAAAATATTTGATATAAATACATTATCTGTCCATGTCCATGTTGTACCCGCTCCAGTTAAAATTGGGAGCATTACACTCGAAGTTGTTGACCATTACGTATACCTGGGGCAGACAGTCCAGTAAGGTAAGTCCAACTTTTGAGAAAGAGATCTCTCGTCGATTCCAGCTCGCTTTCGGGAAACTACAAAAAATCTTTGCGTCCAAATTACCTCAAGACGAAAGTCTTTGACCAGTGTGGATCAGAAACGTGGTCCCTCACTATGGGCCTCATAAGGAGGCTCAAGGTCACTCAGCGGGCAATGGAGAGAGCGATGCTCGGTATTTCCCTATTTGATAGAATCAGAAATTAGGAAATCCGTAGGAGAACTAACCGACATAGCTCGAAGAATTGCTTGGCTGAAGTGGCAGTGGGCGGGGCACATAGCTAGGAGAACCGATGGCCGTTGGGGCGGAAAGGTTCTTCAATGGCGACCGCGGTAAGCCCCCCACCAGGTGGACCGACGATCTGGTGGAGGTCGCGGGAAGCCGATGGATGCGGGCAGCGCAGGACCGATCGTCGTGGAGATCGTTGGGGGAGGCCTATGCCCAGCAGTGGGCGTCGTATTGCTGAATGATGATAATGATGATGACATTACCTGTGTTCACTAAATAAGCGAGTGTTATACAAATTTAAAAAATTCGTTCTGCCTTTCATATTTAAGAGATATGAGGTTTTTGTAAATGTAATGAGCATTATGAGATAAATAAATAAATAAATATTAGACAACATCACATACGTTGCTGTGATCCCAAAGTAAATAGATAAAGCAATGTGTTATGGAAATCGGAAATAACGACGATACCACAAACACTCGGACTCGAGACAATGTAGTAAAGTTAGTTTTCTACACTGACCCGGCCGGGGATCGAAATCGTTGATGTGTCCTGAAGGTGGCAGGTAATTCCCATCTTCCCAAAATAAAACTGACTGTCCTTCTTTATTCACCCATCTGATTAGTGGACTCAGAGTCGACGGCTTAGCGGTGGCAACCGCTAGTTGTGCAGTGCACAACGGGAAGTGAGCGTGCCTGCAGCTCCGGAACTATCTAGAAAACAGGGAGGGTACTGTACCTGCACCCGGGGCGGCTCACTCGAGGCACTAGCCTCTCGAAGATCCGGATGAAATCAAGTGACAGAGGTCTATGACAACACTGTACACTGGCTGATCTGGGGTCAGAAAGATATGGGGCTGTCCATCTTTATTGAATAAGAGCTTCATACTCGAAGAATTCTTGCACTTAAACCCAATGTGGGCTAACACTTTATATATGATTCAGGATGAATCACAAATACATGACCCTCGATGCCTAGTCACCAATCGGAACAGTGTTTTCTAAAGTTGCACGAGCGTATGCTATTGGTGCAATGGCGGCGTTCAGCAATCTGCGCAGCGCAAGTTGTTAATTGAATGAGCCGTTCGTGGTTGCAACACTTGCATGATCGGACTTGGAAGTTTGTAAATAAAGTTAATAGTTGTCCAGACTTTAGTTGTACCCTTGCTGGCACCATATCCATCAGGATAAAGGGTCACTGAAAAGATATATCAGATTTTCTTTATGTCAGCAGTTTATTCAGTAGCGTAGTTCAGTACTCTGTAACTCGTGGACGGAAGTGATGACGATCGGTCTGTAGTAGGGTCTGCAGCAACCTTTCTTGGTTATGAGTTCATCTTCGCACGCTTCCGGAGGTCTTTCGTTCAGAGACAGTAATTTCCGGCGTGTTAGCACAACAGTCCATTCAGACACCTGAATTACATGAACAAGGCGTTATACATATAATGCCTTGGTGATTTTGCTGGTATTCCACCCGTTTCCTTAGCCTTGTTTTATAAACAGTTTACGAAGTCTCTTTTATTTAAATTGTGACTTTTTTGTGGAAAAACAGCTATAAAGTAAACGAATATTTGACATTTTTCAGCTGCAGCAATATGTGCGTTGTTACTCTTAAAGACAAAGCTGAATACTAAGAGAGATATAATAATGACGCAGTGACCAGGATACGAAAGGAAATTACGATGGTTTCGTCAAGAATTGTTTGCTCAGGACGCTAACGTCCTGACAAACCAAAGCTACTAACAGCTTGACGATACAAGTTTATAAAGCTTTATGTGGATGGACACGTGAGGAGAAGTAGACGTTAACGTACATCTCTATCAGATTGATGGCGTTCTTGAAATGATCTGATTAAAAGTAGCAGTAGAGCTCTTTGTGAAAGTGTCCATCCAGGAAAGTAGTGCTACTTGACCCATTTCTGCCGCTACAGTAATGTGAGCATTATTTCGTTCCGGTTATGAAGGGTAAGATGCTGATGAAGTTACAGGCACGTGGGACTTTTTAAGTTTATTGAATCTTACGACGTTTGATCACTATGATATTAAATTATTTTTGTGAAATTACTACACTAGTTTGTTATAATTATTAATACAAAGATCGAACACTAATAAAAAATTCCTTCGATCCAACTGGATTCGAACCGACTACTTCCAGCAAACTGTGCCAGACGCAATGCTAACAAAGCCACGTAACGAATCTTACGAATGTTTTTATATACTTATTGCAGGTCTTTGTTTTTTTAACGACTTCTGTTTTGCCGTAGCATCTGTGAGAAATTTATTTCTTCACTCAGGGTGATGGGCAGTGGTAGTGCTTCAGATTTTTGCGATTTAAAGCCGAGTGCCTCAGCAATTGCAATAGATGTTTCACTTACCACCAGACCCACGACTTGTTTTAATGCGAGTGAAGGAGGCGAAAGAATTGTCTGAAGCGTAGTAAGTGGAGTTTCATGGTGTGCCTACCTTAATGGCAAACAGGTGGGATCGTATGTGTGTACGTAACAGTTTTCAAAGCAGCCTTAACATAAGTAACGTTGTTTCGCGAGTCGGGTGTGCCGCCGCCGGCAAACTTGTGGGCGGCGCGGATTTCTATCAACACCGTGCGGCCATATTTCAAGTGGTGATCGTACTAATGATAACAAACGACTTTCGCAAAGCAATAACTTTAAATTTCCCGCACACAAAGTAGGCGCCGTCACTTGGACATGTGATTTTTTTTTAATCTTTTGTTATCTTGAGTACGATTAGCTGAACAAATTGTTTGGCATTTATGTGCAGCAAAATTTTTGACCTTGTTACTAACATCATAATTACCGACTTTTTTCATAACGACTTTCCATGAAAATGAAACTATTTTTCCGGATTTAAATCGCGTATATTTGTTTTTTCAAACAAACCGACTATTGTAACTATAGTGAAAAAATAGGGTGGTTTGCATCAATATTAGACATAACTGGTTGAAGTCTGTACCACCTCAGTCAACCGTGACCATGGGACCTGTAAAGGGCTCGAAACGTCGGTTTTGTTTGAAAAAACAAATATACGCGATTTAAATCCGGAAAAATAGTTTCATTTCCTATGTGTAACAATCGCGAAAACCTAAGAACTCGACTTCCCATGACCTTTTATACAACATAATAAATTTATCAAAAATAACATTTAAAGGGTTTTTAGGTTTTCGCCATTGTTATATACAGGAAATTAAACTATTTTTTCGTATCTAAATCATTATACATACAACATAGGCAAAGATTTCCAGACTTACCAGGTCATCCGTCCGTCACTTGAGCTTGCTAATCCTTTGAGCTATGTCGGTGATTCTCGTTCTTCTACGGATCTTCTCATTTCTGATCTGATCGCCGAGAGAAATGCCGAGCATAGCTCCATAGCTCGTGGGTGGCTTTGAGGTTTTTTATGAGGCCCGTAGTAAGTGACCACGTCTCAGAGCCGTAGGTCTTTGCTGGCAAAACGCACTGCTCTAAGACTTGTCGTCAAGGATTTTTCTAATTGCCATTAATAATCAATAATACAATGTAATTAACAAATAATTTATATTATTAAAATAAAACAATTTGTAAAACATGTGTCGTAAATTCGAATGTTCTTTGGAAAAATTTAAAAATAAGTATTTAATTAATAACTTTTGTAGCAATAGTGAAAAATAGGGTGGTTTGCATTAATATTAGACATAACTGGTGGTTGACTTTACCATCTCAGTCAACCGTAACCATGGGACTCGTAAAGGGTCTGAAACGTTGGTTTGTTTCAAAGAACAAATAAATATACGCAATTTAGATTCGAAAAAGTAGATTAATTTCCTAAACTTTTAAGTTTCCGTTGCACTGTCGGGTACTTTCTAAATCTGTATTTGGTAGTAAGGTTTTTTTTAATAATATCAAGTATAGTATAGTAGGAGCAGAGTGAAAGTTAGCGTGGTAACCATCCTCCACGCACTGCACATCACATGGCTACAGTTGATTTTAATTTCTAAGTTACGTACATTTGTGAATGTTTTCTAAAGACCTGTCGCTAACATTGAAGGATAACATCGTGATGTAATCATGCGTCTCGAAAAAGCATTGGACAACGTGCTTGTTTTCTCACCGGCTATTTGTTTAGCATTTACGTTTTAACTTAAATTAGTGTCCCGAGCACGCGGGCGAGATTGGCTTGGATTTGGTTTACACGGCGGCCGCCCGGCGACCGCGCGGTTGTATTATTCAGAGGAATTTAAATACTGTTGCTTAGTAAATAGAATTCAGATTCGACATTAATGTACATGACAGCGTGGTAATTGAGCGGGCGCTTGTGAGTGTCGGATGTATTTACTTAGCTGCGTAATTACGTACTAAATGCATTGAATTCATTTACTATTAAACAAAACATTATCTGTTTATAATACGCATTGAAACGATGAATGGAGCCCCCAGTACGTGTGTACGAACGTATGTACGGATCATAAGGTCGCCTTTATCCACGTCATGTAGATAATGTATATTTTTGCGTGGTAGATTATGGACATTTGTTTAGTTTTAGTGTATCTTTGTCATTCATGGGTTCTTTAAGAGTACTTTATGTATTATTGAATCAAGTGTAAGAAATCCTCCCGTGTGTCTGCACATTTTTGCAGATAATACACGTACATTTGGTGTGTAGATCGTTCAGGGTAGGTAGAATTTAATGCTATCGTTGTATGTTAACCCTACAACTAAATTAGCAATGTTTTTTGAGCTGATACTTTCGATTACGTTACAAGTACAACTTAACGTACTAGATGACGAGTGTACGGTTAAACCAAAATAAGCGATACGCCTGTCCCTAACAGTTGCAGTGCCACTTAGAACTTCAAATCGCAAAGATCTTCCACTGCGCCCGTCACCCTGAGACATAAGTTGAGAACTCCCATGTGCATATAATTTCACCAGTATCCTTTGAAAGCGGAACGCAGTGGTGGTCACGTTACTGCCTGGCGGCACAAATAGATAATGTGGCAGTTCCCTGGACGAACTACGACGAATAGCGGTTTCTGGGACACTGTATAATTATGTTATACTGTAAATTATGTTATATGGTTATAATTCTTCCTCGAACCTGCAAGATGTGGAATGATCTTCCTCCTGTGGCTTCGTCCTGTACATAAATCGTTAAATTTTACCCACGAAGTTTTTAACATTACAAACAAATTCTTTATATGCTACAAGCATAACAAATGTGAGTTCCGAATCATATTCCCATAGTTTTTGTCTTTCGCGAGAAAAAGCGCTGGCGAGATCGACCGACGGATAGAGTGACTTATGATCACGAATTTCGGCAACTACTACTATATTACTGAAGAAAGATACTTTCCTTTGCGCTATGACATGGGTTTTTTCAGAAGCGTGTTTCATATTCATCTCTACAGCCTTGGCCAAAAGTATTGAGCACCCATGATAACTCACAGTTTTTTGGGGAATATGAAAATGAAATAATTTAAACAATTTACACATGTTAATATTACTATTTATTAAATAAAAATCAATATTTCGTGTGTCCACCCTTTGCCTTAATTACGGCAGAAATTCTTTTTGGTAGGGAGCGGACAAGATTTTTACAGACTTCAGGACGTATAGCGTTCCATTCTTGGCGCAGACGGCGTTTTAGTTCTTCCTTTGTATTTATTGTATTTGTATATATCTGGTCCGTCCCAAAAGTATCGAACATTTTTCAGGAAAAATACTTTTATTGAACTTATCGGTACCATACATTAGTACTCTTCAAAATAACACCCTTCAGCATCGATACACTTTTGTAGGCGAGTTTTCCATGCCCGGAAGGCCCCCTGGAAGACGTCAACGGGTAGGTCCTTCAGCGCCCTCGTCGTAGCTTGCGCATGTGCAACTCCTCGGTCACGATGCGATGCACGGTCGACTTGGCGATGTTGAGGGTCTGTGCTATCAACCGCACTCCTTGACGACGATCCTCGTTGAGAAGCTGACGCACACGGTCAACGTTCTCGTCGGTCCGCGATGTTGAAGGACGACCAGAGCGGGCTTCGTCGGTCACCTCTTCCCTTCCGTCACGGAACATCTTGTGCCACTTCCTGACCGAGGATTCGGACAAGGCTTTGTCCTTGAAGGCCTGTTTAATCATCTCGTTGGTTTCCACAGTATTTTTGCCGAGTAGAACACAAAATTTCACTGCGTACCTCTGTTCTAACGGATCCGTCATCGCGCTACTTTTAAAAACTTCGACGAGGTGTCGTTTAGAGCTCTACGCGAACGCACGTCCTGCCGCTCCAGGTGCTCGGAGCCAACTGGGACCGGTCGCGCTGTATCGGCTAGATCCCCCCACCACTTTCTGTTGCCAAGCGGAGCGCTTCCCGCCGTTCGGCAACACTCCCAAAAAAAATGTTCGATACTTTTGGGACGGACCCTGTATGTTCTAAACTAAGTTCGTTTTTTTAGGCATATTGCAACAATATCACTAAATGGAACTAAACAAAATACCAAAAGCGCACTAGATCACTGGATGTGTACGTAACGAATGATAGTAGTGAACTGAGAAATAAATACAAAAATCGTGAAATGACAAATTTTATGGCACCAGGTGTTTTATTGGTAGTTACGGTGTGGGGGTCATTGTTTTTAAACCTTTGTAGATGCCGAAAAAATAATCCTTAACAATAGGACCTTTTTTCTGCAATACTTATTGTGCCCGTTCTGGATTTTTAGGCTGCTCAATACTTTTGACCAAGGCTGTATTTTCCTATTATTAATGCACAAATCTGTTACGCAAACGTAGAATCGCGCGTCGACACTTGGTTAAAGTTGAGCGGTTTTGATACTCGTGCGCAGTGACACCAGACATAGCACAGTGCCGAACTACGACGAGACGAGTGCGCGACAATGGATGAAGACGAAAAATTAATTTATTTAATCCAAAAATATTAATGTCTACCTATATAACATAATAATTATAAAAATATCTTGATGTTGATTATTACGGTTTAAATCGTTACTACAGTGTTTTGAATTCCCCAAGTATACATCTTTTCTTCCATAACTCGTGAATCCAAAATTTCCGTTTTTTTTTTTCCCTTCGGCTTCAGATGTAAGACCAATTATAATAAGATCGATATCAACCATTCGTGAATGGTGCACGAGCGCCATTCACGAATGTTCAAAAGTCTCTGAACTGCTCCAGCACTGTTCCGGTGCGCTAATGCGAGACGTCGCCATGCGTTGCCGTTGAAAAACAGGACGCGACCCGACGCTTCGATTCTGCGCCAGTGTGAGTTGAGCCTTAAGCTGGTTTCACAGCTGTGCGTACTCTCCCTCTTTCCCGTTTCTTTTTCTTTAATTTTCTACTTCTAATAAATTTATGTGGACCTAGCCCTTCTTTTACTTTCGCTAAGACTAAACCACACTCTATTTTGTATTGGGGATTTTAAAATTTTAATTGAATATTTTATATCTATGAATACCAGTTATTAATAGAGCGAGTTTTTAGAATCACTTAGTAGTTAGGTACTACAGTTAGTCAGGCGAAAGACGGTGCATTAATATTACAAATTGGGGAGAAACGCGATTGCCCGTGTCACGGCCATTGCAACCTGGCCGGACCTTCGGGATAATAAGTAGGTGTGCAAATACCTACTAAATTGTTTCATCGCGTGTTTTTGTAATGTTAGTGTGAAAATGATAATGATAAATCTTAGAAAAATAAATCTTTCGCTGTCGACCACTACTATCATTCACACTCACTGTATCCACACTTGAAAGCGAAGTCAACCATTTTTGTTTTTATTCTTATTGAACAATGCGAGCTTGTAACCATTCCGAAATATTCGGAAAATAAACAGAAATCGTATCGTGGTGAGAAACCTGTAATTAGTAATAATCACTTATAGGTATATTTGTTGTTGTTTGTTCTGAAGTGTTCTGTGAGCTGAAGTGCCCGAAATGGTTTTTTTTTTTCAAAATGCAAATATACGCGATTTAGATTCTAAAATGTAGTCTCATTTCCAATGTGTAGCAATCGTGAAAACCTTTGAATTCAATAAACAAATTCCCGTCAAAACAGCCACAAGTGTTGCAAGGGACAAATCGAGAAAGTCACGCAAAAAGTTCTGAGTTATATTCAGAATTGCGAAATGGATTTGTTCATGTTCAAATACCCTGGCTTCTGATGTAGTATTGTGAAAAATTCTTGGTCGAGGTTAAATTTGTTGTCTACTGCGTCATCGTTTAAATGTCCTTTTAATTTATTAATATCAATTGGTTATTATTTTGATCTTATTGAATATCATGACGTATTACTACCATATATATGTATCTTTATGAAAAATAGTGACAGACATAACATTAATACGAGGAATAGAAATAAACTAGCTTTTCTTGATAGTCGTCTTCACAAAGTCAAAAAATCATTTAAGGGGCAATGTATACGCTTCTATAACAAGATTCCGGTTGATATACAAAATTTGCCTTTCACGAGGTTTAAAATTATAGTGAAACGAAAACTTTATACTAAAGGTTATTATACAACTTCTGCGTACTTGGATGACAAAAATCCGTGGTAGTAACCCGTTTAGCTCATGGAGGTAGTCTCGATCTCTGATGTTTCAAATAAAAAAAAAATATTGTAAATGTTATTTACAAAGAGCAACCCATAGAGTTTCTTGCTCATTCTTCTCAGGGGGATCTGCCTTACGAATGAGCGGTAGAGTTTAACCATTGTGACGATTTCAAGTGTAATAATGCTTACCTATGAAATAAAGATTAATTTGAATTTGAATATATAAATAAATATTAGGCAACGTACACATATTATGTTGGTCCGATGCCCATATCTATGCTGATGCCAAAGTAACCAAAGCACTTGCATTATGGAAATGGGATACAACGACGGTACCACAAACACCCAGTTCCGAAACAATATATTAGGAAATTTAGTTTTTTTTATGATACTAAATAACGGGACCAACAAACCATGTGTCTAGTGACAAGCAACACACCAGTCTATAGCGGCTGCAGTGCCACTCAAGAGCTTTAAATCGCAAAGATAATGAGGGGGCACTGCCACTGCGTCTGTCACCCTGAGACGTAAGTTGACAAGTGCCATGTGCCTGTAATTTCACCAGCGCCTTTACCCTTCGAAACCGGAACCGGATACTGCTTGGCGGCAGTAATATGAGTAATAAGGGGTAAGGTGGCAGTGTTTTTCTAGGGGAACTCTTACACAAGGAGCTCTCCCTTACCTTAACTAAGGTAAACGGTTCTTTTATGAGAAACTCTTTACAATAAGATCCCGGAGCATATATTAAGATTATCATTTCTTAAGTTTAAAACTTACATTAAAAGTATTTTAATTGAAAAGTTATGTTGCAAAATCAAAACTTATGTGTTAGATAAAGTAATTTGGAAAGACACAACATGAGTCTTGATTCCATACAATTATGATTCAAAGTAGTATAGCACAGCGTTCATCGCAGAGAACGAGCAGTAGCTTAAAAAATGACGTTTTTAAGTGTAAAAAATTTACCTATGGAACAAATGATGACTTTGACTCTTCTAAAATATTGGATATTTATTTAGTTTTATTTTTAAAAACGTTTTTGATGTCGTTTTACTCATTAGGTAACGTACTTTCGATATCGGTTCGAAAGTTTTTGATGTGCGGAATAATCAACTGGGCACATTTAACGATTACACCCTGTATATGACTGTAACTCATTCATAAAACAACTTTTAGTACACCTACAGCTCAAGATTGTGTAGGTAAGCCGAAAATACCTAGCCCTGAAAAGTTTACCTAATGCGAGTTACGCCATTTGCTCAGGCAAGGGGCGATGTGTTTGTTGTTGTTTATTCTCACGAGTACAATCACCTGCGGGAATACGTTTTTTGTGTTCATAAATAGATGCAATGCATGACCTACATGCAAACCAATTGAGTCTATAACGCAATAAAAAACAACAACACGAAAGTAATCAAGTGGTTCCATGAAACAATGTAGATTATTCCAGGGGCTACAAAATCAATAGAACACTACTGTGAACTAACAAATGGATTGATACTTGGTTGTTTACTTCTACACTTAGTACAGTAGCAGTTAGCTCCGTTTGAATAGTTCGTCCAATGCCAGCTAACCTAATTCTGTCGCCGAACAGTAATGTGAGCATTATTACCACATTCCGGTTTTGAAGGGTTAGACTGCTGGTGACAGGCACATGGGAGTTCTCAACTTATGTCTCAGGGTGACGGGCGCAGTGGCAGTGCCGCTTAGATCATTGTGATTTAAAACTGAGTGGCACTGCAACTGTTATGAACGGGCGTGTCGCTTATCACCAGGCGCACGACTTGTTAGTCCCATGACTTAAGTTTTGATTTTAATCATTAATTTATTTATTATTAACAGAAATTTTAAAAACCAGCGGGTAAATAAAAACAGATTTTTTTTTGTGCAATGAACTGCATACTTATAATATCTCAAACAAGTTTTAGCAATAAAAAACGGATATCTATGAACAGACTGATGCGAGTGGAGGGGGTGAAAGAGGTTTTACAGGAGCATAGTGAGTGGATGTTCATGACCTCTGTTTACCCCAGTAAGATATCGAAGACTTTAATAAATTGTTAGTAATTTCTTTATGCATAATAGGTAAATGCGTAATAAAATTAACTTGTAGTTGTGAAATTTACAAGGAACTGTGTTGTTTTTTCCCGGTACTAGACCTTTGTTGAGTTGCAGCCATTGACTTACAATTATATGGACGTCGCGTCCGCGCTAAAAAGTGTCCGAACTTATAGGGCGTTAAAATCGTATACAGAGCGTCATTCACGCTTTAGTCTTCGTTTGTTTCTTCTGACAGCGAAGCAAGCAAAATTAGACAGTACTGCGATGACATTACAATTTAAATTGAACGTTTTAGCTTTTTCATATTCCTTTACATGTCACTACGTTTAAATAGGTTGACTTGGGACATTTTTTTCGTGGTTTTTGTATATGCCCGTCGTCTATTTATTTGTAAGTCAATGGTTGCAGCTGCGATTTTTAACAATATTGTTTACTCACGCGAACGTTCTGGAAGGTTGGAAAATTTTTCTCTTCATATCGCAGAACTTCTCTGAAATTAGACTCAACCCCTTGTCGTGGCTTCCTTTGTTTTGGTATTACCTGAATATTTTATGAATAACCCAGATTTAGGGTCTTGGGGTTTATGATTTAAAGCACTGGAAATCATATTCAAGTCCTTGCCATTAGTGTCGTATTCCCAGTGCTTGAAATGATACTCAAGTGCTGGCTTGAGCATTGGGTAGAGTTCTGGAATACGACTCTGAAGGGTATCCTTAAATAAGCTCAGTACAGAGTGCAAAAAAAATCGACCTCAAAAGTTCGCGGAATTACATCTATTTGCCAAGTTTTATTGCAATCAGTTACCGGAAAGTGCGCGAAACCGGATTCATCCCCTAGTTTGCTACCCTTAGAGGTGGAATATTTTCTTCAAATTTAAATGGAACCAATACTGAGGTACCCACTTTGTAGCTAAAAATAATCATCAAAAGCGGTTCACATATTATCATATATACAATAATCATCAATAGTCTAATTGAGAACCTCCGCCTTTTTTTGAAGTCGGTTAAAGAGGTTGAAATTTACAATAATAAACTGGCCTGTAGGTATGTCAAGACTGCAGGGGGTACATTCCAGGGTATGAAGCGAAGTTGATGGAGCAACACAGTCTATCCCAGTGGGTGACATGTGTTGCGCTTCAAACTGGGGGGGGAATCACTAGCGCCAACCAAACAAGCAGTCGAAGTAACCGAACACGGCCGCATAGATAGAAAATATTAATTAAATTAGATAGAAAAATATTTAAAATTACAATTAGATACTTTATTTTATTATTAGGCACTTTGACTAAAATTGAGAGAGACTGAGAGAGTTTGTGTGTGTGTGGGGGTGGATAGTGTGTTTGTGTGTGTATATCTATGTCTTTCTGTGCAAATGTGCATAGTGTTTGACAACTATACACATCAAAACATTTATTTTAAGAGAAACAGAAGCTTTTCTTGAGATCTTACTTTCAGAGTGTCTTCATGTTGTGTCAAAACTAACATAATGAAATTGAGGACACTATTGTATTTTAGACCACAACATCTTCTTTGCAAGTTACATAAAGTTATTTAACTTCCAGCTATTTCTGTAGGCCGCCTGACCTAGTCCGACTTTCACCTAGATTTGATTCAGCTCAAGCGACACGACCCCAAATGGATGTTACCCTTTGAACTTTACTTCTACCTGAAATAGCTGCCTATACCTGTTTATAAGGATTTCGAGTCTGTCTGGCCTAGTAGAGTTGTAAATACTCGATTTTTTTAATATTCTGACTTTAGGGCACCAACTTTGCTTGGAAAGGTGGTTTTTCATAACCGAGGCGAGACGAGACGAAGCGAGACGAGAATTGAAATCTCGCCGGCCCATTTCCACCAAAACTTGCTATTTAAAATCTCGCTGAATCCGTGCTGTTGCATCTCGTTCAGCGATAAACATACGGCTAAAGTAACATATCCCGTAATGAAGCCATCTTTTTGAAATCTCAAATTGCATGTACCTCACAATCTCATGATTGATGAGCAATCGTGTTTTCATTGCAGAGCTCTATGTAGGCACCATTTCCACCGAAGATGCGGTAGGCGAGAATTGAAATTTCGCCACGTAATTTAATCCTCGTCTTGCCTCGCCGATGGAAAAGCATCTCTTTTTATAATATCAGGTGACGGGACGAACAAGTCGTGCGCCTGATAGTAAGTTACACGTCTGTCCATAACAGTTGCAGCGCCACTCAGAGTTTAAATAACAAAGATCCGAGTGACACTTCAAAACCGAAAAACAATAATTTTCAAAGGTTAAAAGTTTAAAAGTTTAAAAGGTTAAAAGGTTAAAGGTTTTCAAAGGTTAGTTGGAAGAAATCTCTTTATGGGATAAGCTCGCCTTTGTACACAAATATTTAAATTGTTTCTGAAAATTTGTAAGTTACTTTGTGGTACAATAAAGTGTTTAAATAAATAAATAAATAAATGCTAACATATAATATACAAGACGTAGAATAATGCTGGCGGCAGAAATAGGTAAGATGGCAATACTTCCCTGGACGAACTCTTCCACAAGGAGCTCTACTTCTAGTGAACCTCAACTGCTACCTTTATTCAAGAAGAAATAACTAAGAACACATAGGAATTTATGCATCATACGGATCATCTCAAAGCTGGTGCGGTCTGCAGTGTTCCAAAAGAATCTAATGTGCAATACAACTTAGTAAACTAGTAAAACAGTTACCAGCAGCTTGATTTTGATCGCCTCTGCCGATCGGAAACTGCGTCTCTTCCGAGAAACTTATGACATTTATCATCGGAACGACAGTTGATTTAACTTACAAATTAGAAAGATATAGTAGGAATCAGGTTCATCTCTTCGCTTAGAAACCCATCTGATGTCGAGACTCAGATGGGCTACCCGATGGCATCGTTTTTGATTTGAATTAAAATCAGCCTGTTGGTCTCTAACTAGTGAATTCCTTGTTGTTCTGTTGTAGTGTTTAAATAAATAAATATTAAATAAAAATGGCATACGCAAGTTTTCATCCTGAGTTTAGATTATTAAATAAATTACTTGTTCAGCTTCTCTCTATATGTCTGATAGGATATTTTAGTAGCAGTAGAGTTCTTGTAAAAGAAAGTACTGCCACCGAAGCAGTAACGTGATCATTACTACATTCCGGATTTGTCACATAGGACTTGTCAACTATGTCTCAGGGTGATGGGCGTAGTGGCAATGCCCTGTGTGGCACTGCAATTGTTACGGACAATATGAATACACTACTCACTGCACTGACTTTAAAGTTGTATATGTCATGCCTTAAAGTACCAAAATGTGTATGACATCACTACTAGTGATGTATCTCACAACCCTTATACAGCAGTTTAAAAGGCCGCCCGCTGTGTCGCATAATAGGTCATTGCGTGGTGCACCCGACAATGTAGATCTATAATACAGTCTTTAAAGACTATTGTTGGTATTGGAATCGATTTTCCAAGCTCAATACATTTAATTTCCTGCTCTAGTCTTGGTTGTTGCAGTTCTGCGAGTGACAAGGACAGATAGACATAGGGTGGTGTCCTTTGTAGCTTGCGCAAATTGCAGGATTTGTATTGACTGCAGTTTATACGTTTTGCTTTCTATTTAAAAAGGGATATTATCCTCTAATGGGGCGACGGGGAATGTGCCTTATTATATATCATTTATTTATCGAGTTCTTAGATTTTCGCGATTGTTACAAAAAGGGAATGAAACTATTTTTAACCGACTTAAAAAGGAGGAGATTTTCATTTAGATTGTTTTTTTTTACGTATATTTCGAGATTACTCCAGTGAAAATATTCCACCTATAAGGGTGGCGAACTAGGAGATGAATCCGGTTTCGCGCACTTTCCCATTACTGATTTCAATAAAACTTGGTAAATATAATATATATTTGATGATGTATTACATATTATGTAAATCCATGAACTTTTGAGATCGGGTTTTTTTTTAAATAAAAAAGTTACAATTATTATTTACTTATAATCATCAATACAAATATCGAATACCCAGAAAAAAAATCTTCGATCGGGCCGGATTCGAACCGACGTCTTCTAGCATGCCGTGCCAGACGCTATACCAACTAAGCAACGGAAAGAACCAGCGGACCTCACGAATTTTTCTATGTGCTTGCGTCGTATCTTTGTATTTGGTTTTTTGAACAACTTTTAAGCCGTAGCGCCATCCATGAGAAATCCAAGACACCACCCCGGTTAGAGATGTAGCCATTCATTGTATTTAAATTTTTATTGAATTGATATTCAATTATTTTTATGTGAAATTAGTCCACTAGTTTGTTATAATCATCAATACAAAGATATTTACTTATTAACTTAAATATATACTTTTCATGTATATTATAGGTTCCATGTTTAAAAGTGAACAAAACACTAAGTTTTTTCTTTGGTTTTGGTTTGGTTTTAAAAGTTAAAAACCTAGGTGTTTTGTGTAATATATATAAAAAGGATATGTAAGTTGTTGTGTTACAACAACTTACATGGGAGGTATCGATTTGCTTTTTTTTCAAACAAACTGACGTTTCGCTCTTTTACAGGGAGTCTACTCCCGTTCTCTGCCCGACATCAGAAACAATTACTGTCAAATAATAATATCAATAACGCACACGCTCAACATAGCCCCGCACTAGGGAAACCCTGTGTCGCGGGTGCCATGGACACACACATAGACAACCACAAATTACACCCAAACTCACGAAATAAGTGATATTCGACCAAATCAGAAGACAATGGCTTTTAATTTCGAGTATTCCTTATCTGACTGAGATTTTTGTTTGCTTTATTCATTTACTACAATCAACAACTTGCTTAATGCATTAGTTTGAAATTACACAATATGAAATGGACTTATGTTAAGAGCTCTCATGCCAAAAAAGTTTTGACGTTGGCTCCGCCCAAATTTGTGAAACAAATATATGCCTGAAGTTCGCGTGACATGCGACAGGAGATGTTGAATTTTGCGCATTAAAAGTACCAAATTCGTTTTAGCGGAATAACTCTAAAACTAAAGGGATTTAAAAAATCCGAAGTGACAGTTGTCGATCATGCATAAATATAATTAATTAATTATCTAATTTTTGTCCTAATAACCTGTAGCATTTCGAGGATAAATCGGAAAAATGTGAAAATTAGAGGTCATTTCGTGATTTTTATCTATCGAGGAAACTTTATTGTTTTATGTTTCTGATTAATGTCTATTCTTGAATATATCGTGTAGTTACTCATACAATATTTTATTTTTAACTTTAAAGTGGATATACCCCTCTAAAATCAAATCGAAGATTAGGAATTTTTCCTCTGCTCCTTCTTAAAGTGTTGGCCTAATTAAAGTTGTCATAACATTCAATGGTCACAAACATATATTTATGTGTAAAATATATGTGTGTAATTGTTACGGGCTCTATGATAAGCACGGTCACCGTGAATAATAGTCGGTCTGTATTAATAATGCCCGCAGCAAATGGGCAATGTAATAAAAACTGCATGATTATGATTAATCCCTATATAACAACCTCCCAGGACTATGTTACTAACATAAACAACAACTTCAGTTCCATTACTTTTAATAATTCAACAGATTTAAATTTCATACAAAAATAAATAGATTTAAATAGATCGATCTAAAGGGTAATAACTCTGTGCAGGGTGTGTGGGGTTGTCGCGGAGTACGCCTGCACAGTTGAGCTTGTTCTACCAGATACAGATCTAAAAAGTGTCAGATAGTACATCAAAAATCTAAAGTTTTTTTTAGTAGATTTATAATCAAAGGTCATGGAACATAAGTTGTTGTTTATGGTGTTAGTAATATAGTTGCGAGGTTGTTAGTATTTTAAATATAACCCTGTATAGGAAAGTAGAAAGAAAAATGAAGTTTTATAAAAGGAAATCTACGTATGTATGACGAATAATAATCTAAAATTGATTTGTGTAATAGTGATGTGTTGTAATTTTCTTTCTGTATTTTTAATTCTCTTTTATGGTGCTAATCATCATACATAAAATACACGTTTTCGGAAAATGTAAGTGCATAGAGTTACGAAAAAATAAATAAATAAGTCATAACATTATTGCAAATGTTTTAAAAGGCTTAAGAGCTTATATTTGTACCATTGATGTACCCATGGAAATGCTGCACTGCGGCATTAAACAGTCCATGGAATCGTTTACACAGGTTTCCCATGTACCGCTGTGAAATTTAACTCGCCTTTAAATCCACGTACCAGTTTTATACTGAAATGTTTACTCGCTTCATTCAATTTTATTAAAGATTTGTTACGATTTTGTGACGTAATAATTATATTTGTTGTCCATATATAATATCGAACCTTAGAATGACATAAACAAAGGCTTAAAAAAATTTTCTCATTTACATTCAACTGTATTAAATGAACGGGCTTATCTCCGCAACTTCGCGCAGCGTTAGAAAGATTTTCTTTTAAAAGAAATGGGTCGGCGCTTTCAATTCCCTGTAACGTGCCAACTACAGACTTGGCGCCCAACGTGGGGCTAGGTAAACGAACTTTTATGTAAATAAATAATATTGAGTTGCCTACCTGCTGTTTGCACTTACTTGTTTGTTTCTTTGTACCTTTCTGCTACACGTCATACATTATTTTTAATCGACTTAAAAAAAGGAGGCTCTCGATTAGACTGTGTTTTTTTATGCGTATTTTACGCAATTACACCGGCATTTATGAACCGATTTCGATGAGTATTTTTTGTTGAAAAGAGGGTACTTCAGTAAAGGTCCCATTTAAATTTGAAGAAAATATTCCACCTCTAAGGGTGGCACACTAGGGGTTGAATCCGGTTTCGCGCATTTTCTGGTAACCGATTTCAAAAAAACTTGGCGAATAGATGTAATTACACGAACTTTTGAGATCGTTTTATTTTTATTCAAACCGTTTCGAAAACTTCGAAGCCCTTATTTATTTATTAAGGAATCGCAATAATATTAATAGTGACCTTAACTGAAATAATCCCAATTGTTTTGTCCGCAAACGGGTTAATTACAGTCAGCCTCGCCAGCAGTCTAAGGCGGTTGGGTTTCTGTAGCGTGTCGCTTCCAGCAGAAACACTTTTCACAAACAAATTTTCTGAAAACTGGTCTTTGTAATTCTGCTGATGCTAAACATCTTCCGGTCACTCCTGATGCTAGACATCTTCTGGTACCTATCTGGAAAACAGGGAGGGTGCTATAGCCTTACAGAGAACCGGATGAAGTCCTTGCAAACGTACTGATCCAGAGTTAGGACCTGATTTAGATGGTCCCTGTGCGGGTTCGCTCGCGCAAGTCGTCGTGCCCTTCCCTCATAAACAAGAGGTTGATAGGGAGGGGCACTATGAACAAAACTTATATAGAAGGATATGGGGCTGGTCGTAGTAATTCTGTAGAGACTCCAATGAGACTATATTGCAATTATGATCATATTTGTTATTCTGCTAAAGTCTGGTTCAATAGTAGTTGGTCTAAGTGTCAGTGGAATGGCTGTGATTTCATTCATTACTCATTTCATACATTCATTCACTACTCACTCTACTTATACGAAATTATAATGTATGTTAGAAATAATCTGTCTTCATTTGGTACTGTAAATGTTTCTGGCATCCCACTTCGCCGTCACGGTCATTTGAGAACAGTCCCTCGACGCATGGCACTTGCAGAGAAAAACCCGTGTGTCATCGGACCTACTTACTATGAGCGTTTACCCGCTACTCAGACTTGAACCGTCTGACGAAACATTTGGGCGCCGGCTGAAAGACCTTTTCTTGAAAAATCCTATATACTCCGTAAAAGAATTTATGGACTTTAAATTGTAACGAATTCAGTATTTTCTATTTTTATTCTAATTTTTACCGCATTAACATACTCTTGTATAATTGTTATCAACTTATGACGATCCTTGATGGAGAATGATATTTGATATATAATTTAATGACAACAATATTATATAATGAATTGTTAATTTTCTAATTATTGTGTGCTTTTCTTATAATTTTCCTTTTTGTCTGACGATCTCAATATAATTTCTTATACTTTGACATGTAGTGCAATTTATACTGTAATGTTATATTAGAGAAATAAATGAATCTGAATCTGAATCATTCATTCATTCATTCACTAACCATCGATGTTGCCTTATTAAAGCTACCATGAGAATTACTACACATATCTTATTTTTTTCTCGTTTAATCCGCAATTTAGTCTTTAAAGTGCCATCGACTTTCCATTGAAGAGTAGAATGCCAAATTATTTCAATGGCTGTTGAATAATAGCTCGGCGGCTAGCCACTGGCAATCAACTACGCTTAGTTTTTAGCAGAATACCAAACGTACAAGATTCTGCCGTTGACATTCTATAGACTACTGTTGGGTAATTTTCCTAAAAATTTCAAATAATGGATTTTTTTTCTGGAAAAGTTCTAAAAATTTCAAAAAATTAATTTGGAAGGCTCATGTTATGTTCTACGTTTAGAAATATCTTTTGAAGTATTATTTAGCGTGAATTATAAAATAAACTTGTTTAGCTAAAAGCTAGTTATGGAAAAACAAGATTTAAAATCGTTTCACATAAAACCTACAACAACCACATCATCACCACTTGCTCCTTCGTTTTTGTTCAATAGCTTCAACTTTTGACAGGTGTCAACGTCAAAAACGTGGAAAAATTAAAGGAAAAACATTGTAAAAATATCCGAAAAATAATTTATTTATCTCAAAAATAAGATATTTCCAAAATGGAAATTTCTCCATGGCCCAACACTTCTATAGACACGCAACTGAGTTGATATAAAATTAGCAGACTTAGGAGTCCATTATGGTAACCGTTCGGCCACAGAGTCTATTAATATGTTGCATGTCTATTCCTTCTAGAATGATATTTTTGTTGCTTAATGTGTGAATACGTTCACGTTCCAGGTGCACGCTACGTTTCCCTTCGACGAATATCCGTCTGGAGTTTCAGTCGCTTGTGGAGGAGAGCGGAGTGGGGGCGGGCAGTTCAGGACCCCCCTTGCCGCCGCTCAGGATCACCATCCCCATGGAGAATGATGGGCGAAGTCCGGCGCCATCACCCACCGGTTAGTTGACCTTGTCATATTATGTTTAGTATCAACCCATCTATACGTCCCACTGCTGGACACGGGTCTCCTCTCTGGCGAGGGTTTAGGCCATAGTCCGCTACGATGGGCCAATTCTGGGCAACTTCTTCACAGTACAGGTTCAATCACGATGTTTTCTTTCATCGAAAAGCTCGTGGTAAATTCAAATTTCACATTTAAATTCCGAAAAATGTATAGGTTTTTTGGAAACGAGAACACCATGTAAAGTACTTATAAATAAATATTTGACGTTTGTTAAGTCAAAGGAGTTTATTACTTACCAATGTGTATGTAACTGTACCCTTGTTATGTTCAATTACAATAATTACTTCATAATTAACATATTGAAAAGGCACGATTATAATAATGCCCTTTACATATTTATTTTAAAATAATTACATATTTCTGTTGTAAGTCAACTTTTAAATATAAAGGTCCCTTTTAGTTACTTAAGCCCTTCTTTATATGCAATACATACTTTTTTTCTACAAGATACAAAAGAAAATTAGGTCTTTTTTTAAAACAGCTTATCGTCCGGGATTGTGCTATTAGGTTTAACTAGCATTGTCCGAGATATGGCGACTATCTATCGTCAAGTGCAGAGATGGGCAGTGGATTAAAACTTAATCTGCCGCGCCCTGCGTATTTTAACTACGATTTTATCCAAAGCGATTAATTATGAGTTTGCTACTTGTGCCTTTCTTCTTTACTTATCTATTGAATCTTTGGTCCTGTAAAAACTTGCGGATAAACATTCTTACACTAACGTCACAGTACATTTATGAAAATGTTATTTATGTTAAGAAAAATATTAATTTTTTTACGAAATAACTGACTGACATAACATTAATATGAGGAATAAAAATAAACCTAGCTGTTCTTGACATTTGTTTTCATAAAGTCTCAAATTCATATAAGGGGCAATATCGACTCATCCGAAGAACAGAGTACAACGAAATATACAACGAAAAGAGGATAAATACATAATTTCGTTATTCAAAATAAGACCTAGCTCCAGGTGTTTTAAGAATTTTATGTATTATTTCGTTTCGCAAGTATAAAATCCATAATCGGTCGATAAGAAGAAGAACAGTTAAGAACAGCGAACGAAATGTACAATGTCCTGAGAATAAGCAGTCTTGCACATAGGTCTTTCGACCCCTCCTACGTAAAGTATCGTATGTCGAAATTGCCAAGTTTACAGGGAAGCGTTTTAAAATTTTCAATTCACTGAAATGAGCGTAACACATGACTCTATTTCTTAGTTTTATTCGGCAAAACTCAAACAGAGTATTATAAAATCTTAGATATCGGTTAGATGAACAACCATAATTTATTTTATTATTTTTCAATTACATTTAGCATTTCTATGCTAAAGTCACGTGTTATACTCATTTCAGTGAATTAAAAACTTAACGCTTCCCTGTAAACTTGGCAATTTCGACATACGATACTTTACGTAGGAAGAGTCGCTTTGTTCTACAGATTAGTCGATATGTACGCTTCTATAATAAGATTCCGACTGGTATTCCAAATTAGCCAATTTGAAATGAATAAAAAATAAATCTAGCTGGTTTGACGTTCCAGGCACGATAAGCGCGGCAAACAGCTGTCCCACGTCGCCGCGCGGCGCGGGCTCGTCGGGCCGGCGGCACGCCGACCTTGGGCTCGTCGCGCACTACGCCGCACTCGCCGACCACCAGCGGCCCACCTCCAATGGCACTGCGGTCAGTATCTGCTGCATTATATCACTTCAAGTTCGAGTGGGGTTCGAAAAATAAAATACTATTATTGATACAAATGTCGAACTTACACAAAGAGGAATTCCAGCGTCGAGAGACCCATTTGCCAAACCGGGGCAACCGTTCTAACAATTTTTTTTTTATAATTATTAATACAAAGATCGAATACTCAGAAAAAATCCTTAATCCGATTTTTCTTTTATTAGTGTTAGATATTTGTATTAATAATAATAACAAACTAGTGGAGTAATTTCACATAAAAACAATTGAATACAAATAAAAAATTTTTTTTTGGAAATAACTAACATTTTTTTTATTGTATATTATGTTTTCGTATCATGATATTATTTATTTATGTTTTGTGAAATTACACCACTATTTTGTTATACTAAATTATTGATACAAAGATCGAATGGGTAGAAAAAAATTATAACATGTTGTTAACTTTTTATCATTAGATACATTTCGTAAGGACGTTTCGTAAGATCGTAAGTTTCATAATTAAATTAATCAGACGTTCAATTAGTTGTTTCTCAGAAGTACAGCACAGCTGTAAACAGTATTTCATACGTCGCCTTCCAATGAAGGTTCAGTTGTAGATGTTACTTGTTTTTAAGCGTGTCGTTGACACGGGGAAACCATTATTAATAATAACTTTTTGCAAAAGGCAGGTACAAAGTTTTGACTGGCTCCCAAATTAGGATTCAGATGTGCCAATAACAATAAATAAGTCTATTACAACAAATTTATTAACCATGGTAGGTAGAATAGAAAAAGAACGTGGTATACATTTACGAGGGTTGGCTGAAAAGTAATTTCTTTTGACTATTTTCAATTCAAAAATAATACAGGCCACTATCGTGACGCATTCGTTATTTATTCTTTTTTCAAAATTAGTAACTCTCTTGTTTATTATATTTCGTTTGGAATGGACAAAATGGCGGAAGAAAAAAGCAAAATGTTTACAAATGAGCAACAACTTTTTGTTAACAGGTACCTAATGTCTCTTTACACACTAACAAACATAACAAGCGCATTCTTATTTCTATGTACATTTCATACTGAAAGAAAGTAGCAATTGTCGTCGTGTATACACTACATTATCAAGTATAGTTCCAATGTTTATAAACACAATGTAAAACAGCCAGCCGCAGTCCTAGTAAACTACAAAACCATGGTGAATTCCAGGCGTCGTCAACGTCAGATTCGGGGTACGGCAGCTCCCGCGACCGCGAGGGCCGCGAACCGCGCGACGTGCGCGAGTCCCGCGACCGCGACCGGGGGGACCGGGGGGACCGCGAGCGCGACGACGCCAAGCCGCCGTACAGCTACGCGCAGCTGATCGTGCAGGCCGTCGCCTCCGCGTCGGACAAGCAACTCACGCTCTCCGGAATCTACAGTTACATCACCAAGCACTACCCCTACTACCGCACCGCCGACAAGGGCTGGCAAAACTCCATACGCCATAATCTTTCACTGAACAGGTTAGTATGTAATTCCACTTCATTTCATGAATCTTATAAATTAAATGATATTGTCGAGAAACTACCCCATCAGTAGTATTATGATAAATACTAAAAATAATGAAAAAAAAAAAATGTGTAAGGATCAAGTGCGTTTTTGCCAATTACAGAGAAGCAGGTTTTTTTATTAATTGTTTTTAACACAAAGGGGTTTTATTTTTTGGTTTAATTTAAATTAGAAAATGAAATTGACCAAAAAATCTGCTTTAAGAAAAGTCCTTTGGGACCTGTGATGCCGCAGACAGACACACAGAGACAAAGGCCTCAAACTTTGAAGGCGAAGGATTCGTTACTCGGTTCTCCAGCGGTTGAAATTGACAGCCACAGTATCTATTTCTACCTCCAAGCAATAACGCGTTATAGTTGACGAAATATTATTAAAAAAAAAAAAGGTGCGTTAACGAGACTCTGCCGTCTGTATAGTGCAAACAACCAGTTCGAACACATTTACGCAAATGCACTGAATTGTAAACTTAGTAATCTATGTGCGGAAGTAACTTTGTTGAATTAGTAAGAAGAGAGTCAGCAGTCAGTATTTTACGAAGTATTTTTTTTTTAATATATAAGATAAGAGATGAGTAAATAAATAATCCAAAACTCGGATTCAGAAAAAGCATTTAGCGCACTCATGACTCATACGATTGACCAAGATCATTAAGTCCAGGTAAGTTTTAAGTAAACGAAGTGTTAATGGTTTTATTACCCCATTGTAAAAGAAAGGATAAGTAGTTTCAAGAGATAACATTTATCCAGGATGGAGCAGCCCCATATCTTTCTACGTAAGTTTTGTAAAAAGTGACCCTCCCTATCAAGCTCTTGGTTATGGGGAAAGGGCACTATAACCTGTGACCTGGGACCTTCTCAGTCAGGTCCTGACTCCAGGTCCGCCCGGTTGCACAGTATTCATCCGGTTTTCAAAAGTCTAGTGCCTTAGGTGAGTCGCTCCGGGCGCACGTATAGCACCCTCCCTATTTTGTTTGGAGTAGACAGAATTGTACGTCCCGTCGTCGATAACATAAACAAAATGCGTTGCAGATACTTCATCAAGGTGCCCCGCAGCCAAGAGGAGCCGGGCAAGGGGTCGTTCTGGCGGATTGACGCGCAGAGCGAAAGTAAGCTCATTGAGCTGGCCTTCCGCCCGAGGCGGCCGCGCGGCGTGCAGTTCCGCGCGCCATTCGGCCTCTCCTCCAGGTACGTCGACCTCTGCGGCCTCTCCGGCCTCTCCAGCCTCTCCTGCGTGCGGTTAGGGCAATTTACAATCTGGACCCCAGAGGGTCTTTTTTGAGATAAGTTTAAAGAGAATTAACATTATTTAACGTCACAGTATATTTCTGAAAATGTTATTTATGTTAAGAAGCATAGTATTTTTTTTTTATGAAAAATAGTGACAGACATAACATTAATACGCGGAATAAAAATAAAAACTAGCTGTTCTAAAGTTACAAATTCCTTTAAGGGGCCATGTAATACGCTTCTGTAGTAAGATTTCTGGTTATATTTAAAATTTGCCATTTACGAGGTTTAAAACTATAGTGAAACAAAAACTTTATACTAAAGGTATATCATACAGCTTCTGCGTACTTGGATGACAAGAACCCGTAGTAGTGACCCGTTTAGCTCTTGCAGGTAGTCTCGATGTTTGAAATAAAAATATCATATGTAAATGATAAATGTATTCAAATGTATATTTAAGAAAAGCAACCCCTAGAGCTTCGTTGTTCATTCTTCATATATTCAGTTTATGAACACGACAATTTGAAGTGTGATTTGCTTATCTATGAAGTGAAGATGATTCAAGTTTGAGTGTTGAGTTTCCTGGCGGAGACGGTCCTTCGGCGGCTGGCGCTGTGACGATGGTCTGTGGTCGCAGGTCGGCGCCGACGTCGCCGTCGCAGGTGGGCGTGTCGGGGCTGGTGACGCCCGAGGAACTCTCCCGCGAGCCCACGCCCGACCTCTTCACCAACGAGGAGCACGAACAGCAGGTACCTGTCGACGCTCTAACAAACGGATATGACTTTTGCCTTGCGTTCTATCTGGTCGGGAGAGTCGTAGTAAGCGACCGAAAGAACGAAGAATGCTAAAGTATTAGGTTTATATAAATAATAATAACGCACACACTCAACATAGCCCGGCACTAGGGAAACCCTGTGTCACGGGTGCCATGGACACACACATAGACAACCACAAATTACACCCAAACTTATGAGAGAAATAAATGTAGGCCCTATAAATACTTCTCACGGCCCGGGAATCGAACCAGGGACCTCTGCATGGCAGCCCGGCATGGTAACCATTCGGCCACCGAGGCAGTCAAAAACACCCAATTCAAAACGGCGTAATTCAAAAGTCGATAAAGTTACCATGTGTAAGCTTACAACTCGTCGAGACCGATTTTGTTAACCCAAACACGATAGTTCTACTGTAAGTACTCGCGTCAAACGTGTCTAGGTAACAACCATTTTTGCCATTTACCGAAAATCAGGCTTTTTTAATCAATTTTTTTAACATAGATGGATTTTTTAGGTCATTCGAAATAAAATCCGTTGGTTCTAAAAGAAAATTATTTAAAACCGGATGTGTATTTACGATAAAGATGTGGGGCAAAACAACTTGATATTCACTCTTTTTAGTTCAAAGTTTGAGAGCTGAGTTTTCTAAAAAAGCTTCAACGGCACTTGGAGCTGCAAGGACAGAATTTCAGCATAGTGGCAATCCACCGTGCAAACTTTCGTTTAGCCGGCTGGTTTGGACTAGCCTTGCATCATCGGAGTATGTAAACAAGTCGGTCCTAATGGTTCCTAAATAGCGTTGTTAAAATCTCGAGTCCGGGAGTCTACACTTGTAAACTCTATTTTGCACATCGAGTCCAGCGCGAGTCATCGGAGCACGGACTCGAGTCTAAAAAGAACTCGAGTCGTAAACGTAATTCCAAAACTCGATTCGAAGCCACTTCTACTCAAGAAAGACTCGAGTACAACAATTTGGGTTAAATTTTACTGAACAACTACTATAGCCTACGAATTAATTAAAAAACAAAAACCCAATATAGTGATTTAAAAGAAGATATTAATACTTAATTATACCACAGCTATTGTACTATACAGTTTAACACACCACACCACAACACCGCACATTAGGTACTTGGCAGCAACGAGCTGGACTCATTACATAAATAGACTCTAGCACTAATGTCGAACTCGAGTCTATTCGGAAATTCGATAGGCTCGTAATACATCAAGCGAATTGGAATTGGAGCAGTCCTAAAATGTATACTTTTTCAAAATAATATCATGTGACGGGACGACCAAGTCGTGCGCCTTATGGTAAGCTACAAATCTGTCCATAATCGTTGCAGTGCTTTGAATCTCAAAGATCTGAGGGGCACTGTCACTGCGCCTGTCACCCTGAGACATATGTTGACAAGTCCCATGGGCCTGTAATTTCACTAACACCCTTACCCTTCAAAACCGGAACGCAGTAAGACTCACTTTACAGCTTGGCGGCAGAAATAGGTGAGGTGGCAGTACTTTTCTGAACGAACTCTTTCACAAGAAACTCTACTGCTACTAAATCTCCTGAACTCGAGTTTTCTGCAACACTATTCCTAAGGATTGTCGCGAATGGTTGCAGCAGGCGTCGTCGTCGCGGCTGTCGTCGTCGTCGCAGGCGGCGCAGTACCTGTTCCCGCGCGCGGCGGGCGTCTCACAGAGCGCCCCCGGCTCCCCGGGTAAGCCTCCCCAAGTCAAGGACCGCCTAGCGGAAATTACGCGACTGAATAACGCTTCTTATAGCGCAATCCATTGCACCCGCCAGTACATTAAGTTAACATTTTAAAATTGTCATCATCAAGATTAATTCAGCGGCGTAATTTCAGCTAGATTTGTCGTCTTATACCAACAGTCGACGAGCTCTATTTTTAAGTGTAAAAATATTGAGGAGCCATATTAACTGAATTCATTTTTTTTATTGTTAAAATTTTTTTATTTTTATTGTTATTATTGTTAACGAGATGTAACCCGTGCGTGTGCAGGCCACGGCATGCCGTACAGCGCCGGCGGCAGCGGACTGGTGATGGCGGGCCATCAGATCACTGTCGTCACCAATGGCGCCGGCGGCGAGAGAGAAGGTACGTTCTGCACTGGATTCTATTCCAATTGTTTCTATAACAATGGGGAAGAACTTCCGCTGTATTATAGATTTGTGTATACATTTGTATCACACGCTTTTATTTATAAACAACTCCGAAGTTCGGTATAATGTGTCATTTCGATCCTCAGACTTGTCTTTCCTTGGCTCCAAGTCTGTTAATTTTAAATAACCTCATTTATGTGTCGATATAGCATGATTTTGTACGTTTGGTATTCTGCTAAAAATTAACCGTAGTGCCTTGTCAGTGGATAGCCATCGAGCTACTATTCATCAATCAATCGAACGCAGTAATGCTAACATTACTGTTTGGCGGCAGAAATAAGTAAGGTGGCAGTACTGCACTGGACGAACTCTGTCATAAGGACCTCTACTGCTAGGACGTCTACTGCTGCTAAATTGTCAGTGTTGTGGATGTTACCATCTCAACTGACTGATACCCTTCACTTGTTAAATTAAGAGTTAATAACTATATTGAACCGTAGCCTAAGTGCTGAGCGACGTTTATTAATAACCTCTCTATCTAATTGAACACTCTCGAATATATTTTATGAATAGATACTGTGTTGGCGTTAAGAGCTTAATATCGATGGTTATATGTAAAAAACATATAAAACAAGTAATAAAAAAATAGCAAAATATATAATAAAATAAATGGTTCAGCTTTGTGCCAATAGATGGCGCCGCATTTACTCTTGTTTAAATGGTTTAACTTTGTGCTGGTAGATGGCGCCGTAAAATATTGTGAGATTCAGTTTGGAACTTAGTAGTGTTGGGTTATGGAAGAAATCCCATTTTGTAAAAATCATGTTACAGAAAAAAAAAATATTATTCCGGATATTTTCTAATCTTTCTATTTATTTTCCACATTTGACGTTGACACCTGCCAAAAGTTGAAGTTACTGAACTAAAACGAGGAGCCAATAAAAAGTTTCTTTTCCGCTGTTGTTGAAATCATTATAAATCTCGTTTTTTTCTAAGTAGCTTATAACTAAATCTCGTTTTTCTCTAGGTACTTACAACTATACAAGTTTATTTTATAATTGACGCTAAATAAAACTTCATAAGATATTTATACATGTAGAACATAATATGAGCCTTCGAAATAATATTTTTCCCATTTTTCCAATTTCTCGGGAATTTTACCGGAAGTATTTTCAGTATTGGATTTTTTTTGGAAAATTACCCAATAGTAGACGTTAGTTAATTTTCGATTTTTTTTTGACGCCATCTATTAAGCATTTCGAGAACAAATAGCCTTTTAATCACATCGCAGTAGCTGCGGTGTGTATATAGTTTCCCTAACACACACAAACCTACACGCGTTTTGTTCATATCGCATCAGTACGTTTTAGAAAAAATAATACAGTTTCTACTTTGGTTATTTTTAACTTTTTTTTTTTTCAGTGTTATCACAGTTATGTTTCACTTACAGAAAAGTACGTGGTAGGCACAACGACGGGTGGCAACCTCGTATCCATACAGGAGGAAGATGCGCCGCTGCACCATGAGCCTTACTACGCGTATGTATAACAGCTAAAAAGCTAATTTTGGCTCTTAAACTCTATAATTCCAATAGGTTAATTCAATTTAGTCAAACGATTCATTTCATATTATTAATATTACAATATGAAAGAGAATCTCAATGGAAAATATGATAATCACCAATATAAACAATAACTATAGAAACAAATAAACTATTGTGAAAATAAAACGACGTCCACATAATAATTTTCAATCGAATTGAAGCAAGATCCTTCAGTCGCCATATTAAATCGCCGTCTTGATTTTTTCACACAGGGAGTTGACTACTATAGCCATCAATTTTCTATGTATATCTCCAGTAGTTTCCGAGATAGAAGAATAAAATTAGTACTGCGGCCGTCCTGTTTATTAAATTGTTGAGGGTGTAGGTTGTCAATTTTTGCACGGTGATTTCGTGTCTTCCTTTTTTATAATATCAAGCGACAGGACGCACAGGTCGTGCACCTGGTGTAAGCGACACGCCTATCATAACAGTTGCAGTGTAAGATCTTAAGGGCACAGCCACCGCGCCCGTTACCCTGAGACATAAGTTGACAAGTTCCAGGCGCCTGTAATTTCACCAGCGCCCTTGCTGCCTGGCGGCTGAAATAGGTAAGGTGACTGTACTTCCCGGGACGAACGACGAACTCTGTCACAAGGGGCTCTACTTTATTTATTATATGGACAACAAAACAGATAACAATCAAATTACATTGATACAAATTAAATATGATATAAGAAAGTTCTGTGATAGATTTTAACCCTACTTATGTTGACACATCATTCTATAGTAACAAGAAAGAACTACTGGTAAATTTGCTGTTAATTTACTTATTTACTTAATACTAAAGCGTCAAGAGAATGGATGAAAATCTATACAAGTGCAAGTTGCTTTACTACACGTTTAAATACTCTGGATCTTGGATCAAAAATGTCCAAATCGATGTTTTTCATAGATATCTCTGTGTAAAACCGACACATTCTTACAAAGGGGTTGTAAAAGGAAGTATTATTCCTGTATGTTCGCAAGTAAAACGTCTTGTTGGGTGTTCGGGGGTTGCGCCTTGTAGAGAGAGCTACTTTATTTAATAGGTAAGGAGAATCAATCTCACCATGAACAACTTTGTGCAAGTATGTGATGTCCTGTTTCTTACAGCGAGCACGTAAGGAGGTCACTTTAAATTCCTCAAGTCTGTCACTATAGCCAACGAGGCTGCGGCCATAACCACATTTGTAACTAAGTATCCTAAGTTCTTTTCTCTGAACGCTTTCTGCACTATCCGAGTGGACTGAGTAGCAGGGGATCAGATGACACAAGCGTACTATAAAATACTACGGACAAGGCTGTAATAGACGGTCAGAAAACTTTGAGCCCTACTGTAACTAATCCTCTACTTGCGACCGATTTGTTGAACGAGAAACTCTATCTGTAGATGTATATTCATTTATAATAAAATACCAGATTCCCTTAAGACAGAAGAAAATGACAAACCATTCAAAAGCATATTAAAGTCTCTTTTGATAAATGAGTGCTACTACGGCGTGAGGGACTTCATGGACTCTCCTATAAGATGATTTCACAGAAGTGATGAACGCTTCAATTGTTTCATAACGTGATGTGTCTATTTTAAGAACCTTCAGTTATATGTTCTGTGGCAGTGCCACTGTTATACAGAGCTTTAAATCGCAAAGATCTGAGGGGCACTGCCACTGCGCCTGTCACCCTGAGACAATAGTTGACGACCCTGTAATTTCACCAGCACCCTGACCCTTCAAAACCGGAACATAGTAATGCTAACATTACTGCTTTGCTACACCCCAACGGGGTTCTAGGGTCGGCGGACTAAAGCACATAAGTCAAAATCCAACATCATTCATTTAAATTAATACATCTACCGGCTAAAGCACATTAGTCAAATTCATTTGTTACTTTATTCTAGAGGCGTCTTTTTCAAATTTATCATTCTCTTCACATCTTCCAACACTGTAAACAACACAGAAAAATATATAATTATATATTAACAAATGAAGCACTTTTTGACTTGTGCTTTAGTCCGCCGACCCTAGGTTTGCTCTTATTGATTACTTGCGTAACACTTGTACGAACATTGTTCGAACATTGAACGAATGAATGGTGTGGGCAGCGGCAGCGGCGGCTTCGCCGGCGGCGAGGAGGGCTGCGCGGCGCTGGGCGGCGAGCTGGTGATCGAGGAGGCCGACGGCAGCCCGCCGCACCACGCGCACCACGCGCACCACCCGCCGCCGCACAAGCGCGCCAAGCACGACAACGTACGGCAGCCTCGCTCTAGTCATTCACGAACTGACGATGCAAATGCGTTGTTACACGACAATTGGTAGATCGTCGACTACGTAACCAGAAATAGAGACGAAATGTCATTTAATTTGTTTGCAAACTATTCTGCCAAATCATTACGGTGACAACTGCGCTCCGATTGGCCAGCCCTTCAAATCGACCAGCTTAACTTGAGCTTTGCTATAATGGACGAAGATTGCAAAACTAGATATTTTATTACCGATGAAGTGTGGTTTGTTTTGTAATTAGATGTTTTGCCGTTTTTCCCACACTACCGAGTGGAGCAGCCCCCATTGTTAGAGATATTCTGCCGTCCACTAACTAAAATGCAGCCAAGTGACAGATAGTCAAATATCCGTTTTATTAGAAAAAAATAGAGCACAAAATTCTCTTTTAAAAACTTACCATAGCGATGCATAGCTGAAATATCATTAAACATTTTCAATATTCTAAAACTGGGTTATGGTTTTTTAAGACATTTAAAAATGATACAAGGCCCATTTAGTTGATGGGATGCCGGGGATGGATGGTCCTTATTTCGTCTCTATTTCTAGTTATATGCTCGATGGTGTCAATCTAGATTCCCAAATTCTAACACAAACTTTAATTATACAGGATTATTTTTAAAATGGTAACATCCTCAAGGACTATATTACTAATGCAATGTGTCGAAGCAACGTAACTTCTTTGGTTGGTCATTGAATTGCATATTGAAGGAAATGTTGAGTAGGCGTAAGATTAATAGTAATTGAATTAATATTTTACTCCTATTTGCACCGTGAACGAATAAACACACTTTCTAAAATTGTTCCTGTTTCACTAACCAAACATGTCATGTCGCTAACCAGATGACATCCCAACTACCTCTTTGCACAACCAACCTAATTTGAGACTAACATCATAATAACAAGTTTTATTTCCATGACTTTTAATAATTGAACAGATTTCACTTTCAGACAAAAATATATGGATTGCTCTAAACTTTAATAACTCTATGCAGAACGGGGGTGGGATCGTCGCGGAGGGGGCTTGCACGTGTGAACTTATTCCACCAAATACTCTAAAAATTATCAGTACAACAAGAACTTAAAAGTTTATTTATAGTAAATTTATTATGTTTTGTAAAAAGTCATGGAATAACGTTGTTGTTTATGATGTGACGTTTTAGAAATAACCCTGACAAAAGAAAATAGATTTTTCTAGTTTTGAAAACCCAAATGATTATTATTAATACGAAGACGGAACAAACAATGAAAATTTTCTTCAATCCGACTGGATTCGAACCGGTGTCTGTTGCCTCCACGTGGATACCGCGCTACCAATTGAGCTACGGGTCTAGCTAGCCGATCTTACGAATTTTCGCAATGTGTTTGTTCCCACGTTGAGGCAACCGACACTGGTTTGAGTCCACTCGGATCGAAGTAATTTTTTTCGTGTTAAATTTTTCTTTCGCAATTTTTCTTTCAAAATATAGCAACGCAAATGATAACAAATAATTAGTGATTTATGTGATATGGTCTTATATGCAACTCATGTTTTGAATAACTACGGTAATCTTATAACGGAAATTGTAAACTTCTAATAACATTTTCAGATGTCGGACCTCGACGACCGACGCGCGTATTGACGCTCCGCTAAATCAGCCCGACGCGTCACGTCTCATACTACCACCTGACATACAAACCATCACACTACCACCAGAAAGCCACCTCCCAAATTTCATTCACGACACTTAACTTGAATGAAATAAAAAAGACACTAAAAATATAACAATGCAGTAAAGAGACGCAAAATGATTGTGTTTCTGCATATAGCATAAACAAGTTGAATTTATATTATACTAAAGTTCCAATATGAAGACATCACAGAGAAAAGTAAACACAATTTATATCTGACAACAGTGCAATATTGAATAACACAGAATACCGGAGACACTTCAAGTGAATTTACGAAAGTGTCGCATAAAAACTTGTGTCATATCAGGTGCATAGTTAAGGTGACGAGATATAGGCACTCTTGGAAGATAGAAATATGGACTTGTAGCATAGAAGACTGAGTGATTTGGACCAGCTTTGTGATTGGTCACTTGGTTCGTGCCTGCCGACAGAGGGAGAGTGTGGAGGCAGAATAAGATGATCCCACTTCTGATTAACTTGATTATCAGAAGTGGGATGCGTGTTACGTATGTCGTTATACGTCATACTCCTTGTTCTGCTCTAGTGCTTGAAAAGCCAAGCTTCTAGCAATAAAGTGATAGTGGTGTTTATAAACTAAATGGTTCGAGTGTCGCCTCATATAAATATGACGTCATTTGACGCCATATTAAAAACTACAGTGTTAAGGGAAATTGTTTTGAGTGGTTATTTTAAGTTTACGCTGACTAAGCGGGAGTTTTTAAGTTCCAAATGGACGCCGACGTTTGACGTTCAAACTTCATTTTGACATTTGATTTTTTAATTTACGCAAGGAGTGACTACGTGAAATCAGCCTCAAAAAAATTGAACTAAATGAATAGCAATTTTTGAGGTTGATTTACACGTTATAATGAGCTACTAAGTGCAATGATGAAAAAATAAAATTAATTTTTAGTTTAATGTAAGGTAACTAAATGTTGTTGCTTGTTTAATCGAAATGTCATTTAAATAAAAAAAAAAACTAATAATAAATAGCAGAAACTATGTACTTTGTCTAAAAACATTACTATTTTTTTGAAAGTTGATTACTGTAGTCAAGGTACATTTGTACATACATTTCTGCTGTGTATTTTTTAATTTTCATTAACCGTTAAGTTGTAATTTAATTTCAAGGTTAAACAAGGAATAATTAACATTGGTCGAATCTGTCTTATCATTTTTTTAAGTTAATTAATATTAAAAAGGGAAGCGAAAAAATACGGAAACGAGTGGAAAACAGCAACTTTTTAAATTACCACAAAATAAAGAATTGAATAGATATAATTTGAACGAATTTCGACAATTGCAGTACAACATTTAAAAAAAAACAATTTTTAGGATTTTTCCCTTGTTGTAGAAAAATTTACAAATAACTTTAAATATTTCTGTGTTGATGTTGTGTCTTCTAGGACAATTTAAAGTAAAATAAACACTGCGTTTTTCAATCGTGCTTATGTCAAAATTTCGCGTGAAAAAAAACCAATGTAATCCCGACTGCGAAATTTTAAAGCTACTGCAAGGTATAGGCGAATTACAAGAAACAAACTTTCATATCTACATCTGTACATACTTAAAAATCATTGACTTACAAATAAATGGACGACGGGTCTAATACAAAAACCACGAAAAAAATGTCCCAAGTCAACCTATTCGAAATTTAAATTGTAATGTCATCGCAGTATCGCGCTGTCAGTCGAACAAATGAAGACTAAAGCGGAGTTTGGCGCTCTGTATATGATTTTAACGCCTTACAAGTGCGGACACTTTTTAGCGCGGACCCGACGTCCATATAATTGTAAGTCAATGTTAAAAATGTTCTTTTTGGCATGTCATGTCATGTAAAAAAATCTCGAATACGAAATACATAATATTCAACATTCGAATTGATTAAAAAATAAAATCGAGAAATTCATCAAAACGACAACATTCGATTAAGAGGAATATCGAGCTAACAGTATGATATAATTTTTTGTTTGCAACTAGTGTAGTTTTGTGTTATGCAATAATAGTTCCTTTTATTTGCCACGTACAGTTTAGATTAGCGTAAATGTTTTACATGAAAATGGTAATTTACGAGGGACTTTTTTATGAAGACTCGATACTACGTGATTACCGCTTAACTGAGTCCGTTCCTGAGGTAGCTCAGCGGTGCGGGACGAGTGACAGTTTACGCAACATAATAGGGATAATTTCAACAACATTTTTCTGACGATATTCAATAGCGAGTTATAGTAGACTGAAAAAAGTGCCTACCAAATTAGGCTATTGTTGTTACGTGAAACAGTGTGAAATAAAATAGGTGTGCATGTTCCATCGTGGACCTCATCGTAACTTTCCATCAGGTGAGATGGAGGTCAAATGCGCTTTTATATTTTATAAATATAAAAAAATAATCTCAGTTCAGAGTTAGTACTCTGAAAAACAGACCTCAAAAGTTCGTGGAATTACTATCTTTGCTAAGTTTTACTGAAATTTGTTACCAGAAAGTGTGCGAAATCGGATTCATCAACTAGTTTGTAGAGGTGGAATATTTTCTTTAAATTTAAATGAGACCAATATTAAGGTACACTCTTTCCAATAAAAAAAAAGAATCATCAGAATCGGTTCCCAAATTGCGTAACATATATACAAAAAAACAGTCGAATTTAAAACCCCTTCTTTTTTTAAGCCGGTTAAAACAACTATTTAATTGATAGTTGAAATGAATAGACAAGACAATTCTTTTTTCATTCAACTTGTTATTGAATATCGTCAGACAAATCTTGTTGAAATTATCCCGTGTGCAGCGTGACATAACTGTTACGTAAACTGTCATTCCTCGCGCACCGCGCAGCTACCTCAGGAACCGACTCAGTTAAGGGATAGGCCTGGACTACCTTGTTCTAAGAAAATACTAATAAGAAAAAGTTACAATGAGATCATGAAAAAGTGTCCCGTAACAGCTTTATTTTTATAATCTTATTAAGATAACGAACACCAATTTTAATAGTACATAATAGAGTAGCGCACCGATACTTATTTTATTTTTTAACAGCCGGTTTACTTCCCACTCACCACAAAACTCACCGAGTAACTTACCATACTTGTGGCGTTGATGATTTTTCCATGCAGTGGACCTTGTAGCTGCCAAGTTAGGTCTGGACCGTCGCAATGTCAAAATCAAAATGATAACAAAATATTTAACTTGCAACATGGTAAAAAAGAAATACAAGGTAATAATTAAAAAACTTCCTATGCAGTCACGAAGAGCTTTGAAGTACATTGTCCTCCGTCATATTCTGCCATAGTCCGTAATGTTTAAGAACACACTAAAAGGTAACAAACACATGACCAAAAACGACATTGTTGTAGAATTATCGTCGATACTATCCACTATTACAATGTACAAAAGTAACGTGTCGGCTTTTGCTTAACTTCATATAGTTTTCGTAGTACTTAACATGTTTTCGTAGATAGATAGGAACTACGGATTTCCGTTCACTACAATCATTTGCACATTTTTTTTATTAAATTGGTTCTCTTTACATTAATTTTGTTTCATAATAAATGAATTTTGGTCCACTGTTTTATGTGACATGTTGCATAAACTCGTCTTAATTTTTTTTCAGACTGTTTAGCCGGTTTATATGTTGTAGTTTCATATCCCGTATCATAAGGTCATTATTTGCTATGAACGTGCAACAGAGCTCAATTTTAAATAATTTTTCGATGTCAAAGCATCTGTCAGATAACATTGATAGCTTGTCGAAATTGATAGATATTCGGAGGGTCTACATTGAGTTGACATCGAATTGATAGTTAGAAACAACCAAATTAAATTGAGCTCTCATGCGCTTGAAATTCGGCTTTTACTGAATCTTACTTTCTTCCTCCATAAGAATTGTATTATATCTACTTACAATTTTAATATTATATCTTAGTTGATAAGTCATTGTAAGCTTTATTTGTATACGAAGTATCGATCAAATTAGTTTGACGCAAACGCTGCGCCGGCTTACCAAGAGCGTTTATCTCAGTCGCACTTATGAATTCTTATTTAAGTTTTAAAGTAAAATGGAACAATTTCGAACTCCAAACATGGCTGTATTTAAAAGGAGATATATATTTATTTGTTATATATTTGTTTATAAAAGACATTGAATTTTTTGTTCTATAAATCACGAAGTAAAGCAACGTAATTTAAATATGAAATGAATTTGTTTTAATAGATACTGGAAATGAATTAAAAACCGTGTATGAAAGGCGTGGTGAAATCGCCCATCAACAGCGGCTCGTGGCCATGGCTACACATCATGTAATAGTGATGTGATGTTATATGCAATTTTTTATACAAAGTCAAGTTGACTTAAAATTTGTTGCATGGCCGTAGTGTGGACGGACGGGATAAGATTCTTGTCAATCTTAGTCACCAGTGGTACTGTTAGTGTGAACGTAAGAAGTTCGATTAACAATTGAAGAGTGTACCCGATTAAATAATAATCGGGGTTACTTAATTTCGATGTAATTGAATTTCGTTTGAAAACAAATGAATGTCGGGTGCACTTGTAATGAAATTGAATTTCGTCTGACAAATAAA
>NW_020653409.1:77535-107824 GCF_003589595.1 Hyposmocoma kahamanoa | reverse complement strand
ATGTCGGGTGCACTTGTAATGAAATTGAATTTCGTCTGACAAATAAATGAATGTCGGGTGCCCTTGTAATGATACATTAAAGTTTACTTTAATGAAGCTGAATTTCGTCAGTGGAGGTGCATTTTAAACATGTCATAGTTCGACTAAGCCCCAGTATAAATTTAGTCACAATTGTGAAATGGGATTAAACTATAGTCTCTTTTTACATTAATACGACGTAACTTACAATTCTGGCGGCAAAAAGGTTCTTTACGTGGTTAATTCAAAATTTCATTTTCTGTGTTGCCATGTAAACAATTCATTTTCGTCAAAATTATAAATTACGACCGTTACGCTGCAAAAGACGGATTATTTGGTAAGCCGGCTCTATTTAGCTATCGAACCTTGTGATTTAGCATAGAAACTTTCATTTCTCTTAACAAAACTTCATTGGTTTAGGTGTAATATATTATTAAAAACAATAATAACTAATATTGTAAACTAATGTAGCAATTATATATTTAGAGTTATCTAAAGACCACAAGAGTAAAGCACTTAGTATATAATTTAGCATTTAAATATATGAGAGGCTTTATTCGAATGTTTGTTTGTGACGCTTCGTGTATGAAAACCTGGTTACTTGTCAGCAATCCAAAATTTCAATATGAACTTGTCCAATTAATAGAGGAATTCCTGAGATTGAAGGTAAACCAGAGTTTTATTATTTCATAATAAAATTGGTTTTTAAGTGAAAGTCATAAGTTAATATCGTGATTGTGTTATTTAGTATAGCTATGTTAAGAAAACTGCTTCACAATCAGACAGCACTGGAACCAGATCGTGCACGTGCATTACAGTTGCAAGTAACCAGTATAGAAAATGAAATATTTAATAAAATAGCGTCTATTTTTTTGTGCGATTCTTACAACCCGCTGTACTGTTTGTAAAAACAAATAAACGGAAATGAGTAGCATTCTGAAAAGGCTATATACTAAAATCTTGTCCACCTATGTACGCACTTAAGTTATACGTTTTTTTTTACATAAAATGAGTGATATAAACCATTTTTTTTGCGAAATCTCAAACTCAATCAATTTCAACAATAAATTCAGTTCTGTTATTTTTGCGAGATTTCTGTCGGGCAAATGTGGTTAGAAATGAAGAAGTCTTACAAACTAATTCGGCAACGTCTCTTAGTCAATCTCGAACATGAACACGTACAGTTGTTTTCGTAGAAACTGGGTCTTATGTATATTTTCTTAGGTAGAAAATAATGTATGTTTTTGGAAATGTCTATATCAGATTTCCAAACAAATACACGAAAAAATAGACGCGGATCGAGTGCACTATACATATAAGGGGCAAGAGAAAATAGTTTTAAGTTGAGTCTGGGTGACATGTTATAAATTAGTAATATAAGGCATTTAAAATGCTCTAGTTAGTTTGTGTCTAATGTACTAAGATGGTACGCGATTCAAATAGTTTTTTGTTGTGTATATTGCATACGATATATAACTATAGAATGTGGGGAGACCCTTGAGAGATATGGTTGTACGTTGTACCCGTGATCCTTGTCTTTATTATTGACAAATTTTAAGAAATAAACGTATTTTATCTCCTTGAGCGTTTCGTTTTAATCTCCTTGCCCTGAATTGTCATAGAAAATTTACATGTTATAAATTAGGCGTGCCGTGGTGCCGGCGCATTTATTCCACACGAATTTTATCGCGCTTACCCCGCGCCAGGTTACAAACAACAGAGGGCGGAGGCGTAACGATCGAAGTTCGTGATTTGACTTAGGTATAGGATTAAATCTATGGTGGATACCACATACAATGGCAAAAAAATAAAGATACCCATAGATAATCTATAATAATAATAATAACAATAATAATAACGCACACACTCAACATAGCCCCGCACTAGGGAAACCCTGTGTCGCGGGTGTGTGTCCACACACATAGACAACCACAAATTACACCCAAACTCACGAGAGAAATAAATGTAGGCCATATAAATATTTCTCCCGGCCCGGGAATCGAACCTGGGACCTCTGCGTGGCAGTCCGGCATGGTAACCGTTCGGCCGTAGAGGCAGTCAATAGATAATCTATGAAGATACCTTACTTCACTTCACTTTTTATTTTTATGGCTCCATCAATATGAGAACTGATGATTTTGCCAATGTCACAGTTGAAAGAAAAAAAACGAAACAAAAAAAAATTTTCGCTAAGCTCTTCCGAAACGTCAAATGATAGCTATCGGATCGAATTTTGACGTTACTTTCATCACAGACATATTTAGACAGACGCCGCAAGTACAGCAATTTGTATGAAAACCGAGCGTGTCACATTTTATGTATCCACCGTGACGTCACAAGACCTATTTAGTGATGGAAACCTCCTTGCGCACTAAATCGATTGATTGAACGGAATACACGTATTCCATTCAATTAATCGATTCAAGTATTCCTTGATTACAAGTAGTCGTGAAATATTAACATAGTAGAAAAATACCAAAACAAGATAGTTGTGTCCTTTATTAAAAGTTGTTTTTAAAAATATTTTGATTACTTAATAATTTAAACTTTAATTTTTAATCAACTTCAAATATTAAAATTATTGTCCTTGAAATAGTATAAGCTTATATTATAACTGTCTTTTTGTAATAGAAGATCTTACAGATTGACTTAAATAATGAAAACGCACGTCAATATATGAACTTGCAACTGCCTTAATTAAATTTACTAGATGGTTTTCCGTCGGTGATTGATCAAATTGGTGAATGGCAAGACAACTGAAAATGTTACTGCTGACATAATAGGTTTACTTAATGTCGGCCTCGAGTAAAGTTTTTGTGATTTGATCATGATTTCTCGGATTTCTAATTCTGCTTCTCTGCATATTTGGATAGCACCTTTGGTGGGATAAATTACACCACCTGCATCCTTGTTCTGAAGCGTAGAAGCGGCAACTAAGTGTTTTTCGATCGAATTTACACTTGAAAACGTCACATTTAAGCTACTGCTCGCGTTTCGCACCATACGTTAAATGCTACAAATAATAATATGTGACAGTATTGAACGTTATAATTGTTTCAACCAATGACAAGAGCCGCAATTTTCACATAGAATATGGTGCCATCTATGAAATATTAAGGAAGATAACTCAGGACGAGAAAGGATTTTGTTTGTTAGCTGCGTAAGTAAAGCACGGATAGATTGATGGTATGGCATTGAAATATTGTAAAATTATGTCGCTAGATGACATTTGGTTTAATTTTCTTAACGTACTCCAATCCAAAGTGAAAAACAGGTCGTTATAATTTTAGCACCTTTATGTCTTTCAAATTATAATTGCTATAATTGTTTTTTAATTTAACGTTATAATTTGAGCTATATATTATATTAACCATCTCTATGAAACGTAGCAGTGGCAAGTAAGTGAATTTCACTTACTTTGGGCACGCGAAGTACTACACTTGCGGCGGTCTATCTAGATAATATATGCTTGTGACTTTCATTCTTAGACTATGGAAACGAGTAAGTATAAGCTTCCTAGCGGACGCAGTCACGTGGTATCGTATTTCGTGATAGAGCTTCTTGATGCCAGCGATCGGACAGCTTAGTTTGCTGCGGTAAAGTGACGTAACGAGAGTGTGAGCGCGATGTCGATACAGTGATGTGACGTTTTTGGAAAAGGTCACTTATCTAATTCTAATAAGGTCAGGTAAGAAGAACACCGGGGGAAGAGGGACTAAAGTCCATAATACCTAAAGTAAAGCGTTTAGCACTATAGTCTCTCAGTCGATGAAACAGACAAAAGAATTAGTTTTAACGGTTGTAAAGAGATGTCGCTACGATGTTCCAAATTTGAGAGAAAGAGAAAAAAAATGACAGTTGTGTAGTCTGAAAACACGAGATGGGCGCGTAATTTTTTCTTCGCTGGATCTTGGTGAAAAAAAGTGCTGGAGATTATTTTTATAGAAAAATACGTAGAGAAAACGATAAGTTTTACTTTTTATTAGTTATTTCAGACCAAAAACAACAAATTATACGTGTTTCATTGGAATCAAAATTCTAACCGCCAAAAACATTGTTGGGGCAAGAGGGTCTAATACTTACGGGGTAAGAGAAACATAATATAGGAGCCCTATACCCCACCTACGGTGGGGTCGGGCTTGGCCTGCGGCGCGTGGTCGGTTTCAGACTATGGGGTGTGGTTTTGCTATTCGTTGGCACAGTGATTAAGTACTATGGGCGCTTGATGAGGAGGTTCCAGACTCGATCCCTGATTTGAAAAAAAAAAATATTTTTAATTTGGTTCTGGTCAGGGTATTCTGGGTATTGCCCTCAGAATTATCGTTACTCTGGTACTCATAGTACAGGAAATTCTCTACTTTGAAATCAGAAATTTGGAGTGATTGTCTGGCATTTGTTCCTTAAACTTCTCTTTTTGGCATAGCTTCCAAGAAAAAAGAATCTAACATAGACACGGTCGAGATACAACAAGGCTATAAGTATCTTTTTTCCACTACATTGGGAAGTATCCCTTACATTTTGAACAATTGTGAAATCTTGTAACGTAATAGAGTCTCCGATACTATCTACGTAAGGTGGCGTGCGGACGCTTCGGGCTTCGCCCTCCGCTACACTACGTACTACTACGTAAAAAGTAAAAAGTAAATTTTGACTGCAAATTATTATTAAACACCCATAGCGATTCCCACAAACCGATTTTCAATCGAATTAGAGCAAATTTTCATCTGCCGCCAAAAACACTTATATGGCAGCCATATTGAAAAATGGCGAAAAACCAATTTTGATCACAAATTATTATCAAGCACTCCTAGAGACCCATATGCCAATTTTCAAAGGGATCTGAGCAATCTTTTTTCTGCCGCCAACAAACGCAGCCATATTTGAAAGTGGCGAAAAGAAATTTTTGAGCCCAAATATGATTAAGAACTCCTAAAGACCCTCGCATGCCAATTTTCAGCCGGATCGAAGCAAGTTTCTCTTCAGCCACCATTTTGAAATCGCCATCTTGAATTTTTTAAACCAGTGTTACCCTCTATGACATTCCTTCGAGCACCTCCTACCTATCTCTATGTTAGTTTAGTCTAGTTTCCGTGATAGGAGGCTTTGAAATTTGTATGACAGCCATTTTGTTTATTTGAATTTCGAATATTTTTTACTTGCCATGGAAATTGACCAGGGTATATCTCATAAAAATGCACAAAAATCCCCCCCATGTATTATAGTTTTTGTAGGCCGTTGATCACTCGTTTACATTTTCCAAGTTCAGGTCTTCTCGTATTCGATTCTTTGCCTTGGAGCCTATCTGCGTACAATGGTATAAATATTTTTTTTCTATTATATCGGGAAGTATGCGTTCTATTTTTCTAAGTGAGTCAGGATTTGTAGCTTTCTATATATAACTAGATGGCGCGCGTTGCGCCGGGCTGCTAAAGCGGCCCGCGAGGGCTTTCCTTGTATCTGGTGGCAAATTGGGAGTTGAACTTAATATTTCAGAAGATAATTTTCTTTGGTTGGGTTGGTTTGGGTAAGAGAGAGAGAGAGAGAGAGAAAGCAAGTAGTTGGTGTGATTGCGTAAATCAGTATCCTAAAATAATTCGGAAGACACCACCCGTACATCATCGATAGTTGCAGAGATTCAACAAACTCAGTTTTGTATGGCGGCCATCTTTGATTCTCCATATTGTAAAATTTTTGGTCTCGATAGAACCTCACCAGTGTCCTTGACAATTTTTGTTTTGAAGCCATATACTCATCTCTGAATGTATATACCGAAGACCAGACCGACTTAAATGTTGCATGTTGCGCTGGGCCGCTAAAACGGCCCGCGAGAGCTGTATGTGAGGCATGTGACTTTAAAAGTAGGAAAGACTTCGTCGGTTGGTTCTCGGAGAGCAATGGTGTTGGACGGTGGAAAATGTACGGCGGCCATATTGGAAAATGGCGGAATCCAAAACCACATACACAATTTCGTATTATGGGGACTTATACACGGCCAATTGCCACATTTCAGCATGATCGGTGTTTTTTTCTGGCCGCCATCTTGAATTTGCCATTTTGAAACAATAAATTTGTCAGCCGATTGGCTCCGATCGCCCATTCGAACATTAGTTTGAACATAATTTACCTGTCTATAATAGTTTCGGAGATATACCTAGTCTCCCAAAATTTATATGGCGGCCATTTTGTTTTTCGAATTATAAATATTTTTCAATGCCTGTAAAAACTGCCCAGGATGTGGAGCAACATATGTTTGGAGACCTTAGGGCTAAGACGTATACTTTGGCCGGGCAGCTGGGATCCTACCTGATGAGCACATTTCGAAAGTTTTGGTACTTTCTGATACTCACTATATCCATCCAACCATTATTCCCATACATCACTCTTTTATACACCCGCTCTTCTTCTGGGAGAAAAATGCGGGTCAAAAAACCGAAAATTCACTTGTACGGCGGCCATCTTGGAAAACGGCGGATCTAAATTTCGTTCGCAGATACATACTATGAGCCTGTATACACGATCGGATGTCAAATTTCAGTCGGATCGGGGCACTTTTATTTCGGGCCGCCATTTTGAGTCCGCCATCTTGAAATTTTTTTTTGCCTGCAGTTGGTTTGTACTATTTTGTACATTTGTTTGAGCGCCTCTCGTCTATCTCCAATACTCGCCGAGACATAGGCCTCGCAACATTGTTGACGGTAAAAAATGTATGGTATGGCGGCCATATTGGAAAACGGAGATATCAAAAATATGACCGCAAATTTCTATTACGGGGTCCCAAACATAGAAAAATGTTAAATTTCAGTTGGATTGAATACCTTTTTGTTGTGCCGCCATCTTGAATCGGTCATTTTGAAAAAATAATTTCGACAGCCAGTTAGATCCTGTCGAACTCTACGATATTAATTTTAACATGATCTACCTATCTCCAATAGTTTTCGAGGTACATGCCCCCGAAATTTGTATGGCGGCCATTTTGTTTTTCGAATTTTCAGTTTTTTTGACTCCTTGTAGAAACTACACAGGTTGAGCATGAACATTTGTATGGAGACTTTGAGCAAAGACGTATACTTTGGCCGGGTAGCTGGGCCTCCACCTGATGCGTAGCACTTTCCGAAGATTACGGTACCTTCTGATACTCACCAAACCCGTCCGACCATAATTCACCTACATCAACTTTACCCACCCGCCCGTCTTCTGGGAGAAAAATGGCGCCAAAGAACAGAAAATTCACATGTATGGCGGCCATCTTGGAAAATGGCGGAATCAAAATTTCGACCACATACTAGATGGATAGATGGATTATTTCTTCTTAATAGAGAATGATTGGACCTATATTGCAAATAAACCACACACATTACATTTTCCTACATTTCGAGATAAAAAATAAAATGTTTATTTCTCCAAACAAAAAAAATATTTTTTTTTCTCTGAAACAATCAGCTTTTCGAGAAATTACTTAATAATAAAAGTTGTCAGGAATGTTATTATTTATCATATGAAAAAAATCAGCTCTGTATTCCTAAAATTGATCCCTTGATTAATAAATTGATAATTCGTGGACATAGGAATAACATTGACCTTTTGTTGGTAGGTCGATGAGTACCGAGTTAATTTTTTATGTGATACATTTCTAACAACTTTTATTCTTGTATAATTTCTTGAAAAGTTGATAGTTTCGGAGAAAATAAATAATTATTTTTTTGTAAGGAGAAATATACATTTTATTTTTTTATCTCTTAATGTAGGAAAATGTAATGTGTGTGGTTTATTTACAGTACAAGTCGAATTATTCTCTATTAAGAAAAAATAATCCATCTGCAGGTACAATTTGAGTGAAAGTATAAGGGCATTTGACTATTCGCGCAGAATGGCGAAAAAGTAATTGATTTATGGGACTTGAACAAAAAAGACGAAATTGGTTTTGAATTTCAGCATCTGCGTTCTTTCAAAGAAACAAGCGGTCTCTCCCGTCTTTGGACTTATTATTAGCAATGATTTTAAAATAAAAAAATATTGATATGGTAAGAAGTGATTTCTGTACGTTACTGTACCATTAATTAATTAGCGTCTCCATTATCTCTTGAACAAAAGAGCAATTAATTCTACAACATTGCGACCACCTACGCTGTTGATATTTCCCTACGGAGGAGCAGTAGGCTGCAACTACACAGAAACCACTTGAAAGTCGTACTGTAAAGCCAGTAGTTGTAGTAAAGTTAAACCAAATGTCATCTAGCGACATAATTTTACAATATTTCAATACCATCAATCTATCCGTGCTTTACTTACGCAGCTAACAAACAAAATCCTTTCTCGTCCTGAGTTATCTCCCTTAATACTCGTATTTCATACATGGCACCATATTCTATGTGAAAATTGCGGCTCTTGTCATTGGTTGAAACAATTATAACGTGAAATACTGTCACATATTATTTGTAGCATTTAACGTTTGGTGCGAAACGCGAAATAGCTGATTGGTTTATTGATGTTAAATTTCACGTTTGAATATTCTAAGCGCTAATGCTATATTTAGCACTTAGCAAGTATTATAATTGTAGTCATGTTATAAATTATAATTTTGGTTACGTTTTAATACGATTTTGAGCTAATGGTGGAACGTTAACAAAATTTCGTCTGGTGAAGCGATTTAAATTAAGATATAATTAAGTACTTGGATTTATTTAGTTAGTTTAGCGTTTGTTTAATTAATAAGTCGTTTGAATATTTGTATATAAAACTACGAGCGTGTGCGCTATTATTAATTATTATGAGTGTAATTTATTGTAAATAACCAGTGTAAAGTTTTGTGCAAATTGTAAATAGTAAATTGTTAAAGTATGAAGGGAAGCTCATTGATTTATCATCTATAGCCTGTAATTACTATATTGTGTATTAGTTACAAAACAAATGAAGTCGGTCGTAACTAACCATAAAAAACTGTAAACTATTCTATAGATAGACCATAGATGCTATACTTAACAAGTTAGCGCACGCCAACTATTTCACGTTTCTTTCCATTCGTTACATTATCGCACGACCTTGAGCTGCTAAAAATTATAATTTTAGCACTTTAAATAGCGCGCTATAAAAATTTTGCATTTAGCGTGTTATGCGAAAATAGCAGTTAATCTCATCTCTAGTGTTAATAGCAAACCTTTCAATTTAAAATGGCGGTCGATTAAACTTCCTATCCGACTATATCACCTTTTCTCTAATTATTAGTCAAAATTACGATTATGGTGATGGAACAAGTCACACCACAGTCGTGAGCTCTAATTATAGTGCCGATTTTTACTATAAAATATTTACATAATAGGAATGAAACCATTTTTCCGGATTTAAATCGCGTATATTTGTTTTTTCAAACAAACCGACGTTTCGGGCCCTTTACAGGTCCCATGGTCACGGTTGACTGAGGTGGTACAGTCTTCAACCAGTTATGTCTAATATTGATGCAAACCACCCCATTTTTTCACTATAGTTACAATAGTTATTAATTAAATACCTTATTTTTAATTTTACAAAGAAAACATTCCAATTTACGCTACATTAAGTTTTACAAATTATTTTATTGAATGAATTTTTTATTAAGTTTAATCTATTATTAATTATTAATAGATAGTTTCATTCCTATGTATAACAATCGCGAAAACCTAAGAACTCGATATTTACATAATAATAGGGGTTAAAGTATGAAATTGCCGATTTGTACTGAAAATCTAAATTGTTTATTTTTTAAATTTTTAACAAATTTATTTAATCAAAATAGTTGCCATTATTATCTATACATTGCTGCCATCTAATGGGAAGGTTATTAATGCCTTTGCGATAGAACTCCGACGATCTAGACTGCACAAACTGTGTGAAAGCATTTTGTACTGCCTCCTGGGAAGAAAACTTCTTGTCACGTAGATAATTGTCCAAATCACGAAAAAAAATGGTAGTCCGTTGAAGCAAGGTCTGGTGAATACGGAGGATGACGAATGGTTTCTAACTGCAGTTCCTGAAGGGTCAAAATGGTTTCTCGTGCTGTGTGAGGTCTCGCGTTGTCGTGGAGCAATAATGGTGAAGATCGATTCATGAGTCGGGGCTGTTTTACTGCTAGTTTTGTCAACATGGTTCGGAGTTCGGCACAATAGACATCTGCCGTTATTGCTTGACCAGATCGGAGAAAACTATAGTGAATAACACCATGCTGAGACCACCAAACAGTTACCATTACCTTTTTATTGGTAAGTTTTGCTTTAGGACACTGTTGTGGCATTTGACCTGGGGTCAGCCATTGCATTTTTCTTTTCCGGTTATCATAAAGAAACCACTTTTCACCACATGTTACAATTCGATCCAATATTCCTTCATTTCTGTACCGGTTCAACAAGGCAACACAAGTTTCAACACGCGTTTCTTTCTGCAGATCAGTCAAATCATGAGGCACCCATTTTTCGTATTTTTTTATTTTATTGATTTGACGCAAGTGAGTCAATATTGTGGGTAAGGTAACGTTAAACCATGCCGCTAATTCCTGGGTAGTTTGACTAGGATCGGCTTCCACTATCTCTTTTAATTCATCGTTATTCACCTGTGTGGGCGGTCTTCCTCGTGGCTCGTTCTTTAAGTCGAAATTTCCATCACGAAAGCGTTTAAACCAAAATCGCACGGTGCTTTCATTAGTAGACCCCTCTCCAAACGCAGCATTGATATTGCGGGCTGTTTCTGCCGCGTTAGTTCCGCGTCGGAACTCGTATTCAAAAATCACTCGAATTTTCGCAGTATCCATCTTTCTTGTCTAAATTGAATAACAAAAACAATTGAAAGTCGATATTCAAATCTTTCAAATTTAAAAAAAAAAATCACAGAAACCATTTGAAAAAAGTTTCATTCGAACCTCAAACCATGAAGATTGTATGAAAATTCAAAGAACCTATTGCAATAAAACGGCAATTTCATACTTTAACCCCTAATATTTATGACAAGTGTTTACATCACAGTATGTTTCTTGCATTTTCAAAATGGCTTCTTTGTCATCATCACGAGTATGATTGTCAGCTAACGAACGGGGAAAAAATTCCCCCACAGTTGAATTTCGTCTAAAAGCAAGACAACAACGTCCAACAGCAATACAGCCTGGATAAGTACCACTTGAGCGCTGAAATGATGTTTGAAACCTGAAATACACTTAACCAAGCAGTGATCTGAAATATAAGGGCCTGATATAAATACGTATAGATCTATACCTATAAAATATCATATTTTAAATAATGTTGGATTATCATATATTAATTTAACAAAAAATTTATAATTATTATTATTATAAATATATTCGTGTTGTCACTCCTGTTACTGCCCGGGGGTAGGCCGAGACGATGGGCTTCCTATTGCTGCTACGTTCCTGACAAACCTCCTTCCCATTGGTCTCATAGTATATGCCCGTTTATTCAAAGAAAGGAGCAGGTTCTTAATCCGACCGTATTTTATTTGCATATATGAACCGATTTGGATGATTCGTCCCACTTGAATTTTAAGAAAATATCCATCTCTAAGGGTAGCAAACTAGGGGATGAATCCGATTTCAATAAACCTTGGCGAACAGACGTAATTCCACGAACTTTTGAGCTCAGTTTTTTTATTCTTGATACTTTAAACCCGACTTTTTCAAGGACAACCCGATCGAGATTATGTACGCCCAGGTTTACCTCTCCCTACGCCACATTATTGTTAGTATTCAATTGTTTATTTATTGGATGAAAGCTAAGAATGAACTGTAAGCTAAAAATTAAATAGGACTAAAATTAAAATACAATTAGTATTAAAACAGGGAACATTTGAATTATTATTGAAAAATAGTTTGCACCAGTTCATTTGTGGATTAGTCTTTAATTAAACTATGTTTAGGGCTACATTAAGGTGCACAGATATTGTCAGTAACAAAAAAAAAGCAGTAGAGCTCCTTGTGAAAGAGTTCGTCCAGGGAAGTACTGCAAACCTTGCCTATTTTTGCCGCCAAGCAGTAATGTTAGCATTATTGCGTTCGGGTTTAGAAGGGTAAGGGTGCTGGTGAAATTTACATGCAAATTGGACTTGTCAATTTATGTCTCAGGGTGACGGGCGCAGTGCCAGTGCCCTTAAGATCTTTGCTATTAAAAGCTCTGAGTGGCACTGCAACTGTTATGGATAGACGTGTCGCTTACCGCCAGGTGCACGATTTGTTCGACCCGTCACTAGGTATCATAAAAGAAAAATAAATTGAAACTAAAAGTTAACAATAGGATTCATCCCCTAGTTTGCCACCCTTAGAGGTGGAATATTTTCTTCAAATTTAAATAAGATTAATACTGATGTAGCTTCTTACTAAACAAAGAAAGAATCATCGAAACAAGTCGTGATCGCGTAACACACACAGACAAACATGGTCGAATTGGGAACCTCCTCCTTTTTTGAAGTCGGTTAAAAAAAAGGGAGGTATATAGTCAATTTATCAACTTGCATTAAAATATAAGGGTATGTTCACATGACAAGCGTTCAACGCGCGTTAGGTTTTTGACTAGTGTACAAATGGTGGGCGTTTTTCGGGCGTTGAGCTCGCGTTGCCAGTGTTTCAGGGCAAGTTAGCAATATATACTTACCCAATGCTTGTCTCATTTCGTCATAGTCATCTCCGTCACAGAATATAAGAACAAGTTCTTCCCAAGCCTTTCTCCTTAAAATTCGAATAATCCTTACTTATCATATTCCGCATTGCAGGACGTTTCTCAACTTCGTGTATGAATAAAACCGTATTAAAGTCTTCTGCAGACATTTCTAGAAACAAATTCAATTTCAATTGCATAACACGCCTTACCGCGTCGAAAACGCGCGCTCATGTGAACGGCAGTACGGCAAACCTATGATCTCAAAGCGCGCTTTTACTACACCGATTTACGTACAAAATTCGGTGAGTTGTCATCATGTCATGGTCATGGCTGCGCATCGCTGGCCAACGTGGCGTCTTGACAACTTCCGTCATAAACAGTTTCTTTTAAATTGTGATCAAAAGACCAATACAGCCGTCCACTATTAAAACGCGGCATCATTAAACAATTTCAATATTCTAGGTTATGGTTTTTTATGATATCCCAAAAAAATAGATAGATAGATAGATAAACACTTTATTGCTCACACACAAGAACAAGAATAGTACATAAACAACTTAAAACTAATGTGGGCAAAGGCGGTCTTTTTCGCTAAGAGCGATCTCTTCCAGACAACCTTAGAGTTAGAGGAAAGCTAATCGGAGCGGGAGACGTAGTGTGCCAATTTTACAAATATAAAAATAAAAATATAAAAAAATAAAATTGTATAAATAAAAAAAAATACAAAATAAAAAAATTAAATAAAGACACATAGTAATTTACAAAATATAAAAAAAAAATATTATACCTACGTAGATATATGTATATATAAATATACCTAAATAAACTTATACTTACTAATAACTTATACTTACTAATACACACGTTGCAGACTAGGACTGTGATAAAAGATATTTACGCAATCCGGTATTGAAAATAGGTAGCGCCTTAGAATGTCGATATGTTGTCACTTAGCCTCATTTTAGTTAGCTTAAGGCAGAATATCTCTCACTCACATTCGTGTTTGGTACTAGTAGCCATGGAAAATATCACGGAAGAAAAAAACAATGGAAGTGCTCTAAGATAATTTTTCTTTATAAAGCTTATTGCCAGTCTTCCTATATGTGCAATCTGTGGGTTAGCTACACGCAAAAGACGATCAATGCCCTGCGCGTGCAATACAATAATGCGTTTAGGGTGTTGATGGGGCTGCCGAGACACTGCAGCGCGTCAGGTATGTTTGCAGAAGCTCGCACAGATGACTTTTGTGCTGTCATAAGGAAGAAAAACCCCCTCGATGCTGAGTCGTCTCCGCGGTAGCACCAACAACGTCCTACGCGTTATAGCCGACCGTTTTGACTGTCCCATAATGTGGCATTTGATTCGACTGCATGTAGGAAAAATATGTTTAATTATTATTTGATCTAATTTTAATTTTATAGTTTTTATCTTAATTTTGATTTAGCTTTCATTAATTTAAATTTTCTTTTTCCGTGTCAATTTTATTTCTATGCTAAAGTGATTAATTCATTTTATAACTTAGGAATGTGGATCATAGGCATCTGAAATAAATGGTTAATTATTATTATTATTACCTAACCCTCGATTACTATTAGAACCGCTGTCGCCAAAACTTAAACATTCACAATTTGAAACACTGTGAAATCAAGATAATGATTGATCGTAGTTTAAAATTTAAAGCTAGTTACGACGTTATGATTTTTTATATAGAAATTTCAGTTAATGTGCTGCCATCTGGCGGTTAATAACAGAACGACGACGAATTCGAGATGTTCACTAAGTTCTCCAAAAAAGGAAGCGACCATATTGCAGCGTCATAAGGTTTACTTTCATTTCTTGTAATAAAAGAATGATTACAATAAACAGAAAGCTGAAAATTTATTAAAATTAAGTATAATAAGACTTAATCATGATACGAAACACCACCGTAGATAATATAAGATATTACAAGTGCCACTAAAATTTTTGCAAAATTTTCTAAAGTAGGAGCGAAATAAGGCATTTTTCGAGGTTTTGCGCGAGATAATGGACACGACCATAACGTACAAAACGAATATAGCGGACTGAGTTCAAGTTTGCGGAACTCCGTGAACTATTGACACACGTGCCACACAAACTAAGCACTTCTACGGTATTTATTGTTCAGTGGAAAATATTGACTACGTCATATTTCATGCTCCTGCGACGCTAAACAGCGCGACGAAGCGGATCGCGTTAAAATTTAGGCATTTTATTTATCGCTTTATAAATCAATCACCTGATACTTAAAAACAAAATAAGAGAGATGGTTTCGTTTTTGTAGAATGTTCAGTTATTAATGGATATTGAAAATTCTCTTTACGAGTCAATCATGCAGAGATTTTAAAGAGGGCGGTGGTGTATACACCCCTACCTAATGCATACTGCGCAGAAAGCCTTGTAATTAATATTCTATTTTTGGTCATTGAATTAACATCGCGTAATACAGAAAATAAAAAAGTAAATCACATTGTTACCATTTACCGTGTTAACCATATTTTTTATGCGTGTTTTTTTTTCAAAGCAGTCGCGACGTATTATTAGGTCGACGATGTCTCTCTGAATAAACGTGTAGAAGTTTATTACACAATTTTTTATCAGGCTAAATAAAATAAGGTGGCACTGTAACTGCACTCACTGCTATCTTTGCTTTAGATCGCAAAGTTCTGAGGGACACAGCCACTGCGCCTGTCACCCTGGGACATAAGTAGACAGGTCTCGTGTACCTGTATGTCGATCAGCATCCTTCCTTCATTATAAAAAAAACCGACCTCAAAAGTTTCTGGAATTACATCGATTTGCCAAGTTTTATTGGAATCGGTTACCGGAAAGTGCGCGAAGACTGATTCGTCCCCTAGGTTGCCACCCTTAGAGGTGCAATATTTTCTTCAACTGGGATCACTAATGAGGTACCCTGTTTCCAGCAAAAAAAAAATCATTGAAATCGGTTGACAAAGGCCGAGTTATCGTGTAACATACACAAAACAAGGAACAAAAATTCTCCTCCTTTTTTTAAGTCGGTTTAAACATCAAAAGTATGAAAGTTATTTTTATTTATTTAATGCAGAGTCAGATAGAGAGTACCTGATTTTTTTTATTACCGCCACTTGACAGTGCCTTTGCGATGTCCATGTAGCTTAGTAGGATGGAAAAAAAAGGAATAGTCAGAGCCATGTAACCAGAATATTTTTAATCCTTTTTTATTTAGTGACGTAAGAACTTCAAACGTCCTGATATTCCCAAAACTGAAAACTTCAATCTCGAATTTCGAAAATGTCAAAAGATTGACGAGGCTCTTGAAATTTTCGAGACCTTGATACCATGAAAGAGACGAAATGATAGAGATGAAAGCCTTAGGGTGCGTTCCCACGACCGGTGATGTCAAATGCGCCGGTTTGTACGGGCGAGTCCAGTCGGCCTCGGACCGACGCGCGTGGCGGCGCGTATTCAGATATTTATCGCGAGCTCTTACGCTGTGCCCTTGTAGTTACCGCCACGCGGCGGAACCAAACAAGCCGCTACAGGCGAACACGGTGGAGCTCGATCGGCTCTCTTCCCACGGCGGAAATGGGTCACAGCCCGTGTGAAGCCCCCTTTACTCTCACCGCATTGTTTATTACATAGCGTAGTTACTTTTATTTAGAAAAACTGAATCTGAAACCTCCACAACATTCTTCTACTTTCCGCGAGGGGGCGCAGCGAGCGACGCCGGTTGTAACGTGACGACTGACGTGGTCCGTAGCTTAAAACGTTCCAGAAGCACTCTCTCATATTTCATCGACGACGTCACTTCGATCGTTCGTTTACCACAATTGTGTTTCGGTCGTCATATTGTATTTAAATTATGTAAATATCCTAAATACAAATTCAATAAATCACTTTATTGAAGAGTCCCGAAGTCCCGAAGTTTGTTATCGCAGTTCACTTTTGGACATAGGCCTTTCCCACTGATTGACTAGCCGTATCGTAATTAATACAGCCGTTAAGGTAGATCACTTTTAGTTTAATTTAACTAATATTCAATTTGTAATTTATAAAATGTGCATTTTAAGGGAGTGTATATCTTTATTAATATTAAAAACTTGACGCATAGTTGACCGCGTCGTTCAACGTATGTGATTCCGCTTGAACGCATGACCGTTTCTGTCTACAAATTAACCATACAATAGCAAAGAAGAACAAATTAACTTCTTAAGTCTAATTAAAGGTAAAAATAATCCGATTAAGTGGTCAGCTCCTTTGCTACACATAAATCTAGTCCTACGTGTGTAATTACTCCAATGGCGATCGATAGACGGCAGCAGAACGGAAATTTATACATTATCGGAGAATATTGCAATTGTAGTCTTCTTATGGTATCGAAGGCATTCACTATAATGTTTGCCATCTTGGTGAAAGGGTTTGCAAATCGGCGAGTACCTTAACTCGCCGTTGTTATCTAGCGTGCACAAGACGTACTGGAAAGGAATAGTATGTTGTGCAGGGAGGTATGTAGTACAACGCAGCGTCACAACGCAACGCAACGCACTAAAGGCGGCTTCCCACGGTCCGCTTTTCCACGGGCCGCGCCGTGGGAACAGGGTCGCCCGAGCGCACCCGTGCTCGCCCGTGGTTGCCTGTTTTTGGATCCGTCATGTGTCACATGACACACGAGAATGCGCGTCAACAGGCGCGACCGCTCGGAGCGCCCGGACTCGACGGTGGCGCGAGCTCGACTTGTTTGTCCTGTCACTAGATTTCATAAAAAAAAATTATGTCACTTATTACAGTCGTCAGGTGCATTTATGGTTAGGTACAAATTGAAGTGATTATAGACATATTTTAGACTAAGTAGTGTATATATGTGGAGTGGTGGATATGTGTAGAGTTGTTTTTCAAGTAAAACCATTAGTGAATCTAAAAAAAATTGATATAGGTACTATGGAAATTCGATGTCATTACAATAATGTGGTATCTCATACTGTTTCAGGGTTTTTTAATGGAATTTAATGAATTTTGCGTGTATTTGTTTCAAATCCCTGTAATCCTAAGCCAGGATAATTAAATTAGGTGTTCATTACAAATTCCAGGCCTAATTCGAGTGTAAACCAAAGCTATTATTGTATAGTATTGATTGTATCTTCAATTGGTTGTATAGTGCAGGTCGTATTTAGGTTTCGTTGCATAATTGCAAGTATAAGAGGATTTAATATATCTATAAAGGAAATTTCATAAAGTTCTTCTTGTCCAGAACTTCCGCAGACTGCAGCCTTTCTGATAGTTCCGAAGGTTTCTTAACCAGTATAAAGATGTACGAAGTTGCGTAAATTCCAAGGTTCAAAGAGGAAAGTCAAAGGTTATTTTTATGATCCCAAGTCACGGGACGAACAAGTCGTGCGCCTGTTGGTAAACGGCGCGCCCATCTAGAAAAGTTGCAATGCTGCTCAGAGCTTTAAATCACGAAGATCGGAGACATAAGTTGACAAGTCCCATGTGCCAGTAATTTCACCAGCACACTTACCTTTCAAAACCGAAATGCTGTAAGGCTCACATTACTGTTATTTTTTATTAATTTGAGCTTTGTCTTCATTTAATTATCGGGATCCTCAATACAGCGTGTCCCAAAATTCAACGATAAGCGGGCGCTGGAGGGTGGACCTGCGGATAACTACTTGAGGAAAAATAAGAAAAAAAATCTATCTCATTTTTTTTTTCAATTACGATAAAAAAATTGTTATTCTTCGAAAATTTACTCCCTTAATGATATTTTGAATCACCACGACCACATTTTTTCAGATATTTCTGATGTTTTAATTTTAACGGCCACCTAAGTAGTACTGCTGTCTACCACAACTCTTAAAAACCCTAGAATGCCTGCAGTTTTACACAAAAATCCATCAAAATATTTTCCTTTCCTTAAAATTTTGAAATATTTTTACCTTCAGTCGACTTTCACTCATCGTTTTGTAAAAAAAAAGTATGGACACCACTGCGGCAAGTTTTTTAAAAATTGACGCAACTAACCAAGATTCCAAAATGGTATAATACTTTAATAAAACTAGGCGCCAAAAATATTGGTACCATTTCTAAGAAAGATTAAAATTCTTGATTATTGTTCTTGTTCATAATAATCACTTTTACTATGTGCCGAAAAAAGGTTATGTGTTGCAATTTCTTGGAATTTCAATGGCACGTGTGCGTAGTCGATACAATTTAGAAATTCCTCCAATTCACAGTCTACTGTGTTGTGGAAGGACGAGGGACAAATTGGTGCCAGAACACAGGCGGTCACCCATAGCCTGACAGTATTGAAAACGTTCACGTAGATAGCTAGATTTTTTATTTTTTTTTTTTTTTTTTATTGTGACTCGGCAAAATGACTGCACCGCGCCTGATGGAAAGTGCGAATACAGTCCAGAGATGAGAGTAACGGATGGAAAACACAAATATCTTCACTCCGTCACTATCATTTTGCCGGTCTGGCCAAATGCTTCTTCACACTACGTTTGAAGGACCCGATGTTATAGAGGGGAGGGAATACTTGCGCCGGGAGTTGGTTCCACAATTTGATGGTTCGGCATAAAAACGAATTGCCAAACTTTTTAGTGCGGGACGATATTGAACTGACCGTCCATCTGTGGCAACGCAGTCCGGCACGGGTGGTCCGCTGATGGAAAGGAGAGGAAGGGATAAGGTTGAATAACTCTTCAGAGCACTCACCGTGGTACAGGCGATAGAATACGCTAAGAGACGCTATATCTCTGCGAAGCTGTAACGACTCCGCATGCTCAGTTACATGAGGATCGTTGACCGTTGACATGAAGTGGGATGGAACAGGATTTTATAGAGGAAGCATAAAATGTGAGCATTTCTACGTAAGCGAATAGGCAACAACTTCAACTCATCTCTAAACTTGGAAATGTGGTCGTACTTTTTCAATCCAAACACAAATCTGATACATTGATTTTGCTGCCGCTCCATATTATTAAGAAGGTTCTCCGAAAGATCAAGATAGGCGACATCACCATAGTCTAGAATGGGAAAAAGAAGAGTGCGTATTAGCATAAATTTCGTAGACAGAGGAAGAAAATACTGCAGCCGCTTGAGGGAATGAAGTGATGCAAAGATTTTACGACTTACATCGGCGACATGCTCCGACCAAGAAAGTGTCTGATCCATTATGATGCCCCAATTTTTAACTAAAGTGGAAAAAGGAATAATGGTGTCATTCAAAACTAAATTCACCATAGACTCTAACTTGGAGATGGAATGACGACTGCCAATAATTATCGCTTGGGACTTTTGGGCATTTAAAAGAAGTCCGTAGTTCTTAGCTCATACCGAAATTGTTTGTAAGTCGGAATTCAATGTGCCGATAGCAGTAACTACATCTTCAAGGCGGGCTGCAGTATAGATTTGAAGGTCATCGGCATAGAGATGGAAAGAAGACGTGAGTGATGATGTAATTCCATCGATAAAGACGGAAAAAAGTATAGGAGATAAAAGCCCACCCTGCGGAACGCCAGCCGTAAGGCTACACCAGTCCGAGCGCATGTCACCGGTCTTTACGAGCTGGGAACGACCAAACAAATACGAATGAAACCAGGATTCGGCCAAGAGAGGTAGATTTAAAGTTCTGAGCACAACAAGAAGCAAATTAAAATCAACAGTACTGAATGCACTGCTGAAATCCAATAAGGTGAGGACAGTAACAGAAAAAAAAAGATATGAATGTATAATAATATTCATAACCGTTCGTAATTCGTAATTCATAACCGTGCTATGGCCCGCTCGAAAACCAGACTGCAGATGGTTGAAAATATCGTAACGTAGGAGTTGGTTAGTGAGTCGATTATGGACATAGTGCTCAAGGATTTTGGACAATACAGGAAGTTATATTATGTAGATTTTTATGAACTGTCACAGCGATTAACCTAGATTATTTTTAGTATATTATCGAGTACCCGTGGCAATGCCACTGCATCCATCACTATAAAACATAAAGCTGAGAATTCCCATGCGCTTATATTTCACCATCAGTCTTATACCTCAAAGCCAGAACGCAGTATCTATATAATGCTCACATTATTGCTTGGCGGCAGAAATAGTTAACATGGCAGACTTGCCTGGACGAACTCTGTCACAAAGAGCTAATCTAAAATGGGGTCTTAGGCCACAGTTCATCACGAGGACCGAAGTTGTTCCCAATTATAATTTTCACACATTTTTTAATTAGTTAAGTACATACTTGTTTTGAAACAATAATACTATTTAATAACGTTAATTATCGCAAATTAACGATTCTAAGTAGTTATTATTGTTTACTTATAAGTGTACATTATATCTGCGCTTGACCATTGGCATTGCGAATGGCGGTGTTGATTCTATACAAACTAAACTGTAAATGACTGAACATTATCGTAATTAGAAGTCTTTATTTCACATAGTTACTAGAAATATCTTCTATAATTAGATGGGGTCGACGTTAATATCTACAATTAATGTTTGGAAGAAGCTATACCACAGTAAAATTATATGGAAGTATAACAACTAGTTATTTTATTTATTTATTCAGAAAATGTGTAGTAACAGAACAGTTTGCACCTTGGCGTAACAGCAATTCATCGAACAGCAGGAATTAAAATAGAAAGAAAAGATATTTACTAAATTAAAATTATCTATTAACTAATAAGCATCCTGACTTCTTTCTAACACTCTCTTCCATCACAAACACATCACACTACGGCGATGTTGCGAAAACGGAGTTGAAGAGTGCAGTCGCACGGGGAATGGACGATTGTCGCTGCAGTTTCGAGCGTGAGGGCTCAATTGCCAGGGCACACCACGTCGCCTGTTGCAGTAATCGTTCAATACCCTGAACCTAAGGATCTTTTCCACGCGACTCACACTATCAATATTATTCCTTAAAATATTTAAAAAGAACCTTATTGATAAAAAATAAATAATAATAATAACGTACACACTCAATATAGCCCGCACTAGGGAAACCCTGTGTCGGGTGCCATGGACACACACATAGACAACCACAAATTACACCCGAACTCACGAGATAAATAAATGTAGGCCATACAAATATTTCTCCCGGCCCGGGAATCGAACCTGGGACCTCTGCGTGGCAGTGGTGACCGTTCGACCACGGTTGGCACATTCCTAGTCAATACCAAGGACTTTAAACCCAAGTGACCCTGTGGGAAGCGTGTGGGGTACAGGAATGGGTAATAATTAGTAATTTTTCATAAATTTGTAAAAAACTTTTTTGAACTTGCTCCAGCGTGAGATTATATTTATTTTCATATGAACTCTTCATTATGGATGCTTTAAACCAGTACCGTGTATAGCGTTTTCGTTGTAGAAGGCAAGTGGGGTAGCGTTGCGCAACAAGAACCCTAGCCAAATTACTGAATGATGTTGAAATTTTAATATTAATATTAATTCTCATATCCCCATGTACTCTTCTTCGTAGTCTTTCTAAATTTACATTTTTATTTTTATTTATTACACCAACACATACTCACAATCATTATTTTCACTTACAGTTACACGTATATGTATATTCAAATCGGCACATGCACTTACTATTCACACTTTATTACATTTATTATTTTAATGAACAATTTGCCTCCTAGTCGTTTAAAAGATCTTTCATTACAAATAACTTTTAGATTTAGTACCTCGTTGGTTCTGACTCAAAACCAGCACCTTAGGGAACTTAGTCATATGCTGAGACAGCGCCATCGGCTATAGCACAACATCTCACACAGACTGACACTAACCACTACTGGATCGAGTTGCATAGCCCCCAGGTACTCTCAAACGGTTGGTACGAGAAGCCATCGAGATCACGAAGTACAAAACATTTGACCGTGATGATGGTTTTAAACTGTCCAGTGCTTAGTGCGTGCAGTAATAAAAACACCTCGAGTTCAGTTTCGCGTGTGGATACAGTGAGTGTGGTTTGTGTGAAAAAAGTGAGTGACAATGGTAACGCCACAACAAATCGCGATGAAGGTAGTCGTCGACAGCGCAAGAGGGTAGACAGATATGTCTGCTCATAAAGCTGTCATCTGCCGCCGTCCAGTCAACCCGTGACCATGGAGTTGCACGCTCCATGGTCACGGGTTCAAAAAAATTAGGACCATAAAAAGAAGTCATACCGTGGTAAGAAACCTGAAATTAGGGATAATCACGTAGATTTAGCTTCTGATACGCACACTTTGTGATATTCCGAGCATGAGCCCGGAATGTGAGAGAGACGTCAAAGGTAACTTAATAATGATTATAACTTATTAATCCTTACTTAATTAATTAATAAAAAAATATAACACAATTATTAATTATTTATAAAAAAGGTAATTTATATTACTTTAGGTCTACTAAACAAACGGCGGAGGTCAATAGGTGCATAGCACAAGCTTGGTCAGCTTTTGGGGCGAACCAGCAAATATTGCGTTGCAAACGCATACCACAGAGGATAAAGACCAAGGTCTTTAACCAGTGTGTCCTACCAGTATCCATATATGGCATAGGAACAACATGGGAACAACGACTCTGACGAAGAAGTCCGCAGAGAACTTACGAATCGCACATAGGGCAATGGAAAGAGCAATGTTAGGAAAAACTTTGCTTGATCGGATACCGAATAACCAAAGTCGGGGACATTGTGCACAAAATTGAGAAATGGAAAGATATGGAGAAGGCCTGTATCTGAAGACGGATGGAGCAGAAGACTGCTTGATACATACTTGTCACATTATTATTTTAGTTTTATCTACAGGTTGCAAAACATAATACGAAAATAGTAAGGTATTTTATAACAAATTCTCGTGCTACATTGAAACTCATAAATTTGTCATCCGATAATGCGGAATCTACCTTTAGTATAAAGTTTTTGTCACATAATACTGTTTAGTAGCCAGCAATAGAGCACATTGCAAAAGAGTTCGACCAGAGAAGTACTTCTGTCATGCCTGCATATTTCTGCTGCTAAGCAATAGTGAAACTGTAGATACACGGGACTAGTCAACTTTCTGTCTTTTTTTTAAGACGTCAAGTGACGGGACAAAAAAGTCGTGCGCTTGGTGTTAAGCGACACGCCTGTCCATGACAGTTGCAATGCCACTCAGAGCTTTATTAAATCGCTAAGATTTCAGGGGCACTGCTACTGCAACCCCTGAGACATTACTTGACAAGTCACACCCGTACCCTTCAAAACCGGAACGCAGTAATATCACATTGCTCAATGCTTGGCGGTAGAAATAGGTAAGATGGCAGTACTTCCCTGGATGCACTCTTTCATAAGGAGCTTAACTACAATGTGGCAGAGTGACGAGGGCAATGGCAGTGTCCCTTACATTTTCTTGATGTAAACCTCTGAGTAGCTTTGTAACTGTTATGCATAGGCGTGTCGCTTACCACCAGGCTCACGATTTATCCGCCACGTCACTTGATATCATACAAAAGCGTTACACTTCGTCAAAGTTAATATTTTATGAATAAATGAAATAATCTTTGTTCGACATTAAAAATTACAATGTTAATGACAGTCTTACAACAGAAATGAGGAAATGCAAAAGGGTTGGAATCAAAAAAATATTTTCTAATAATAGTATTTTAAATAAATATACTATTATCACTATACTGTACATTAACCATGTAAACATATAGATAACAATGTATAATAATAATATTTACATACGTACTTGAAGGACAAAAATACAGGAAAATAACACTATTTAATAAAGAAAGAAATGAACGGAGAGTAGAGAAATGACAAAAGTTACAAGTTAGGAGATAACGGCTGTTTGTCAATAATTAATTATACTGCTATGCTATTTTTCAATAACGATATACTTATTAAACAAACAAAATAAATTAATCAATCCTATAGCTTGATTAGTTTGAGCGTACATACATTTAATTTTTTTAGATTCGCTCTGGACCTTTTGGGGGGAAAAGTGTCGTTTTTATTTTGACTTTCAATTATTTTGTGAAATCTAGTTTAAAGTGGAATAGGATAGTGCTATTGTGCCTTAATCGAAGATTAAAACGCGAAATTATACGAATCTCGAACTAAAATACACTTATCGGCCCGTTTTAAGAAACCCCGAGTCAATCCAAGCACGCCGCGTCAAATTGCCTATTCTCTTTGTGGCGGCCATATTTACAGAAACATAATTAAACTTCATGTTTAGGCTGATGGCTTTGTCAAAGCCTTAATAAATAAAAAAAAAAAAATTTTTTTTTTTACCTTTTACGTTAGAATTTAAAAAAATTAAGGAACTAAAATATAACATAAGTATAATAAAATTTAACTTTTCGTAGTAACGAAATGTAATGCAATTTATTGCTTAATGCCAAGAAGACAAAATGTGTTAAATTTGAATTACCTAACGTAAAATCGACTAGTCCAAGCATAGAAATAAACGGAGAAAAGTTAGACCTTGTTAATAAAGCAGTTTTCTTGGGAGTGACCTTAGATAGTAAACTTCAATGGTTTCCACATATATCTTCCCTGGCCAGCAGATTAAGCTTCGCTGCATACGCAGTCCGCAGAATACGTGAGCTTACCGATGTTAGCACTGCTAGACTAGTTTACTTTAAGTACTTCCGTTGAGATCACCTCACCTCCTAAAATTTAGTTTCGCATTGAAATACCTCGCCTTAATGACTTTTTGTCGTAGTGCCATTTGTGAGAAATCTATGAAAGTTTTTCTTTACTCAGCCAGGTACCTTTACAGCTATCAGCGGCTGAATAGAGATGTCGTCTTAATAATTGTAATACCTATTGAATTTGTTGACTATCACGTTGTTTTACTACCATGATTTTTAATTATTTCTGTGACATTATTCCACTAGTTTTGTTATAATTATTAATACAAACATCAAACACTTAGAAAAATCCGGCTGGCCTCGAACCAGCGATCGTAAAATTTCGTAAAATCTTTAAACCTCTCTCCTGAAAAGTTGTAATTTTTCATATGTGGCCTTATTACAGCAAGAGTGCGAATAGTCAAATTTATGAAACAGAAGAAAGAGAAAGATAGAAGACGAAAATACATTTTTCACCTCTCTATCGGAAAGGCTTTCTTTTTCATTAGAAATCTGCCCGCAAAAGCGTTTTTTGCACGCTAGCGTGGAGAAGGTTTTTGATATTCGATCTTGACGATGGACTTTGTGCTGCACCTAACTTTTGCTTTCGATGAGAAAAAGATAATAACGCGTTCAACTACGCGATTTGTCGTACATAGTTATGTAATACAAATACGTTGTTATTCTTATTATTGTTGACATTAAATTGCACAATAATAACTAATTGTGTTTATTTAATTATTTTAATTTGTCGAAGAATTAAAATAATTACAATAATCACTTAATCACATAAAATAAAAGTACAAGCAAGAATAAAAATTGATGAGGTGTAAATTCAGAACGCTATAAACTTTTTCTTTTAATTAAAAGTTCACCTGTTTTTCTTCTATAATCATTTTCCTCGCTATAGTGAGGTGAAACGTTGTGTGTTTCGCTCGGCAGCAAAGTTGTTTTGCGTCTCGTGGCTTGAAACCCTTGCTATGCTCAGGAATCTAGTTTTGATCAATCAATCGCTTCAAACAACAACTTTGCAGCCTTGTATAACAAATAACTATAGCACACCACAAATAACACTACATAAGAAAAAAAAGGAACACAGATAAAAACAAAAAAATTAAAAATAAACAACAACAAAAAAAAAATTAAAAATAAAAATACAAAAAAAGAAACATAATTTAAAAAACATTCATAAATAAATCACGGAACAAAATCACAAACGAAACGAAAACTAAATTACACCACAGACTATTTAACTAAACGTAGGACTGTAAGCATAAAGATACTTTGTGTGGTGCCAGCTGCGGTGAATTAAATAAAATCAAATCAAGTATCTTTATTTCGTAGGTAATCAATTACACTCGACATTGTCACATTAAATAAAAAAACCTAGCAAGTCAACTTCACCCGAGAATAATATTTGTTTTGTGTCTTGTTATTATTATATATATTGATTTTATAATAAGTTTTTCTAATAATTAGTACATTTTTGACATGAGCTTTAAACAATTTCTGGCATTTTGTTAAAAAAACATACAGCGCCCTATAAATGACGAAAGGGCCACTATCTCAGTATTCGCTGGAAAACGCAATGCGTTCCCAGCACTCACTAGGTTAGTACCCTAAGCATGGAGCATTTCCTTACTTGGAAGCCCATTAAAAAAGGTCCGATTAACGACGTTAATAAAACCCCCGATACCTTATCAAGCCCTGAAAGCGTATAATGTATTATTAACACGGACATAACGTTTATTGGACATTGTCCCTCGGATTGCCAATAAAATGTTTGTGATATGGTAATAAATTGGTAGGGGAGACTATTGTGATCTTATAGACGGGTCAAGGATGTTACGTCATATTATTTGATTGTCGTTTGTACATACATAAGTGTTTTGTAAATCCACATTTAGTTGCTACCTGGGGCATATACTTTAAATCCACCTTTGACACAAAAGTAACGTGACCATCATTTTTTTCCTTGAAGGCGAGACGCGTGTAAATTTGTTAGTGTTTTAAAAATAAAACACATGTTTATGATAGTTACAAAATGTATGATGATTTAAAATAAATTAAAAAAAGAATTTGAAATGTATAATAATCAAAAATTGAAATAAGAACTAATCTTTTGTAACTTGCTGCTTTATATATTTTTAATAATTTTTTTTTAATTTGCTTTGTCATGTCAGGTTTAGTTTTTAAATACGTTCCACGGGCCGAGACCGGCACCGCAACAACTATATAAAAGGCGCGGCTGACATGTCTTACTTGCTGCTACGCTTTCGCGCCATTCTTTTAAATTTATTGTCACGTGTGTCGAGTTTAGTCAAAGCGGGACATTTTTAAGTATTTTGGGGCAGCGGGACACGAAACTTAAAAGCGGGACTATCACGCTTAAAGCAGGTTATAAGGCCACTTCCACAAAATGACAACTTTTCAGGAGAGAGGTTTCAAGAGATCTACGAAATAAATTAATTGTACTAGCAGTGTCACTTAGAGCTTTGAATCGCAAAGATCTAAGAGGCACTGCCAATGCGACCGTCATACTGAAAACTCGACTCATAAAGACTAAAGTGTCGTATTCTAGAACTCTACTCAATGCTCAAGTCAGGACTTGAGTATGATTCAAAGCACTAGAAATCATACTCAAGTCCTTGCCATTAGGGTCGTATTTCCAGTGCTTGAAATCATACTCAAGTCTGCTCAAATCCTGACTTGAGCATTGAGTAGAGTTCTAGAATACGACCCTACGACTCCCTGCTTTATGTATTACGAGCCTATCGAGTTTCTTTTTTTTTATAACATCAAGTGACAGGACGTACAAGTTGTGCGCCTGATGGTAAACTATCCGAAGGGCACTATCATTGCGTCCGTCACCCTAAGACATAAGTTGACAAATCCTATGTGTCTGTAATTTCACCAGCACTGTAAGGGCAGAATAGCGACTCTGTCCTTACAGGATGTTACCTCGTGATCGCGACGCGGCAACCGTTATCACGAGAGTGTTTTTGGGATTAAAAATGTTATAAGTTTAAAAGTAATGTTGTTTAATAATAAATGAAAATGTAAAAATAAAGTATTGTAAATATTTTAAATATGTTAATGTTAAATGTTAATGTTAAATGTTATTGATGTGTGTTGTTTAGGTGTTGGTAACTAACTATCTTAAAAATACAATGAAATGACATAATACGATTTATCAATCAACAAAATAACTAGATCTAGCACGTTTTACTACAGTAAAATAAAACTAGAACTAGACCATGTTAATGCAGCAAATCAAAATTCAATGTTGTACATAACCCTTCAAGCACCCTTCAAAACCGGAACCCGGTAATGCTTACAGTGCTTATGAATTTGAATACACAGTAGTCTAAGCAGACTAATACGCCGTTATATTGGTTCTGTAGAATACGCGGCTCTCTCAGGTCGGGGTTTCTCGGTCCAAGATAGTATTACCATGGACCAATAAGTCAAGAGGAGGCTAACCTCCATACTGTAACTCGCTACTTTGAAAAAGTTCAAAAACCGCGTGTTATATCCAGATGGCGCTGATGTATAGTCTGGAAGTAGTTTATATTATGTTAATGGCCGTGGATATCACTTAATTCTCCTTTAATATAAAATATAGGAAGCGATTTCTTTTTGTAACGTTCAAATATTGATGAAGAGCTAAAATATTTTCAAAATTTTGAGAAATATGCGTGTCAATAGATGGCATTGTGTGTTATAACCTAGTTTATGAATTAGCGCGTCTTAATATGTACGGATGGCTAATCCCAAGCAAAATAAAAGAACCGGCACTATCCACAAAAATCTGTGCAATAAGCACCATCTAGTCGATTTGTTTGTTACCACTAGAAATTAATCATGAATAAATTGCCGCTTGTCAATGTTAAGTTACAAAAATAGCTATTAGGTATTCGTCGCGACATCTATTGTACAAGTAGGTACTATAAACCCAGCCAAGTTCTTTTGTATCGCGATAAGCAGGCTCGTGAGTGATTGGTCGATGGTATTACGGATAATAAACCGAAAAAGCATGAAACAACATTCTACGTAGGGGTAATAAGTAATTCGAAAAAAAAAAAACATTTGTGAGGTCGCAAGGTCGGAACATCTATAAAAGTGGACGTCGATAAATGTGATGTACCTCCCTTTTTACAAGGGTTAGCTTTAATGGTTTTCCGTGCCGTGATTTGTGATAGTTTTTTCTAGTGATACTTAGGCTTATTTATAGATCCATCTTGAATGCGCGATCGAAATTACGATCTACTTAAGTCGGTTAAGAAAAAGTGACAGATAAGCAAATGGGTTGTTTTTCTTACTTTGTCGATTAAAGAACTTTCTTTCACAATAAAAATGGCTTAACTTTGATTCGATCATAACATCTTGCTTAGCTGGTGACAATGAAAGAGACCTTATTAGGTCAATAAAGGACAACAAAACAGTTCAGTAAAAAATGACCTTATGGCGACTAGTTTTTGAAAATTATATTCAGGTTTAATAAAAGCGTCACTCCCTTCATAGTCATAGACTTATAAAAGTTTCACATCGATAGAACAGTGTCAAATATTGAGTTAAAAGTACAGGTTATTACGGAAACCACCAGCTGTATAATCGTGAAAACTAACCAATGTTACCATTGACTTACAATTACGTCGGGTCCGCGCTAAAAAGTGTCCGAACTTATAGGGCGTTAAAATCGTATACAGAGCGTCATTCACGCTTTAGTCTTCGTTTGTTCGACTGACAGCGAAGCAAGCAAAATTAGACAGTACTGCGATGACATTACAATTTAAATTCAACGTTTTAGCTTTTTCGTATTCCTTTACATGGCACTACGTTTAAATAGGTTGACTTGGGACATTTTTTTCGTGGTTTTTGTATTAGACCCGTCGTCCATTTATTTCTAAGTCAATGAATGTTACGAACAAAGCGTTTGTTGAAATTTATTTCCTTTGATATTCATTGGCATTTCCCGCCGAGCATGTATAGTATAATTTAAGGAAATAATAAAAGACTATAAGAGAGAGAGAGAG
>NW_020653409.1:44532-57535 GCF_003589595.1 Hyposmocoma kahamanoa | reverse complement strand
AGCCTAGACCACGACTTATTGACTGTAAACATGCAGTTAATTTGTTAGCAGCCTAAGGAAAAGGGTACAAGTCGTGGTCTGCCTCTGCGAAACCTTCTTCGACGTGCTGGTTTTTTAACGATGTTTTCCAAAAGGTTATTGTTAATAAACGTTAACTAACGTACTTTAGAAATGAAAGTACGCAAGGTACATGATGCTACCAGAATTCGGACCTTTAAAAGCAAAATAATTAAACTGTACACGATTTTAAAGTCACAAATGCAACTAGGCTATCGCTTCTTAAATGTATCATGTATACCCACAATTAAGAATTAATTATTTCACATTATTATGGCTTTAAACTCGAGGTTATCACACAGTTATTTACTGTTAATTACAAACTCAATAAAATATTATTTTTATCAAGGTGGCTGTGACGCAAATAATGTTGATTTGTTTATTTAAGAAGAGTAAACAGGAATTTATAAACATTTATACGATCACCAATACACATAAATACTGTAACAACATGTAAGTAAGTGAAAGAAGACGAGGCATTAATCGAATAGGAATTGTAACCGTGGGTAAATCTTCATCACAGTCGGCCCCACTGCTCGGCACAGGTCTCCTAAGGAGCGGGTTTAAGTCAAATCACTGAAGGAGAATAAAATCAAATGGTTTAGGTATTTACTATTAAATAACAATTTTACTTTAAAATGCATCTAAGGATATTTAGCAGCATTACAGCTCCTTGTGTAAAAGTTTGTCCAGAGAAATACTGCCTCCTTACCTATTTCTGCCGCCAAGCAGTAATGCGAGCATTACTGCGTTCCGGTTTTGAAGGGTAAGGGTGCTGGTGAAATTACAGGCACATGGGACTTGTCAACTAAAGTAAATTTTCTAACGAATGTACTAATTTGTTACACGATAGAATGTAATTTACCAGATCATATAAAATACCGAAAAAAGTAAATTGTAATACTAAACATTGAAATGTGTAATGATCTTCACTCAGTATTTGACTGCAAATAATAAAGCACCTTGGATTTTTTCGCAAAAATCATCTTTAATGCTTTTTTTGTGATATAAAGTGACGGGACGAACAAGTGGTGCGCCTGGTAGTATCCGTAACCAGCTGCAGTGCCACTGTACTCGTCACCCTGAGACATAAGTTGACAAGTCTCATGTGCCTGTAATTTCCCTAGCACCCTTACCCTTCAAAACTGGAACGCTGTAATAATAATAATAATTCTTTTTTCTGACCATATAATATCCATAGTATGTTAGTAAAAGAACTTATATCAAGGTTAACCTAATTAAATTTCAAATTGGGCTACGCCCTTAACTTGCATTATCAAATGTTTCAGGATAGGACAATCATGTCTTCCCGCTATAGCAATCTTTTTGCGGATGATATCCTGGAAGTTGTCCGTGTGAGTCACCGTAAACATATTCGATCCACTACACCAGGTTGGCAGTCCCATCAGCATTCTAAATGCATTACAATATTGCACGGGGCGTTAAAGGCTCGTTTCATATACATATACCATGCCGGACTGCTACGCAGAGGTCCCAGGTTCGATTCCCAGGCCGGGAGAAATAGTAGTACGGCCTACAATTATTTCTCTCGGAGTTTGGGTGTAATTTATGGTTGTCTATGTGTGTGTCCATGGCACCCGCGACACAGGGTTAACGCACACACTCAACATAGCCCCTAGTGCGGGGCTATGTTGAGTGTGTGCGTTATTTATTTATTTACCTAACCCACAGGCTGCTCGAGTAAAAGATTGACTTCGTAGGAGCATCGAGCAAAACTGTGGGCAAGCATATTACTCCGAACCGTCAACGTCCTGCGCTCCCTTTTAACATCCAAATAATCGTTTAGATCACTCGTTAAAATATGACCAAGACACTTTACTTTATCTGTGACCTTCAACGGAACTCTATTTAACATAATAGGGGAACATAATACGGTTGGATTTTACTCGCCTTAAACTGTTGTGTTTTAATCCATGTGCCATGACATACTCCTCACAAGTCTCAAGCATCTGCGTCAACGCACTGACTGACTGGCTAAGCAGCACCGTGTCATCAGCATAGCTTAAGTTATTTACACAAGGTACTTCCCTGGATAAACTCTCTCAAGGAGCTCAACTCTTACTAAATAGAAACAAAGAAAAGCTTTTTTTAACCTAAACAAAACGAGCAAAGTAGCTACATTTTCAAGAATTCTATTTCAATTAATCAGCCTAGTCCAGAGGGAAATCCAAACTTTCGAGATTGGGGTGTAATTTTCAACAGTAGGGCAATTACCTACCAGTGGGTACAGAAAGGGTGCGGTATTTCAGGTGTTAAAACTTACAATGGCAAATTAGTAAACTTTGTAAAAGAAGCGTGTAGTATTCATTTTATCGCCAAAGAAAGTAATTTACACATTTTACGTAAAACAGTTGTTTACATATTAAAATATTATTTTCGGATCCAGCTTTGAGTACTAGTAGAACTCCTGGTGAAAGAGTTCGTCTAGGGAAGTACTGCCACCTTGACTATGACGAAGCTGAAACCCAGGGTAAGGGTGCATGGGACTTGTGAACTTATGTGTCAGGGTGACGTGCACAGTGGCAGTGCCCTTCAGATCTTTGCGATTTAAAGCTCTGGACGGCACTGCAACTATTATGGGTAGGCTCGTATCGTCGCTTGATATAATAAAAAAAGAAAAAAAATGGCATTTTGTTTAGACAAAGCAATGTTTAAATCATAAAACAATTAGTAATACAAACCACCATATTCGGACAATAGCTACAAAAGTTATTTATTGATTTAGTCAAAAGAAACTTCACACACATCAATAAATTGTTTTGTGTGTTTTCCTTCACCGAAAAGCTCATGGTATATCACATAAAAAAAAATAATAATAACAAAAATTTCGATTAAATAATAATAATAACGCACACACCCAACATAGCCCCGCACTAGGGAAACCCTGTGTCGCGGGTGCCATGGACACACACATAGACAACCACAAATTACATCCAAACTCACGAGAGAAATAAATGTAGGTCATACAAATATTTCTCCCGGCCCGGGAATCGAACCTGGGACCTTTGTGTGGCAGTCCGGCATGGTAACCGTTCGGCCACTATCGCAATTCGCACGTAATTCCGAAAATCTCAGAGGTACAAGCCTGGATTCGAACCCATGATCCCCGATTTTTAATTTTTGCGTAGATATCATGGCGCTATATTAAAATAAAAAAGGACCCGAATTAGAATGATTTCCTGTAAAAGGAAATCGAAAGTAAAATAAAGGCTAATGTTTTTCACACGAAACAACATCGTGTAAAGATTACAATCTTTTGAGATAATGATTTAACTACATTTGTGGGCTAGTTGACCAACTCTATCATGTTTTAAATCCCACTAATTATTGAGCTTATAAAAGTAAGTAAATATATTATTGATTGCTGGCTCGATCTATAGTTCTATAGTTTCTTTTGATATTTCACAATAAAATAATTGAACTGAATATTGCAATTATTATAGCGACGTCTTTTGTCAGCCGCTGGTAGCCGTAAAGGTACCTTGCGGAGTGAAGAAAAACTTCCAATGATTTCTCACAGATGGCACTACGGCAAAAAGTCGTTAAAAACCAAAAACAAATATCTGCAATAAGCACATAGAAAGATTCGTAAGGTCCGCTGGTTCGTTCCGTGGCTCAGTTGGAAGAGTATCAGGTAAGATATGTTGAAGGGGGTTTAGATCGGTTTGGGATTATGATTGGAAGATACCGCATGTAAAACCTTTTTTATGTCCCACTAACAACATACAACGTGTCGTACAACGATCCGTTGTTTCGTATGTGCAGGAATTATAATAAGGTTAGCACTGAGGTAGATATATTCCACCAATCTTTAAAATAATTTATAGCGTTTTGCTTATTTTTTGTAGATTTTTAATTTATGGTTAGCTCAAACTTTTTTCATTTTATAAACGTGCATTTTCATTTTTAAATAGAATATTTAATTAAATTTAAAAAAAATCAAAAATGTTTTAACAAATTAATGAATCTGATATATGGCATAGAGTCTGTTGAATCTGTACTGGAATTAAGAGAGTCAAAAAATTGTGTAGTAGCAAACCAATATCTGAACCTTAATAAGAAGGCAGAATGTACTATCGAAGGAGATCTGAATCTAAGAGTCCAGCTGTGTATCAGAAGATTCCGTTACAGTGAAGTCCTAACACCAAGAAGTATCAATTGACACAATAAGTAACGGCGTTCTATATGTTGAGTGTATTTACTTAATTTGTGGAAGATTGGTTGGTACGTTCCAACCACGCGCTACCATTAATTTCCTCATGGTCGTCCGCATAACTTGTGTGTAAACAAAATTAATTAAATGGAGTCAAAGTTACCACGTGGAGGATCCAGATAAGGGACAGGAGTTGTTAGCTCAGGCAACTTAGTACTATTCATGCAGCTTAGGAATTTGTGGCCAACTTTCACTAGTTAAAGACGCATTACAAGAAGAAGATATTTTTACAACTATAAACCCGAAATCCAGTTTTATTGGATATTTTAAAAAGAAGTACTCGTGTGTACCGAGACTGTTAATGCAAGATCAACGATTTCCAGCAACCAATACTTATTTAATTTCAATCAAATATCCTATTTCATCGTGACTCGAAAGCATGATTCCTGGTGTAAAGCGGTCCTCGAATGGCGACCGTGGGGTGACAAACGTCGATGCGTTGCAAGGATGACACAGAGAAAGTGGCGTGGTTGAATTGGATACAGGTGGCACAGAACCTAGAGAAGTGGCAGAAATTGAAGGAGGCCTGTACCGATATGGTTGAGAACGGCTAGAAAGAAGAAGAAGATCCTATTTTAAAGAGTCAAATGGAGATTTTGCCTAATTTTTATGTTTACATCCAATTCAATTATCACATATATGAAAAGATATGTCAATTATTATGTATTAATCCAATTTTTATATCAACATCAGCGTCATAAACCTAATTCATTTAATTTAATTATCTGGGTGGTGTATTTATCAGGAAGATAATAATAAGTAATTTAGCTGTTGTTCACATATAATAAAATAAATTAAAATCCCCTTAAGTATTTGGATGGTGTTGTGCATATATAACAATTCTTTTTGTTGTTTTTAATAATATTGTTTTTCTTGGAAGGAAGAAACCCTTATGGATGCCATAGATGCTGCAAGTATACTCAGTGATTTATGGACTAAAACCTCCTCGCTATAAATTACTCTCCGCAGAGTCGAGGTCCGTACCCTTTTTTGTTTCTTTCCTTTTTGTTATAACTATAACATTCCGTACCGAACCTGAGATATTGAGTGCTAGTGTTATTTTTCTGTGTACAGGGCGGTGTAAAGTTTGGTACATGTGCGAGTAGTGGTACGATGGCCATCCATCCGAGATGCGGCATTTTTGCTTCTTATCCTTGGCGGCGAACTTGCTTTTCTATGAAAGATCCTGCGCCCGAGTGAGTCGCACACCCTGCACCATAGGTAAATCCAGCGCCATGTGCTAATGCAGAATCAAGGTAACAATCTGTTTACCAGGCAGTATAACCCTAGAAAGATAACCTACGTTGAAACGACGTATTCGATTTTGAAAAATCGGTATAATTCCTTCGTATTAAGCACCAGTGCACCCGCCCGTTCCTGCCAACTCAGTCGACCCACAGAGCTTGCAGAAGACACTGGTGTCGCTGTGTGTGTGAGACTCTACTTGTGTAAGTAAGTGACGTATGGTTATTTTTTGCGTTAGTTTTTGACTTTGGTGTTATTGTGTAGTCAATAGGCTTTCGTGATTTATGTGCGAATAAATATTATATATTTTTAATTACAAATTATAATTTTTTTACAGGCTATGTTATTACAACAAAATGACGTGATTAGGTTTTGTAAAAGATGCAGAGATATTCCGGTTACTACAAGCATTGAGTGACGGAGAGGTCGAATGGCCGGATAGTGAAAGAGATGATGATATTTTACAAGACAACGTACAAAGTGACATCGAAGACCTTCGCTATTTCCTAACCTAAGTTCGCTATTTCGCCGACCCCATCAAACAGTCCGCATGTTGGCCCAAGGCGCGTTGGGGTCTTCACACATTCCCCGAAGGTTGTGATTCTTCTTCGCCATGCAGATTCCATCACGATATTTTCCTTCGCCGAAACGCTAAATTTAAATTTCAAATAAAATTTTACACATAAATTCGGAAAAACTCAGAGGTGCGAGCCCGGATTTGAACCCACGGTCTCTGCTTGAGTGGCAGTAAGGTCAAACCATTAGGATACAACGGCTGCTTTTTTTTTCAGTCTCAATTGGTCTATTAGCGATAATAAATTACCTGAGTCAAACAGAAGGAAATGTGCCGTTTGTCTATCAAAAATTAAAACGATCACAAGTCAATGAAATGAAATGAAATGAAAGAATTTATTTCAGACTACATGTCCATATAATGTTAGTAGGAACTTAAATAACTATGTTAGTAGAATGCAAAATTTTCATTTTCGTTTACATGAATGGACATCCAATGTTTAAGGATTGGGCTGTCCATCCTCTCTGCTATCACTCTAAGAAGACTGTTGGTACTGCCCCTCACTCTGGCCAACAGAGAAGCCACTCTTTTCCGAATGATGGCCTGGAAACCGTCGATTCTAGCCTCCGTGAACATCCCAGAGGCACTACAGTATCGAGGCAACCCCAATTGGACTCGCAGGGCACTGTAGGCTTGTTTTGGTGTAATTGCTCCAATGTGCGACAAATGTAATAAACTCCATTTCCGCAAACCTCAAGTCAACACTTATCCTAAGAGCCTTAGAGGCCAATTAGTTTTTTAATTCTCCATTTTTAATATAAATTATACTACATAATGTTGATTTTCTAACATTCATAGTTATAATTATAAATCCCAAGAAGAGATTTCAATATTTTTTGGTTCTATAACGTAAGGAATACCTATTTTTGTTATATATCGAGTTTTGTTTAATAATCTTCCCTCTTTTCTTTTTAACCGACTTCAAAAAAGGAGGAGGTTCTCAATTCGACTGTATGTTCTTTTCTTTTTTTTTTTGTATGTATGTTACGCGATAACTACGGTATTTGTGAACCGATTTTCATGATTCCTTTTTTGTTGGAAAGGGGGTACTTCCATAGTGGTCCCATTTTATTTTGAAGAAAATCATCTCGAAGGGTGGATTCACGCATGAAGATTCATTTTTATAAATAGCGGCTAACTTTAATTTAGGAGCAATTACTTTAATGGTTGATTTTGCTATTTCTCCAATTCAAGGCGTTTTTCCCTCAATATACTTTGAGTAGTGTCGTAGTGAACCTATTTTTATTACCTCCAGCGTCAAGTCCTGTATATTGGCGAACTAGGGGATATTTCAATAAAACTTAGCAAATAGACGTAGGTAGTACTTTTGAGGTCGGTTTTTTTAGTACTCTGTACTGAGATTATTATAAATAGCGTCTAAACTTTATTATAAGGACCAATTATTTTAATGGTTTATTTTGCTATTCTCCAATTCAAGGCGTTTTTCGCTCTCAATATACTTTGAGTAGTGAGAACCGATTTTTATTATCTCCTGTGTCAAGTTCCGTATAGTGGCGAACAAGGAGATGAATCCGGGTTTGCGCACTTTCCGGTAACCGACTTCAATAAAACTTGGTAATTCTACGTATACTTTTGAGGTCCTTTTTTTTAGTACTCTGTACTGAGATTATTATACATAGGCAGAATGACTCTAATAATACATTATCACAGACAAAAAATTTACACAATCAAAATTACGTGTACTTAAACTTTCACACGTTGAATCGACGTATAGTTATCTTTAACTTACTATAAAATATGGTTATCTTTCTAGGGTTAATCAGGGTAGATGCTCGTTCCTGCACTGCATCGAATGTTCGGACACCGAAAGAAGTTTTCAATAAAGGCTTCGCATAAAGCCCACTTAACCCTTTTTCCGATTGACTTCATAATTTGAGAGTAAATGTTTGTGATCTTTCGCTAAATTAGTGAAGGCAAAGTTAGCTCATTGCATATCCGTGAAGTTATTATAGGTATATACTCGGCAGGGACGGCGAGGGCTAAGAGCCCGAGAGGAGCCTAAGTAGGCAAAGTGCGTGCACCGGTGACGGTTATTAGAGATCCCGAAACCTCCTAACATGCACGGAAGAAGGCCACAAGGGTTAAGATCTAAGAATTCCACATAATCTGGCGTCCACTGGGTTTCTTAGAATAGTCATAAAAAAAAAATTAACACTAAAAAGTCGTTAAGAGTAAATGTCGCACATTGACGGAAATGTCAAATTAAATCGCAAAACAGCTTCAAACCCAATTCAATGGTATATTTAATAATTCTCGGTCGTAGTTTAGCCACACACGTTTTGCTAAAAGTGCTCAAGTGACGAAGCATAAAATAAATAAGCTGCATTCAACAGTCCCGTTCAAAATAAACGTAATTTCCATAGACTTACAAATAAATGGACGACGGGTCTAATACAAAAACCACGAAAAAAATGTCCCAAGTCAACCTATTCGAAATTTAAATTGTAATGTCATCGCAGTATCGCGCTGTCAGTAGAATGAAAACTAAAGCGGAGTGTCGCGCTCTGTATACGATTTTAGCGCCTTACAAGTGCGGACACTTTTTAGCGCGGACCCGACGTCCATATAATTGTAAGTCAATGGTAATTTCAGTCAAATATTAATTTACAAAGAGCAACCCCTAGAGATTCTTGATCATTCTTCTCAAGGGAATCTGCCTTACGAATTAGCAGTAGAGTTTAATCAATAATACAATTTCAAGTGTAATTTGCTTATCTATGAAATAAATATTATTTGCGTTTATCTCCTAACTTCCTGTAGGATAACTCGCTTGTGCAGAAGACCGTCCACCTTATCAGAGGAGCCTTGAAAATTTTATATATAACACATATCACTGACGATTATCCTTAATTTCCATTAGCATGGCGAGTCTAAGGTTGTTGCTCTTATTGTCACTAGTGGCATTTATAAATGCCAAACTAGGCAGACAATCAGAAAGTGCTATAGATGAATTAGAAAGGTATATACAAGAAAAGAAAGCTGAGATAAATCAAAGGTACAGGCTGCATTATCACGTCTCTGCTCCCGTGGGATGGATCAATGACCCGAATGGATTTTCCGTTTACAAAGGCGAGTACCACCTTTTCTACCAATTTTATCCTTATGACACCGTGTGGGGTCCGATGCACTGGGGACACGTGGTTAGCCCCGATCTAGTCAATTGGCAATGGCTGCGAACTGCGTTGCTTCCTGAAGAAGAATATTGTTTCTCGGGCAGTGCTGTTGTCGATAACGACACATTGGTTCTCATGTATACTGCCCATATAGAGGATGAGGATGAGGAGGGGTTTGACCAAACTCAATACCTGGCTTTTAGTGATGACGGTGAGAGGTTTACAAAGTATGAAGGAAATCCAGTGATACCTAGACCAGAAAATGGTTCACCACATTTCAGAGATCCTAAAACATGGAAACACGGAGACTACTGGTACACCGTTATTGGTGCTAGAACTATAGATGACAGAGGCACAGTTCTTCTTTACAGGTCCCCTGATTTATTTGATTGGGAATTCTTGACGGACTTAGGAGAATCTGATGGAACAATGGGATTTATGTGGGAGTGCCCAGATTTCTTTGAACTGGCCGGAAAATATGTACTTTTGTTATCGCCTGAAGGCGTGGAACCGCCACCCGGTGGTTTATATAGATCTCACATAACTGGATACATTATAGGAAGCTTCAATTATACTACCTATGAGTTTATACCTGAGGTGGAATTCCAAGAACTTGACTATGGTCATGATTTCTACGCTGCGCAGACGACAGACAGGGATGGTAAAAGGTATGTTGTCGGTTGGTTTAATATGTGGGGAGTAGATCATCCCGAAAATGTTGATGGATGGGCTGGAGCGTTGACCCTGATAAGAGAATTGCAGCTGTATGGAAATCGTCTCTTAATGAAACCCGTTGATGATCAAGTGACCTTAAGACAAGGTTCTATAAACGTCACTTTGCAAACAAACTATGGAGTTTCTTTTGATGCTACTGGAGAAATGATCGTTGAAGGCGACCTGGACCAGGATATAGTGTTGGAATTGACTGGGAACGCTGGTGGTCAACAAGTTTGGTTGCGTTGGAATTCAGTAACCAAGATTGTATCCGTTGACAGAGGAAACGGTGACGTTAGACAGGTTGATTGGACTCCTATAGGGAGTACGTCCTGGAGGATATTCCTTGATGCCAGTACTTTAGAGCTATTTTGTGGGGAAGGAGAAGTGGTGTTCAGCAGCCGTGTGTACCCTGACGGTGGATGGTTGGTCTTTAATAGGAGTGTCCAGCCTTTGCAAGTGACAGCTTTTTTACTGAGCAGAAGCATTCCAGTTTAATTTTAAACGAAAATTTTTTTTTTGATAATAATATAAACTGTTTGTTGTTGTTTTACGCTGTAACTTTCATATAATAAAGAATATACTTTTATAAAAATCTGTAAACTTATTTGGCTTGCAAGGAAGTGCGACAAATAATAATCTCAGTACAGAGTAGGTACCAGAAAAACCGATTTCAAAAGTCATTTATCCCCTAGTTTGCCACCCTAAGCCTCGAAACACGAAATCTACGAGCTCGCATGACGCATCGTGAATCGTTCCGCATCGCGCATTCCTGCGATGTGAATCTTCTTTGTGTTTTTTCGTATACTTTCTTATCAATAACAGCAGTGCAACACTCTTTTTACGATCCATATCGCTACCTATTTTAAAAAATGCGTTCAGTACGGTTGACGTTCGTAGAAGGAATAATTACCCGAACCGTGGCAGTGAGATGCCTTGCCGCAGTAATTCGCGTCGCAGTTATTCTGCGCTGCGAATTCGCAGTTTTGTGTTTCGACCCTTAGAGGTGGAATATTTTCTTCAAATTTAAATGGGACCACTAGTGAGGTGCACTCTTTTCGATAAAAAACAAAAAAATGCACAGTTGAATTGAAAATCTCCTCCTTCTTTTGAAGTCAGTTAAAAAACGATTATTATTACTTTTAACAATTACCACTGCCTTTTCTATCTTTTTTTATGACACCTAGAGACGGGGTAAACAAGTCGTGCGGTGATAAGTGACGCGCCTTCAAAACCGGGAGGCAGCAATGCTCATATGACTGCTTGGCTAACTGCCTCCGTGACCGAACGGTTACCACTTATTTCCCTCGTGAGTTTGGCTGTAATTTGTGGTTGTCTATGTGTGTGTCCATGGCACCCGCGACACAGGGTTTCTAAAGGTACTAAAAACTACGATATAGTGATTATAATTACAATTTGAAAGTGAGATAATTGAGATAAACAGCCTCCGTGGCCTAACGGTTACCATGCTGGTCGCCACGCAAAGGTTCCGGGTTCTATTCCTGGGTCGGGCGAAATATTTATTATAGCTTACGCTAACTTCTCTCGTGAGTTTAGGTGTAATTTGTGGTTGTCTATGTGTGTGTCCATGGCATCCGCGATACACGGTTTCTCTACGAATTAGGGGACCACCAAGTGTGTGCGTCAAGACAAATCACAGAAAATAAATATCTAGATTGTCCACATCTGAATATCGGAGATTCAAGAAAAAAATTACCAATTGACTGGTTGCCGTAAAAACTACAATCTATTTTATACATACAATTACAAATATATAAATAAAAAAATTGAAATTATATAAATATATAGTGACATAACAGGAACATGGGACTTGTTAACGTATGTCTCAGGGTGACGGGCGCAGTGGCAGTGTCCCTTAGATCTTTGCGATTTAAAGCTCTGAGTGGCGCTGCAACTGTTATGGCCAGGCGTGTCGCTTACCATCAGGCGCACGACTCGTCCCTTCACTTAATATTATAAAAAAAATCGATAAGCTTTTGAAATCTATTACATATAAGAGCAATCATTCTTTACGAGTATAACATCACAGGCTTGTTGGGTGTAAGCGCTAATCATTTGTTTATAATAAACTATTTAAGTTTATTTATAAACTTAAATACATGACTGCACACGTGGCAAGAGTCGATAGGCATGACAACACACGTGACCTGTATGAATGGTCCCTTATCTAGCCTAGACCATTCAACAAATAAATCCGTTTTTTTGCAATTTAGTGCGTATTAATTAAATTTTTATTGAATTGATATTTTTTTTGTTATAATTTTTATTGAATTGATATGATGTTATAATAACAAACTAGTGGAGTCATTTCACAAAAAAAAAATTGAATATCAATTCAATAAAAATTTAATTAATACAGTGAATAGCGACATCTCTCGCCAGGACTGGTAGCTGTAAAGGTACTAACTGGGTGATAAATCTGTCAAAGATTTCTCATAGATGGCGCTACGACTAAAAAGTCGTTGAAAGACCAAGTACAAAGACACGACGCAAGCACATAGAAAAATTCGTGAGGTCCGTTGGTTCGTTCCGTGGCTTAGTTGGTATAGCGTTTGGCACGGTATACAAGAAGACGTCGGTTCGAATCCGACCGGATCGAAGGAATTTTTTCATAGTGCATATGTTTATAATAATTGTAATTTTTTTTAAATAAAAATACCGATCTCAAAAGTCCGTGAAATTACATCTATTTGCCAAGTTTTACTGAAATCGGTTACCGGAAAGTGCTTAGAAGAGGAACTCTTTTCTTCGAATTTATATGGGACCAATACTGAGGTACCCTCTGTCCAATAAAAAACAATCTTCAAAATTGATTCACAAATCGGAGTAATCGCGCAACATTCATATAAAAAGTACAGTCGAATTAAGAACATCTATCTTTTTTTGGAGTCGGTTTAAAAAGACCAAATATAAATACAAAATGCTTTATTTCTCTGAAAAAGGTTTACAAAATGCAGATTTGTTACATTTCATGTTAAATATGAAGCACCTTAGTGAGAGCTGGAGTCTGTACTAGGTTGGGGA
>NW_020653409.1:40768-44522 GCF_003589595.1 Hyposmocoma kahamanoa | reverse complement strand
TATTTTACCAAACATCACTCATCGATAGAAATCGGAATATATGAACTTTTTCACAAAGAGCTTCATATACTTTACTGCTCTACTGCTAATAGTACCCTATCAGTGGCTTATCTAGAGAACTAACATTAAATAGACTTGTGCGAGATAATAAAATAATAATTTAGTATTTATGTAAATATAATATAAATAAAAGATGACCAGTTGCTCCAGTAGTTATCAGCCATCAGTTAAACAGCAGGTGACCTATATAACCCGAGAAACCCGACTTCGAATGGACCTTTAGGTTAAGACTTTTGAGTCTGGATGGGGTACCTATCTGATAAAATATACCTGGTCTTCCAGCACCCTGTATGAGGGTCGTTAGAAGGTCAACCTTAGATCCCAATCCTCACATCCAATAAAGCCTTCAGACAGCTAACTGACTTTGTATAATGCATATGCCTCGTTTATACCCTTACGCGTTCCGTACAAAATTTTTCATTCGCACACATTCTGTAAATAAGAAATATGCAAGTTGCGCCCCCGCTTTGCATTTACGCTACGCTTCCCTACTTCGAAAGCAGCCGCGGATGTATGTGCCAAGAACTAAAGAATGTTGAATGCGTCTAACAATTACCGTTCTTTGTTCCCCTTTTGTAAGGTTACAGCTCTAACCAGACTTCACACAAGACGCTGAGGGTCAAGGGTTGTCGACGTACTCCAAAGACCATCGATTAAAGTTATAAACACTCAAATGATTCAGGCCTTTTCTGTGTACCTAGTGCATGTGAAGGATCCAAGTTAGGAACAGACAGCCCCATATCTTTCTACATTAGTTTTGTTGTTTCTACATTAGTGCTGTCCCTCCCTAGCGACCTTTAGGATATAAGAGAAGTACAAGTTTTCCGTTTAATACATGCAAAATAAAAGTGCGAGTACCAGTACATTGTAAATATATACAAATATTTTAGTTCAAAACTTTTACGCGTCTTGTACACACGCCAGCACATCAATCTACACATTGACGTATCTTGTTCTGTTGCACTAGAGGCGATTTTTGAACAAAAATGTAGTCTGATGTGCCGTTGTGTGTGAAGTTTGAATTTAGTTTAAATAAGATATTTTAGCTTTGTTGGAAGTTTCTTTAGGGTGAGAAAGAGTGAAGTGGTTTTTATACATATTTAAGATATTAAAAAAATATATAAATAACCCAAAAAAAATGGTTCTAAAGCCTCGAGAGTTTACGAACGTCGTTCTACCGATTTAATGGCTAGTATTCACTGTCGCAGACCTTTCGGTCTTACAATTGTGGTATTGATGCGCTATTGTAAGTTTTTAGAAGTAAAGTTACTGTAGGATTCTCAAATATAACGGCCTAAGCCTTTAGAAATATATTTCTCTGCTGTAGATATAGCGTTCCAAAGGCTGTAATAAATTCTATTTAACAGTTCCAGGCTTTGGAAACATACTATACCTAAAGCTTTTTAAGAGAAGCTAATAACTCTATTCAAACACTTTTAACTTCAAAAGCCCTCTACAAGACCTCACGGTGCTATAAAACCTATTTATAACTCCGCTTTACGTAAATTGCCCATACAATAGCTCTATGACTAGCCTTTTTATCTCTCTTAGGATTACTTTTACCGTTATACGGCCATTGTCCGACTTGCGCCTGTGCTACTGAAGAACTTAAGTACTATAGTACATCCCTTAAACGGCTAATATACAACTTGTAGGTTGTACAGAGGTAATATAAGCAGCTTGTGCGCTTGTTGGGCTATATCAACGACACTATATTTTGTTTCCTTGTGATTTTTGTGTTAAGTTAATATAAAAAATGCGTACTTTCAATTATTTTTCGTGGTAGTGGGCGTTGGAAATTTTGTATCTTACCTAAGTAAGCCAAAAAGTTTAAGAAGTGTAGTGTAATTGTATGTGTGTAGTATGTAAGTGAAACTACTATACTCTATACTACTATATCTCTAGATTGATACAAACGAGAAACACAAAAGCTTACGACATGTGACACAATGCTTGCAATGAAACATTAGGTAGAGCGGAGGAGATTTTTTTAGCCTCGCACTAGGGAAACTGTATCCTGGGTGCCATGGACACACACATAAACAGCCACAAACTACATCCACACTCATAAGAGAAATAAATGTATGCGGCCCGGGAATCGAAAACGGTGCCTTTGCGAGCCAGTCCAGCGTGGTGACCGTTTGGTCACAAAGGCAGAAATTTAATTATGAGATAGAACCCAAATACCAAACTTATAGAGCATTCAAAAGCAGGCAGATAAAGAAAATATATATTAAATTATAACTCACTCTCACCTTCATTCGCACTGGAACTAAACTTGGAGCCCAACTCAATGCAGCCACCATGAACAACTCCATCGGAAATGTTCTAAAATTACGAATAGATAAACAACAATTAAACCATGAACACCGCCGGCATTGTACAATTAAGAAAATAAGAAAGATTGAGCCGCGCCTAAATCAAGAATGTGATGATAAACCTAAACAAAGTCAGCACTTCGCCCCTCGCGCCTAAGAGAATAATAATTTAGACATAGTTGGTAGAGCAAATAAACATACTTGGCAATATATAAATATTAATTTGAATTAATATGAATTTGGTATAAAATACATTTATGTTAATAATTCCTACAGTACTTGTCAATCCCTATCTCAGTATCTTATTTAAACTTAGTTGCCGGTTTAGTATTCGTAGAAACCCGCGTGCTGGCCATTGGTCGCGTTCTCAGCTTGACGTGCAGTCTCCGCTCCCTCATAGCTCGCTTCAAACGTTGCGAAAAAGGAGGAAACCCAACTGCCAAATTGCGTTACAATCTCAAATACGTACGCGTTTCGATATGGACTCTGTTTTCGACCGTCTCTGGGCCGACACTCGCAAAAAGGCCGGCTGCCCTCGCCCTGATCCAAAACGGATTTATCCCCTAGTTTGCCACCCTTAGAGGTAGAATATTTTCTTGAAATTTAAATGGGACCAATACTGAGTTACCCTCTTTGTAACAAAAAACGAGTGATCAAAATCGGTCCACATATGCACGAGTAATCACACAATACGTCAAATACGTCACATACACAAAAAATACAGTCGAATTAAAAACCTTTTCGAAGTCGGTTAAAAAAAAAACAATCCTTTTCTATTGACGTAATAATCGATCGAATCGAAGAGGCAATTTCTGAACTATAGGTTAATGAACAGCATTAAAAAGTATATACTCATGGGTATATTCAGAGAAACGTTAAAAAAAGGTTGAATTATGATAGCGACGTTCATTCGTATGAACCACTAGCCGAATATACCAGAATGCTTAGAATAATAACGCATAGAATGATAGTTTCATATCAAACGAACTGTCACAAGTGAGGCAAAAATCAAATTCATGTAGGCTAGTTTTAGTAGTAGGTTAATTTTCGGTTTTAGTGAATATTTATATAAAAACACAAGTTGAAACGCGTTACTTCCTTGTGGAATGTGATGTTAGTATCTATTTTATGTTTGTCTGACGTATTTTTACACTCATTTACCGCACATTTCATCATTTTTAGCTAAAATTCTTGAGCTGTTCGCGGTGCAAGTTGACCTTGAGCACTGACGGCCCGCCCGCTCGTGTAGGCCATTTGGGAGCGCTTCAATTTGCCTCATTTAGCGTGTGCGGACTAGGTTTCTATGCGTTATTATTCTAAGCCAGAATGTTTAATCGAAATCAAAAAACGGTTGAAATCATTCTTTTTCTTTCAAT
>NW_020653409.1:17067-35768 GCF_003589595.1 Hyposmocoma kahamanoa | reverse complement strand
TATAATAAATAAATCAAGAAACAGGAAGTTGTTTTTTTCCATTTTTTGAAGTAAGTTTTAGGGTGCCTAATACTTTTGGCCAAGGCTGTATGTTTCGGAATCTTATTGTAAAAACGTATATGTAAAGTTCCCCATAAAAGAGTTGTTTACCTTGGTTAAACGAAATCGTGGTACCATGAGTTTTCGACTTAGCTCGAAGGTTAATATTATGGATATCTTCTTTCTTATTGAAATTATCTGTATTGTTACGGGCATATAAAATATTTGAGTAAATGTACTGTGATGCCACAGTCATGATACCAGTCTCCTTAAACTTTTCTCTGAGAGAAACCCGAGAGCCTAGACGGTACACAGAACGAATCGCTCGTTTTTGCAATACAAATATGGTTTGAATATCTGCCGCTTTACCTCACATGTATCAAATGAATCCCGTAGGACATTATACTATGAAAGTTTTTTTAATTTTTTTATTGTGACTCGGCAAAATGACTGCACCGCGCCTGATGGAAAGTGCGAATACAGTCCAGAGAAGTAACTAAAATAAATTAGTCTAGCAGTACTAACATCAGTAACCTCATGTATTCTGCGGACTGCGTATGCACCGCTGCATACGCAGCTCCGCAGCTCAGTAAGAAACCTGATACTAGTAATAATCATTTAGTGAATAACCACGAAAGTTTTAAAATCTATATAACGAGAACCATGTTCTAGTTTTCGTAATGAAAACGCTAAACGTACTTTAACGTAAGTACTTTAGTACATGAGACATGGATCCATTTAGCATATTTGAAATAATACATTATATGAAGTTAAGCAGCATAGTTCTTTTTAGCTATTAAAAAGTAACTTATTTAGGGTTGATACCCTGAAGGACTTTTATTTTCTCCGTTTTGGCTTGGTATATTGCCAGGATCTTTTGTGAGCGGGTAAAGGACTCGTCTGGTGTTCTACCTAAATACATAATTCAATTTCACTCGAGGTGTGGGTTGGTTCTTGTTTGCGTAACTATGTCCAATTGAGGATCTTCTATTTGAAGTCTGGTAGCTAATTTTCAAGTCCAGAAACTTTTTTCAGTATTGGAGATATTAGCAGAATAAACTATATTGAAGTAGTTACCATCCATCTCCTCAAAACAAAAAAAATGTAGATACCGTTGTTTGTTATTAAAGCGACGAACTAATATTTATTTTTAAAAATCTGTATCCTCACATTACCATTTTAAATAGGTCTGTGAAACTTACCTTATCGACCGTGATAAAGTGTTTTATAAATTTGCCCATATTTTATTTAAATGCGTGACATTAATCGCTGTTGGTTAGATAATCTACATGTGAAATTGCTATGAACTCACTACCGGATTAATAAAACTGATTAGGCGCTTTTAAATTTCCAATTCTTGAGTCCTATTTTTACACAGTAAAGAAATTCACTGGAAGTTCAACTTTACAGAAATAGCTGTTCTTTTAAAGTGGCTTTTACAAAATATCGGGTAACGTTATTCGAGAATCTTTTCGGTTGAGCGTTGTGAGCGCAGTTTTGGTTTCAATTTACATTTTAACGAAACAATGTTGTGCTTAGGAGGAAACTTAATATCGTATGCCCTTGGTATAATAGAAGCGACATGTGATTATACGTCAAAAGTGTTTTGTAACATGAAAGTATAAAAATATATAGTAACTACGTATTTAGTTGTAGTAAAATATATACTACTATGGTACTAAAACCTTTTTGGAAACCGGCTTGTTCGGGAGGTTGGCAGCCGTCAAACTTGCGAGCGAGACGATTCGTGATAACACTCGAAAACAACTTATGGCTCAGAAGCGAGATTGACCGATAGTTCTTCAAGTTCTTTTCGAAGAACAGGACGACCCCGCTTCTGCCCCATGCCTTTTGCGTTTGACCTTCGACGATGACAGAATTAAAAAGCTTCTGGAGGATTTTAAGTATCGGCTTGCCACCCGCTCCCAGAAGTTCTGTTGTGATTCCATCATCACCCGCCGCTTTGTTATTCTTGGGTTGTTTGAGAGACACACTAATCTCATACAAGTCGGGTAAGCTTGGCTCTGGGGTATTTTGTCTTACTTTCAACAGGTGCTTTCGTGGAGAGCTGTCGATAGAAACTCTCTATCTCCTTCAGGATTTCAGGCTTAGATGAAATGATGCTACCGTCATCAGTTTTCAGCTTCGTCAGTTGGCTTTGCCCAACAGACAGATCTCTCGCGAACACCTTGGAGCCTTGGTATCGCTCAACGGCCTCTTTAATACGCTCTGTATTAAATTGACGTATGTCGTAAGTCAAAGTCTTCGATTTCTGCCTATTTAGCCGCCTGGAGAGACTTGCATCCTCTGAGTTCTGTAACCTCATTTCACGTCACTGTTCCAAGAGATGGAGTGTTTTGTCGGATAGGTTCTTCGTTTTGGTACGGTGGGTTTTGAAAAGCTTGCACCCAACCGTACGGACAGTATCCACCACCATGTTGTTTAGATCGTCCACATCTATGCTGTTTTCGAGGGCTTCGAAGCGGTTCTGAAGTTCGAGTTGAAAGCTCTCGGGGTTTTGGAGTTGTACAGGTATTGGTCGAAGCGTAGACTTTATCAGTTGTATCTTTCAAGCCTGATATAGATATTCAATGTGTCTCGTACCAACCGGTGATCACTTCCTGTTTTAACGGTGTTGATAACAGAGACATCATTGAATATATGCTTTTTCATCGACATGATAAAGTCAATCTCATTTTTGCCTCATCCAGGTCCATTTTCGAGTTGAAGATTTCCTGAAAAAGGTGTTCATCACATAGAGGTTCTCCTTTTCCATGAAATCGACCAACATCCGGTCTCTGGCGTTCCGTTGCCCAACTCCAAATTGCCCCACTCTCAGCTCATCACCGCAACGCTTTCCCAACTTTGCATTGAAGTTCCCTATCACAACCGTGTAGTGGGTTTTGTAGCTATTCATGGTTTTTGAAATCTGCTCATACATAGCCTCCACTTCGTCATCTGGGTGCGTCGAGGTCGGAGCATAAGTCTGAATGACATTCAACGAATATCGTTTTGATATTCTGAAAATCATGTAAGGAAATCACGTTGTTAACAAGGGAGTTGTGGACTATAAGCCCGACACCGCCAAGGGACTGTTGATCGCCCTCCCGGTAGTGTAGTAAGTTGCCGGAGTTAAGGATTATCGAGTCCTCCCTCTCTCTTCGGACTTCAGATAGCCCAATAATATCCCAGCGTAGCTTACTAACGGCTTCTTCCAATTCTGTAAGCTTTGCGTCGGTCCTCAATTTGTGCGTGTTGTAGGTTGCCAGGTCCAGTCGTCGTTGATGGTAGCGGGGTCTCTCCCGGGGATTCTTCGCACCCCATGCCCTGTTTTTAAAGCCGCCACGTGACTAGGAAGAGCAGGACTGCCGGGGACTCGGGGCCAATTCTTTGCTGTATGTACCATGGGGGGTTTGCCATAATCGCCATGAGTAGATGATGCTGCTGCTCGTCTTCTTCTGGCAATTTTCCTTTAGTCGCTTTTTACGACACCCACAGGATGAGAGGGGGTAGTGCTATTCTAGGCCGGCACCACACGACATTATGATATTCAATTATATTATGAGAAATCACTCCACTAGTTTGTTATATCAATCGAACACTAACAAAAAGTCCTACGATCAATTACTAATTATATTAATAAAATAACAGCACCCTAATGGCAGATTTGAATCGGAATGTCTTATAGTCAAATATATTAATTTCTTGATATTTATTATTAAATTGTGTACAAGCCCGTACAAGGAACCTATTTTTAAAATAATTAGTGCGACAATAAGGTATTGCAAATGGGCCTCGCGGACGAAGGTTGGGTCTTGGAGATTTTAAAGAAATTTGCAGAATTTGTGAAAACACGATTCCTTAACATTTTTATGATAGAAAAAAAAAACTTACCTCGAAATTTTACAAGAAAACTGCTGTATTTAGTACTTTTCATATTAAATAGAAGACAAGTGCCATTTTTCTACTTTTTAAATGGATTAGCTCTTATATAATTAATAAATGTTATTTAATTTTATGTTATAACAAAATAGGAATAATTATCAGTAATTTGTAGTGACACTTGTTTTTAATTTTTAACCGCTCACGCGATGCGCTCTTCCTACCGCAAAATGGCGGCTATTTGGTTTCGCAAATTAGAAAAGCGTTCAGTTTAAATACAAGTTTTTATAAATAAAAATTATTATTCTGCATTGCTAAATAAATACCCTCCATACTACCAACAACAACATCTCAAATAAAATGCAGTAATACACCGCAAATCCTGCACTTAAAAAGCACTAATGAAATTTTTGGTGTACTTGGATAAATATGATAATATTCCGTTTGAGTGGTTCTAACGTTTACCATGAAATTACTCCTTAAAGTATAGTTTATAAACATTTATATTCAGGGTAAACTTAAAAAACGCTACTTACGGTATGTTTTCAATAAACAAACACCGAAATCACCAGCCCAAATAATAACACACACGATTGTCGTGACGTATTTTTGAAGTTGTTTATTTTTTTAAATGACAGACCCAGGCATTAAAAACTTTATGGTTTGCTAGAGTAGTTACCGAAATAGCAATTAATATTAGTTATTTTACCTGTTATAGCTTCGATATCCGATAAATCGGTATAAAATTATCACCGGCACCTCTAGGTGTGGTATGCGTCTACGGCTGCATGTATCGCGTGAGCGGATAATTTCCCGATTTCTCTCCCGATTTTGAGCGCCCTTGCGAGGTGTCACATGTGTGACAACTGTATTATATTTTTATAACACCTTGGAGAAACCATGTAGCAAGCAATAAAGATATGAATATTATACCAATGAGTTTTTTTATATATCAACTGAATAAAATAGAACACTTATAGGACTACAACAAGACATACATATTTCAGAAAAGTCGTGAGCTACATTTAATTGTGTTGTACTACATTTGAATAACTTCATTTAAATAAACAAGCCACGACACTTTAAACTGTACGACACAATGGGAACGCGCCCACACCCTTCAAAACCGGAACGTAGCAATGCTGCCGTTACTGATTGGCTGCAGAAAAAGGTAAACTGGCAGTACTTCCCCGGACAACCTGTTTCTAAAAGAGCTGTATTGGTATACTCATCGTAGAAAAACTTTGACATCACGAAAGTAACAAAAAGGTGTTACAAACAAAATAACGCATAATTTGCAAATGTGGTGCTAAATATAAAGTAATTTTAACACCTCGCACATTAATTATGTTCACAATAGCGTGCATCCACGAATCACTTCATGGTAAATACGCGAAAACGGAAACTAACAATCATATGGACGGTGGAATGCAATAGTAGCACAACTTAAAATTTGTTTACTTATAGCAAGTTACACGCTTTACGTAATGCAACAAACGCTCAAATCGATTAGGTATTTTTTCGTCCTGAAAGATGACACAAGTGTCATTATAATAATCATTACATTCGCAAATTAATAAGTAATTAAAATAATTTTACCTTTTTTATATAAAAAAAGTTTTATTGAAAACGGTAACCGGAACGTAGTTGAAATCCAATTAACCTTATTTATCCCCTAACTTGCTACCCTTAGAGATGGAATATTTTGATATGTACCTACAAAGGTAAACCGTTAACAATAAGAAACAAATCATCTAAATCGGTTCACAAATGTCGGTGTAGTCGCGTGACTTACACACAAGAAAGATAGTCGAAATGAGAACCTTCTCTTTTTTAAAGTCGGTTAAAAAAAGAAATGTCGTTTATATTTTTGTCGGTTAAAAAAAGAAAATTTTATATTTATGGCAAAAAATTATGTTTGTATACAAAAAATTATATGTATATACAAAAATTTTATAGCATAATTTTATAAATTCCAGCAAATGACTCGAATCGTGTTTCTTGACTTGTGCCATTTTTGCATTTAGCTAGCTATGACGGCACTGTTTTAAGATTAAGATCATTTGAGATAAGACGTTAGTAACACTTGTAGGCTACTTAACCAAGTTTGTCATTTCTCAAAATTTATTCTTTTATAGTTTTTTTTAAAATCTTATTTTAATCCCGTTGATAATTAATAAGTAATCTGAAAGGCAAAAGACTTGAAGTTGAAAAGTTTCTTTTAATTAGAGCAACTATTGAACGAGTTTAGACGTTTGTGAATAAACAGTAAATGTGTACATTATGTCAAGTACAGCTGAATGAAGAAATAGATTTCTCATAGATGGTGGTGCTACGGTTAAAAAGTCGTTTAAAAACCAAATACAAAATCCGACAACAACATCATAGAAAAATTCGTGATGTCCGCTGGTTCATTCCGTGGCTTAGTCAGCATAGCGTCTGTCACGTTTTGCTGGAAGACGTTGGTTCGAATCCAGTCGGATGGAAGGATTTTTATCAAAAGTTAATAATTGTAACAAACTAATGGAGAAATTTCACAAAAAATTATGGCATATCATGGTGGTCATGTAATAAACTTAATTACAATTTCGCTTTGCTGGACTGCCACGCAGAGCCGGGTTCAATTCCCGGGCCGGGAATAATGCTGTGGTCTACATTTATTTCTCTCGTGAGCTTGGGTGTTATTTGTGACATTCTATTCTATCAACATTATTTTCATCACTAATATCAGGTTTCTTACCACGGTATGACTTCGCACGGTTGCACGCTCCAAGGTCACGGGTTGACTTGAAGTTTTACCGTGGTAAGAAACTTGATATTAGTGATAATCATTTAGTGAATAACCACGAAAGTCTTAAAATCTATATAACATTATTTTCATCTATCTAAATCGGTTAACGATAAACCGGATCTATTCCCTGATTTGCCACCCTTTCAAATTAGAATGAGACCATGGTTAAACACAAGGTTATCAATTGTATTGCCTCTTGTGAAAATTATACGTATAAATTTAATCGAAATGTAAAAATGATTGCCGAGTAAGGGTTACATCACACTGCAAGAGCTGAGTCGCGTAGCGGCCGGAGGAGCTATAGTCTATTCAAGTTAGCGACCTAGTATAGGCTGGTCTCTTTCGCACTACTTCACAAAAATGACAAGGACATAAGATGGAGGCACAAGGTTAAGTGTGCGTTAACAAGCGATAAAATAGTAAGGGCTTGTGGGTAAAGGTGTTTAGAAAAATACATTTCTATTATCTATAATTCTTTTCAACAATTACACATTTTACGTCAGTCAGAGTAAGAAGGTATCAGCCCATTAAGAAAGCTAAAGTCGCAAGTAAAGAGTCACAGATAAGTAGCAAACAGATAAAACAACACACGTCCGCACCGCACATATGTGAAAGCCGACTAATTAGCCCACCATTATGAATGCGACATTAGTGACTTATCTCTAACCAATCACGTGCGGCTGTGTTTTTTGTCAGTACCAGGTCGCTAACTTGAATATACTAATAGCACGACCTCTTTGGACTAGCTACAAGTCTCATGTGGCCCCGCGGTGTCTCGCGGTGCTGCACTATTTCATCACTTCAAATCAATATGACATGGTAGCAGTAGAGCTTCTTGTGAATGAGTTCGTCCAGGGAAATACTGACACCTTACCTATTTCTGCCACTATGCAGTAATGTTAGCATTACTTTGCTTCAGTTGCGAAGGTGAAGGTGCTGGTGAAATTATAGGCACGTAAGACTTGTGAACTTATGTCTCAGGGTGTCGGACGCAGTGGCAGTGGCAGATCTTTGCGATTTGAGGCTCTGAGAGGCACTGCAACTGTTATGGACAGGCGTGTGGCTTACTATCAGACACACGACTTATTCATTTCGTCACTTGATAATATTAAAAAAAAAAATGAACTTTTTTCTTTAAAAAATCTCTTTCAGTGTGACTTGACCCTTAATGCTATATAAAGGTACTGGAAAAGAACGTACAAAATTTACGGCTGCGTTAACATGTGGCAGCTCCCGTGGGATGGATTAATGACCCAAATGGATTTTCCTTTTACAACCTCAATTTCGTCTATTAGACATTTCTTCCGATTGAATTGACTGCCGAAAAGAATATTGCTTCCCAGGCAGTACTGTTATGATCAATATATTCGTTTATACATGTATATTAGGGCCATATACCACCTATGAAATTGCCGTTTTATACAGAGATAATTGTAAAGTTTTTTTTAATAAAAATATATTTTTTAAATTTATATATTTAATTAACCCAGGTTTCGACCATTATTGTCGATGCACTTTTGTCATTTTAGAGACGCGCCACACTAGCGTCTTTCCAGTGTGAGGGTGAGGCCAGAGGAGCGTAATTTTGTGAGTAGTGAGTTGCGTTTTTTGAGTTGCGCAGTTTGCGCTCGACTGAAATTCGGTTGGAGCGTCAGACGAACGTATTTTATTTAGTTGCTTTTAAGCATCTATACGGGTTGTTTGTGGCGTAATAGAGTAATGGATCCATTAAAAATAGTATGCATTTATGAAGCATTAGAAAACTGCCTCCGTGGCCGAACGCTTACCTTGCCGGAGTGCCACGCAGAGGTCCCAGGTTCGATTCCCGGGCCGGGAGAAATATTTGTATGGTCTACATTTATTTCTCTTGGAGTGTCATTTGTGGATGTCTATGTGTGTGTCCATGGCACCCGCGACACTGGGTTTCCCTAGTGCGGGGCTATGTTGAGTGTGTGCGTTATTATTATTATTATACACTGTATTTAGAACTATGTATATGAAAAATACAAGGAGGAAACATATTTTAAACTTTTTCGTTTTAATTCAATATACATAGATAATGAAATACGGCTGTTCTTGTTAAAATGTATATGAATAAAAAATGGTCTCTCAACATTCACAATTCACTCATTTTTGGCAAAATTTTATCTTCTTTCACAATCTATCGATAAAAATATCGACAACAACTACATAACTATTTAAAATTTTATGAAAACTGGCAACCCTACAAATGTAATTTTACTCCATCTTCAAAAAAAAACGGATTATAAATATGATTATCACTAATTACAGGTTTTTTATCACGATCACTATGATTTCTTTTTATTATCCCGATTTTTTACAAGCTCCATAGTCACGGGTTGACAGTGGCAGATGATAGCTTTAAGAACACACTACCCTCTCTCTGTCTACCTCTCGACTCTTTCGCTGTCGACGACTACCTTCACCTAGATTTCTCACGATGTTACCATAATTACTGAATGATCAACATTTGGAAATGAAACTATTTTTCCGGATTTAAATCGCGTATATTTTTTTAAAATATTTTTTTATATTTGTTTTTTCAAGCAAACCGACGTTTCGGGCCCTTTACAGGCCCCATGGTCACGGTTGAAAACGGTTGACGGTTGTAAAGGGCCCGAAACGTCGGTTTGTTTGAAAAAACAAATATACGTGATTTAAATCCGGAAAAATAGTTTCATTTCCTATGTGTAACAATCGCGAAAACCTAAGAACTCGAGATCAACATTTGTCAAATTGGGGACAAGTCAAAACTACGACTTTAACAAGATGGTAGAAATTATTATAGACGGAGATGTGAATTACAGTAAAGTAAAGGTACTCAGTTGCAGGATTTAATATTCTCTGTCTTGGAGGAGATGCCTGGTTGTCAGTTTTTTAGAGTTATTTTATGGAGAAAAACAAGCGGTATTCAGCAATGGTCGTCCACGTGAAGGTGGACGGAAGATCGAAAATTCTGAATAACTACATTTTCCAAGTTGAAACGCTTGATTCGAAGAATTCCTGTTCATGTATTAGTACAAAACAATACTCATGATAATGGTATCTCGAGTAGTGTAAAGTAGCCTAACTCACCTGCATGTATATCAGTCAGATAACAATCAAATTCTTAGGCGCTAAACAAAACACTTTATTTCAACAATCTGGATGGTGTTCTGCATATTGTGTTTCGGTCCACGTAATGGCAGCTCTGAGATATATGTGTTACAACATTACTTCACTATACATCTAAATTTAGAGGACAAATACATTTCTAAGGATGGTATATTCCACCAGTCCCTATTAAGGTTTAAGAAAACGAAATTATTAATGGGTAATTCTGCTGACAAAACTCTCCCAGCCTCCATCTACACCGCCTTGTGTCAATCAATTCTGAGTTATTGCATTTCAGCGTGTTGTGGGGTAGGTGTTTCTTAAATGCTTGGGCTCGAAGGAGCTCACCGTTCGGTACTTAAGGTTATGCCCTAAAAGCAGCACCGGTATCAAACCGGTGCAAAACCAAACAATTAAGAAACTCAAAACGTAATAATAATTAATTTAGGAATTTCGTTTCGTTTCGTTTCGGGCCCTTTACAGGTCCCATGGTCACGGTTGACTCAGTCAACGTCGGTTTATTTGAAAAAACAAATATACGCGATTTAAATCCGGAAAAATAGTTTCATTTCCTATGTGTAACAATCGCGAAAACCTAAAAATTCGATAAAAATTTATTTGTGAAAAAACTAACAACAAAAACCCGTCAGATTTTTATGTCTTTTAAAAGAACTAATTAATTTATTTAGAAAAAAAGTAACCCGAAATGATCATATTTGAACAGGAAAAAATATTATGAAAGCTTATACGTCTGTCTTTCTCACAAAAATCAAAAGTTAATAAATAAACCGCCTGTTTGAATAATTATTCGGCCACGAGCAGGTGACAACGGCGGCTCGCTGTAAACAAGTTAATGGATCAATGAATTATATATCAATTTTTTTTATTAATTTTGGCAAATTATTTTGTTTTTATACTACCAAATACGTGTTTTATCATAATATTGTATTATTTTCACGGAATACACAATGCAATTTCAGTAAAAACGTAGATTTTGAATTTGTTCTTTGTAAAGTATGTCCGGTTATTATATAGTTAATTCACTTCATTATTTTTTTTACACGAATCATTTCCGGTCGCTATTTAGTAATACTGCACTTTCTAAAATAGATAATAATAAATTATATTTATAATTATAACTATTAAAAAATCCTCAAAGTTTTCTTATCGGCTTTTTTATTGGAATTATCGTTTTAAGTTAAGTTTTATTGAATTTGGTTAACGGAAAGTGCCGGTTTCATCCCCTAATTTGAACTGAAATATTTTCTTCAAATTTAAATGGGATTAATACTGCTCTCGAAACCAAAAAAGGCACAACTGCTGTGTTTTTTTGTTACGAAGGCAGAATACTGAGGTACCCTTTTTGCAACAGAAAGTAACCATCAAAATCGGTTCACAATATGAAATAATCGCGTAACACACCTACACATAAAAAAAAATTCGAATTGAGAGCTTCCTCCTTTTTTGAAGTCGGTTAAAAGGGACGTTTCACTTTTATAATTTGTATTTTTAACTTGTAGTACTACAAGATTACGAATTCAATCAGATTTTAAATGCATCTGAAGTAGAAGATGCAAACGATGACGAGGATCCCACACAGGAAGAACCTGATATCGACGATTTGAGAGACGACGGAGAAGAAAGTGATACAAGCCGTAGTGAGTCAGAAATTGAATACCCCTACACTCAAAGTTTTATTAAGTTTCATAAACATTTCGACTTATCCGAAGAACAAAGTCCGATGTGATTATTGGCAAAAAGAGAATAAGTACATTACGAGAACAATTTCTTTATTCAAACTAAGGCCTATGTACAGGTGTTTTGAGAATTTATATGTCTTATTTCGTTTCGGAAATACCAAATCGAACAACGGTCGGCCTAACATCCACAGTGAAAAAGAACGAACAAAATGTACTACGTCGTGAGAACAAGCAGTCTTTGTTCTATGGGTGAGTCGATTTGTTTAGTTAGAGGTTGATATTTCTATTATATTTTTTAGATTGTTTGTTTCTTGGTCAAAATTAACTTAATAAATATGGCGGCTATTGAAACTTTTAAGAATAAGTGAATTTATGTTACTGTACTGATTGATCTCAATGATAATTTGACACATAACTAACATGTAAAGCCCTTAAGTCTCTAGATCTCAATAGTATTTAGATATTTTGAGTAAAATCCATGTAATATTACTTCGAAGTGCTTTTTGATGTTAAAATATACCTTGTTTTGTTTTTGTTACAAATTTTCGCTATTTTTGATGCTTATTGATTCAATTCGTTTTCATACGGTATTGCTACATTATTTATATACTCTCTCGTGAAATATTTACCTTGTAAGACTGAAAAGTACAACTGTTCTACTAAAATAGATATTTTAACTCTATTTCTTTGTGATTATATTAAGACCAGGTTTACTTTAGAAAGAACAAATATATGGGCATTTTAATTTCGTGAATAATTTTCCTTTCACATTTATAAAAAACCTTTTGTTCCAGAGAAAAATGTATGGAACAGTTTAAAGTAGTTTAAACTGGACTTCAATGTTCAGGGCTCACAGGTAATATAAATTTTGTGCTATGTAAAGAACATTCGGTCATAACGACACATGCTTTTTTTAAAACTCAGGACTCAGGAGGTTAATCTTGGTACACACACGTGACCTCAGGATTGTGTCAAACGAAAAGGTGTTCCTACTAATTTTATGTTAGTTACAGAAATCTTATACCCTTTATTAATAAGGGCGTCGTCATATTAGATTATCTACCAAGCGCCTGGAACCCATTTGAACCGAGTTTCAATGCGTCCACATTTCGCAAGGGTAGTCCCAAATCAAACGCACAAGGCACGCGACGTACCAGGTACGCAGGTTTCTCGCGTGTTATCACGTTAAAACTGTCAATACGCGCGTTCGCGAACATGCCTAATGTGCTGCAAAGGCGTGGTAGACCCTACATCATCCTGAAATAATTTTTATTCCGCGTTGTATGTATGTCGGTGACATAACTAAAATTTGTAGACCATCAGGTTGTTTTAATATTAATAATAACCACGTATAAAGGTATATTTAGTGATGCTTTGTGAAAACTGTTTTTCATTTTTCTTTTATTACGGTTTGTATTAATTTCATTTTTAAAGAATATTAGAATTCCAAGAAAAAAGTTTCACCATTTTATATTACTTATTTCACTTATGTAGAACACCATCCATCTTATCAACGACACCTTGAAAATATTATATAAAACATGGCATAGACGATTATCCTCACAACTTCATGACCATGGCGAGTCCAAGGTTGTTATTCGTATTGTCATTAGTAGCATTTATAAATGGCCAAGTGGTCAAACAAACGGAAAGTGCTATAGAAGAACTAGAAAAGTACATACAAAACAAAAAACCGGAGATAAATCAAAGATACAGATTGCATTATCATGTCGCTGCTCCTGTAGGATGGATCAACGACCCAAATGGATTTTCCTATTACAAGGGCGAATACCACCTTTTCTACCAATTTTATCCTTACGACAGTGTGTGGGGTCCAATGCATTGGGGACACGTGACAAGCCCTGATCTGGTCAATTGGAAATGGCTGCCAACTGCGTTGATTCCTGGAGAAGAATATTGCTTCTCAGGTAGTGCTGTTGTTGCCGACGATACAATGGTCCTTATTTATACGGCCCACATAGATGATGGTAAGCACGTTAACCAATCCCAATACCTGGCTTTTAGTGAAGATGGTGTGAAGTTTGTAAAGTATGAAGGAAACCCAGTGATACCTAGGTCACCTAATGGGTCACCCGATTTTAGAGATCCGAAAGCGTGGAGACATGGAGAGTACTGGTACGTCATTATTGGAAGCAAGACAGACGATGGAAGAGGCAGAGTTCTTCTTTACAGATCTTCGGATTTGTTTGATTGGGAATTTTTGACTGTGTTGGGTGAATCTGACGGGAAATTGGGTTATATGTGGGAGTGCCCGGACTTTTTTGAGCTGGATGGAAAGTTTGTGCTTTTGATGTCACCTCAGGGCATTGAACCGCAAGGTGACAGATACAAAAACCTTCACCAAACTGGATATATTATAGGAAGTTTCAATTATGCTACATTTGAGTTTATACCTGAAGTAGAATTCCAAGAACTAGACTATGGCCATGATTTCTATGCTGCTCAGACGACTGAAAACGATGGTAGAAGATATGTTGTTGGTTGGTTTAATATGTGGGAAGCACCACATCTAGAAGAAACAGATGGTTGGTCTGGAGCTATGACAATTGTAAGAGAAATGGAGCTTTATGAAAATCGTATCTTGATGAAGCCTGTTAAAGATATGGCGAGCTTGAGAGAAGAAGAAGGATACATAGCTGGCGATTGGATGACAAACCAAGACCTTAGTTTTGATAAGACAGCAGAAATTTTATTTGAAAACAGTTTGGATAAGAACGTAGAGCTATTACTGACTGGGATTGATGGTGGTCAAAAGGTTTGGTTACGTTGGAGTCCAACAACCAAGAAAGTATCAGTTGACAGAGGAAACAATGACGTTAGACAAGTTGAATGGGTTCCCACTGAGAATAAATCCTGGAGAATATTCCTAGATGCCAGTACTTTGGAGCTGTTTTGTGGAGAAGGAGAAGTAGTGTTCAGCAGCCGTGTGTACCCTGACGGCGGATGGAAGGTCACCAATTTGAGTAACCAGACTTTGAACGTGGAAACGTTTAAATTGAAAAGAAGTATCCCAGTATAGATTTTGAACAAAAACCTTATTTTATAAAGTCATGAAGTGATTAATCGAGAATACACGTATTATTTATAATTATATAAAATAATGATATTTTTGTGTGTTGCCCCTGAGGTAAAAAGGTTTTAGGCCTGACTCGCCGGAGGAGAAGTGGGAACAACTGTTTTGTTAAATCGAATAGTTTAGGAGTCTTCGAAGAAAACTCATACGTTTAACGACACGCCGTACCGCCCATTGCCGAGCTAGTCGCCATCGGACGCTTGTCGACACAAGATCTGTGTAAAATTTTGCCTTTGAAAATTTCCAAAATGGATTTTTATTGTAAAATTTTATTAATTTACATGCATATGTAATGTAATGTGGACCGATCGGGAAATGTAGACCGATTGTACCGAAGAGCAATTTTGGCCTAGTATATTTAAGACAAACACCACATACGCTGCTCTGATTCGTACCCCGTACCATAAACATCCAGACCCGAGACAATATAGAAAAGTTATTTTCTTCACTGACCCGGCCGGGGATCGAACCCGGGACTTTAGAGATGATGGCGACGCTAAGTTTTAATCGTAATCGGTCCACAAAAAAGCATACGCCTAACATACATTAAAGAAAGCAGCCGAATTAATTGTTTTTGAAGTCGGTTAAATAATATTGAAAAATCTACCGGTTTAACACGTAACAGGGCAATAAAGATTTGATATTAACATTGACTTACAATTATATGGACGTCGGGTCCGCGCTAAAAAGTGTCCGCACTTGTAAGGCGCTAAAATCGTATACAGAGCGCCAAACTCCGCTTTAGTCTTCATTTGTTCTACTGACATCGCGATACTGCGATGACATTACAATTTAAATTTCGAATAGGTTGACTTGGGACATTTTTTTCGTGGTTTTTGTATTAGACCCGTCGTCCATTTATTTGTAAGTCAATGGATATTAAACATATTTTTATTAGTATGAAAACTTTAAGAACCCAGTTAGACCGTCCATTTACCACGCCTTCATGTACATTAATGGCGAATCTGAATTCTATTATTAGGCAACAACATTTAAATTCCTCTGAATAATACAACCGCGCGCGTACCCTGGATGCTCATTTAGGTTAAAACGTAAAAGTTGAATAAATAGAGCGTATTTCGCCATGACAGTTAAGACGCGGACTCCCTCGGCCATCGTGCGGGATTAGCGCGATGAAATTCGTGTCGAAGAAATGGGTCTTAATTAGATTACCTATTGTCAGACATACCATCACACTCGCACGCGAACCTGCGCGGTCAGTTATAGAAGGGATAAGACCGAAATCGTTCTTTGGGTGATCGACAATAAATGCAAAACACACAAATATTTTGCACTAACGTACATTTTTACTTTCATAAAAATACATTTTTTAATTTCATAATTCCCACTACCCACACTGAAGCGACACAAACCATTATAAAGTACACATATTTTTCTATAAATCTAACCATATGTCGTTTCTGTACGTCGCGTGGGTATGGTTTTTGTTCTTTCATGGGCATTGACTTACAAATAAATGGACGACGGGTCTTATACAAAAATCACGAAAAAAATGTCCCAAGTCAACCTATTTAAACGTAGTGACATGTAAAGGAATATGAAAAAGCTAAAACGTTGAATTTAAATTGTAATGTCATCGCAGTACTGTCTAATTTTGCTTGCTTCGCTGTCAGTCGAACAAACGAAGACTAAAGCGTGAATGACGCTCTGTATACGATTTTAACGCCCTATAAGTTCGGACACTTTTTAGCGCGGACCCGACGTCCATATAATTGTAAGTCAATGTTCGTGGGCCATCATCTTTTACCTTGATCTTTTTGGTGAAGGAAAAAATTGTAAGGAAACCTGCATTCATTCTGTCGTTACATTCAAACTCATGAGAGAAATAAATGTAGGCCATACAAATATGTCTCCCGGCCCGGGAATCGAACCCGGGACCAGCATGGTAACCGTTCGGCTACGGAGGTAGTTAAACTAAAAAGTCAGGAGGCAGTTAAAATGTTAAGAGGTAAAGTATCATGAAATGCAAAGTCGACCGTAATGTTCGAAATGATGCCCACGGGCTTTTTCATTACATTATTGATCTAAGAATATTCTACGTCTAGATTAAACAAAAAGTTTTTAGGCTCGAAAAATCTGAACGCATTTTTCGCATAAACTTGAAGTAAAAACTAAACACATTAAAATTCGGTAGTATTTTTGTAGAATTTAGAAATTATTTATTTTATACTTATCAAATATATTGTGGCTTAGTTCGAGTTGTATTATCTATGGAAGAATAGCTGGCAATCTGTTTAAAAAAAAACCTTGGCTGTATGGCGCATTAGTGCCTTTGCCTTTTCCATTGGAAAAAACAGTACCAAAAAAAAAAAGAAACAAACAACCAACCATTTCACAATCCGTCAATGTTGTGTTGTGAAGCGATATCTACTTCTAAAAGAAATAAATTATCGTTGTGTCTATTTTCACCCAAATGTGATGAAAAATATTGTATGTAGCACGGGCGGCAAAATTACAAACCTCGAGTCATTAAAGACCTTAGCCTTCGGCTTCGGGCTTTTGACAAACTCTCGTTAGTAATTTCTTATTTGCCGTCTTTATTATATATTATTTTTTGTAAAATTATTCTACTAGTTTGTTATAATTATTAATACAAAGATCGAACACTAAGAAAAAACTTCAATTTCCATTGACAATAATGTAATTAGTATGCTTTTTTAATACTCAAAATTATTGTAGAAGCGTAATTTTGCATGAATACAAGCTTTAGAACTTTTCTCTTTTAAACTTAAAATAAATAAAGATCTTTTGATGCTTTTTACGAAGCGTGTGAATAGACACTTAAAAAGAAGCGTTTTTCGGATAAAGTGCTCTTATACTGTACTCAGAAAGCAGTTTTAGAAAGCTTCTGAGCCGTCAATGAAGCTTTCGACCCTTTTCCTTTCAAAGTTTTCTAATCAATCAAATTTCAATATTTTTCTTTAACTAAACATCTGATTACTTGCTGTATACTTATATATGTACGGATAACGGCACATTAGACAACACATTTTTGTTCGAAAATCGCCTCCAGTGCAACGGAACAAGATACGTCAATGTGTAGCTTGATCTGCTGGCGTGTGTACATAATGGTGATGCAAATGGGTACAGTAAAGTATTTATAACAGTAAAGCACCTCGTGGTAGAGTAACCATAGCAACAGTTGCAATGCCATTCAGAGCTTTAAATCGATCTGAGGGGCACTGTCACTGCGCCCTTCAACCTGAGACATAAGTTGACAAGTCCCACGTACTTGTTCACCAGCCTCTTCAAAACCGGAACGCTGTAATGCTTACATTACTGCTTGGCTGTAGAAATAGGTAATGTCGCAGTACTTCCCTGGACGAACTCTCTCACAAGGAGCTCTACTGCTACTGCATCTATCTACAGTATTCTCGTTTTGAAGGGTGAAATTATGATCACATGGGAATTATCAACTTATGTCCTAGGATGACTGGCGCAGTGGCCCTCAGGTCTTTGCGATTTTAAACTCTGAATAGCACTGCAACTGTCGTGGGTGGGCTATCATGTCGGTTATCACCAGGTGCACGAATTGTTCGTCTCGTGCCTTGGTTTTATAAAGAAAACGAAAAAAATTGTGAACAATCCATTAGGATAGATATATTACTGTGAAACTGTGCTTAATTGAAAGTTAGGCAAAGCCATAGAGGAGATCCCGGCCCAGTAGTGTAAGTTATGGATGATATCTCTGATTAACATTTTTTTTAAATTAGGTACCCCTTTGATTTTGAGTTTTGTAATTGTCCAAAAGAGTTCCATTTAAATATGCAAACTCCTGATACTATATTAATAGCAATGTTGAATGTTGCCTGTTTTTTCTATGCGTTATTCGTTTATTTTTTATGTCATGGTTTGTACTGCAAAAGCTTAGACTAGCCATCCTCTAAGTGCAAATTTCCATCCTCTAAGTGCAAAAGACAAGAATTTAAAGCCATTTGAAAAATGTGTATGTGTGTTCTATATAGTTCAGTTGATATAAAAAAAAATCATTGATATTATATGTAAAGTATATATACATATTGAATACAGCGGTTTTCGTGTAAAATTTCGAGATAAATTT
>NW_020653409.1:0-17057 GCF_003589595.1 Hyposmocoma kahamanoa | reverse complement strand
AATATTTAACCTTAATCCCACTTCCCAGGAAAAGAAAAGATCATCTGTTCCAAAAATTATTTTTCTTTCCATTTTCACCGTTTCACAGCAAACAAATGCAAACCGCGAAGTGCTAGAGATAAATAAATGTATCTATCTGGGTCCCTTTGGATCATTTTTGAATGAATTTTGAACATACATCTCAGCGAATGAGCGAAGTTTACAAAGAGAAATAGCGGGTTGTTATGTAGTTTTGTCGGTTTTTGTATTACAGTTTTTATTGAAATTAATGTTTAGTTAAAATACCTAAGTATTCTTACGACAAATTAGCAGTAATAATCGATTATCAAAATCGCGATCGATTAGCAGAATTATCCATTTTGGCTATAATACTATGAAAAAGAAATGACTGTTTATTTATTTAATTGTGCAGTGCGTGCTTGTTAAAGGTTTATTACTTTTTTTGTTATTATGGTACCGCCAAAATCTAAAGTATGGACATATTTTATATCTCCGAAAAAAGTATCGATATGAGTAAGTATCGATAATTTTGAAGTTTATTAGGAGTGCTCTATATATATCGATATTAAAAAATATATCGATATATGACCTCGATATATCGAATCAACCCGATATTATCGTATCATTCGGTATCGATAAGTACTATCGATATATTTTATCCGATACATGAAAAATCGTACAAAGTTGAAAGTACACAATTCAAAATTGTGCTTGCACAACACGCAACGCACTTCGAGTGCTAATTCGCTGGTGGTGGTAACACCTACTCATTTGAGTAGGTATCGATACTTTGGTGGTATCGGAACAACCCTAGCCGGCGGATCGATGATGAGGACCTACGATTCTAGGAGCTATCATCCAAGTATCCTGGTGGGATCACCCGGTGGCAGTACTGGACTGTAAGTAAGTAAGTAAGTAAGTAAGTAAATAAATTCTTTATTTCCTCCACAAATTTGTAACAACTTAAGTAAACATAAGAGATATTAAAGTAAAAAACATGACAGGAAAATTTGTAGAGGCTGGAGCCTAAACTAGGATACCCTGTATTTTAGGTTACCAGGCCTCCACCTCCAGAGATTCTGATCAATATTTATAAATCTATATTAACAAGTTACATGTATACTTAACTGCAAAAAAGAGTGATAACAAAAAAAAATACAAATATATAAAAATATACATATGTACACAAATATAAGAATAAAAATTAAATTGTAAGTGTGTGAGAGTGTGTGTGATGATTGAGTGCACGTGGTGTGTGTGGAAGTGCGTGTGATGTGTGCGAAAGTGCATGTGATGTGTGTGTAATTGTTTGTGATGTGTGTGAAAGTGCAAGTGATATGCGAAGTGCTTGTAAATGTGGATACATATTAGAGAGAATGTGCGACCTGCGTAGGTTTAGATGATTAATTTTACGAGTTCATAAACGGTGGACGTATTTGGTGAGATGAGAAAAAATATAAGAGTTCGAACATTGACTGTTAAACTTTACTTTTATTCTAACATTATTATTTTGTTTGACTTTGCAACTTAGATATTTATAGCATCAAAAATTACTAGTGGAATAAAAAATGACAAAACGCACCGATTACAATTAGGCACCAGATAGCCCTACGCTCAAAATAACTTGGGATCAGATTTAGCAACAAAAACTGCCATCCACTATTCTGGAAACCTATTCATATATTATATCACGTCAACTAAGAAATTACATCAAATACATTTTCAGTATCTTCATAATTCAGGTTTAAGAGCCAATTAGTTACTATTTTTTTACAATTGTATCTATTTAATGCATATATTTTATTTACTGAGTTGCATTTGTTATATAGGTACGAACCTAGAAACACAAAAAATCTTTTGGCAAATGATGTTTTAAATATCTTATTTGAACAGACAAGGTCATGTCTTCTCTTATTTTGTGAGAAGTTGGGATCATACGTCAAAAGAATAACTGGCGTACTGACAGAACTTTACATTCTTCATAGAGTTTAGACGTTGAGAATAAGTAGGGCCGGAATGTTGAGACCTTTAAAATTGTTCGTTGGGCGACTTCTAGCTATTTTATAGTTGTTTTATGAGCGCCTCCCCAAATGGTAATACAATAAGTTAGAATGGACTGACACAATGCGTAATAAGAAATTTTTAGAATTTTTTGATCAGCAATATGTCGAAGGTTTTTAAAAATATATACTAACTTACGGGTACGAGTTGAAAGCAATTTAATATGGGTTAAAAAGTTAAGGTTGTGGTCAAGATTTATGCCGAGGTATTTAATAGTTGAAACTTTTTCAAGAACAGGACAAGTACACAAGATAGGGTCAAAGTTACATGTGTGGACAGTAAGGTTAAGGTTATGATGATGAGATAATGTATTACGAATGGAAAAAAGTATATATTTACTTTTATCAGCGTTAATTATTAATAGATTATGGGCAAGCCATCGCAAAATCGAGTTTAAGCCGTTTCGTGCATTAAGAAAAAGCTCTTCTAGGGTAGGCGCTTCGAAAATTAAGGCTGTGTCGTCTGCAAAAGAAACTATTTTACCATTGATGAGCTGCATATTACAAAGGTCATTGATAAATACTAAAAAAAGGGAAGGGCCAAGAATACTCCCTTGAGGAATACCATAAAGAACGGGAAGGTCATTACTAATGTGATTATCAATTTTCACCAGCTGACTTCGGTTTGTTAGATAACTTCGGAATAGATTAAGCGACAAACCCCTCGTTCCGAGATGTTCCAGTTTTCGAAGGAGTAGAGGAATCGAGACCGTGTCAAACGCCTTCGCAAGGTCAAGGAATACTGATAAGCACTTCCGACCCTCGTCCAAGCTACCAACTATACATTCTGTAAGGTCGTGTACAGCATTCGCAGTAGATCTTTCAGCCCGAAATCCGTATTGATGTGGTGACAGTAGGTTGTTGACTTCAAGATAATTCATTAGCCTTTTATTCATAATACGTTCTAAGACTTTTGATAAAGATGGCAGAAGAGAAATCGGTCTATAATTTGAAATAAGACTTCGGTCGCCCGCTTTATATATTGGCTTGATAACGGCTTTTTTGAAAGCATCAGGAAATACCCCTGCAGACAAACTCAACCTGCAAACATGAGTTATGGGTGGTACCAAAATATTTTTGTATAATTTGAGAATCGACGAGGGGATACCGTCCCAGCCTTTGGCACAGTTATTTTCAAGGACATCAATATGTTTTCAATTTCAGCCTCATCAGTATCAAGTAACCCAAATGACTTAATTACGCTATCTGTAAAGGGATTAGTATTAACAATGCCTTTATTATGAAGCAGTATTTTTTCTGCTAGTAATTTACCTATATTACCGAAGTAGTCATTTACATCATTAACCGAACGAGAAGGAGAATCTGACATAGTTAATAAGTTTGAAGAGTAGTCTTTAGGTTTATTCATGTTAATATTTCTTTTTATTACATCCCATAACTTCCTACTGTTTGAACCAGCAGCTTGGATTTCTTATCTTTGGTATTCACGCTTAACCTTTTTTAGTATATCATTACAGAAATTTCTGTACCTACAATAGGTAACTCTGAGGATACTGTTATCAGTGGAGAGTTTAAGCTTTAAGTGCATATTGTCACGATTGCGAATACATCGTAGCAATCCGATAGTAATCCACGTTTTATAGTTCTAGCGCGCCGGGGTAGTCGTAGTAATTTAGCATTAGAGATTAAGGCTTGGGCTAAAAGACTTACAAGGAGATTAGCTGCAATATTTGGGTCGTCTGATGTTAATATCGGGATAAAATCAAGTGAGCTCATTGACGCCTCCAAGCCAGCATGATCAATTTTAGATATAGTCAGAGGGACACTTTTTGGCTGTTTAATATTAATGCAAAGAACTATAGCATCGTGGTCAGAGATGGATGGATGCAACACAAAGGTTTTAATAGACTTTTTAGTTTTCAATATAAAATGATCTAGGCAAGAGCTTTGTCTAGTCGGAAGAGTATGGGAGGGTAGCATCCCATGGATAGAAAGCAAATCCAAGTAATCTTCAGAGTATTTTTCAGAGCTGTCTGAAGAAATATTAATATTTATATCACCAACAAGGATAATATTTGGAAATGAAGAAAGCGATTGTATGACAGTGTTTAGGAACGCCAAGAAAAGGGGGACATTAAGTTTAAAACAATATGGACGATATATGGCAACAATGACAGTGTGCGTTGAGATTTTTATTACTAAGCAGTTAGTTTCGGGAAATATTGGCTCTAGTACAGTACAAGATAAGGCGTTATTTATATAAACAACAACCCCGTTATTTTGGTTGTAATTATCTGTGGAATAATGAACATTATAGCCGTCTAATGCAGGTAAATTTTGTGGGATGGCCGATAATCGACATTCCATCAGTATTAAAAAATCAAAGTCCAATTTAATACGAGACAATAATACTTATAGCTTATCAAAATTACCCAATATGCTAAATATATTTTGACATAATAGCTTAATTTGATTATGAGGATGAGTTATGTGCGAGGAGACCTCCTCGGGGAGACAAGCTATATGGTTGGATATTTGAAAATTGTCTAAATTGTCTAATAAAACTGTAGGCTTGTATAGTTCATGAACTACGAAGTATAGGAATGTATTCCCGACACAGACCGACAGGAACTAGTTCGTCTTGTACGGTTTTAATAGTTCATAGTTCTTTTTAGTTCAGTAGGAACTAGGAACTGTCTGCATTGATAGTTCACCTGTCTTTTATTCAGTAGGAACGGTGCAAGAGGGACAAATAGCGATCTTTCGCTGCTTTTAGTACAAGTTCGAGTGGGATGCACGTTTGAACGTTGCCAGCTCGTTCTAAGTCTTCTCTAATTATGGTATCTACATTATGTATATATGTATGTAAGCTTCCAAAAAAGTAAGTGCTCATATGGTTTTGGTAAGTGTGGTAGGTATCTGTATGTATAATATCAACCTACGTGTACGAGTATATAAAATAGTTGTATGTATGTACCTAAATGCTGTAATATAATATTTTAAAAACACCGTTGTAACTAAAATTGTTGTTTTGTAAAATAAAGGATATTTAGTTAGAATGGCAGTCTTTAAACATGTAATTTAAGAAAGAAAATCAAATAGTACCGATTCCATACAAATTGTATTTTTAAATATTTAATACAGTGTACTATTGACCTCATAATACGAGAAGCCAGTAGCAGTTCTTGTGAATAAAATTACTAGTTTGTAGCGTCCGATCAAGGACAAGACGAACTAACTAACTAAAAGACCGACCTAGTTCAGTTTTGACCGATTGAACTAACTAGGATCGCTCCCTCTAACTGCCACTCATAGGCCCTATGATTCGAGTCAAAGCTTTTTTGAAGGACACTTTGGAGTTGGCTGCTGATGGCCTTGACTGCGCCACCGGAAGAAACTAGTCAAAGCAATTTCCTTTTGGAACTTAACTAGTAATTTAGTTAACACTTCGATAGCGCGTTCTATTTTGATCCCAACGCCATCTAGTGGCAAGGCGATGTTACTAATATTCTCGTACAACATAATATTATTTCGTTATGGAAGTAGTTGAATGAAATTTAGTATTGGTGCTACGTCCCGGCCCCTGCCGTGTCACGCTTGTTTCGCTTGTTCGCGTAGCGGTAGGAGGGATTCGTTCTATATTTATAATTCGAGCCACCTCGCATCAGTGTTAAATGTCCTAAGCTTAAAGAAAGTTCGATTGATCAAGAACTACCCTACGCAATTTTGAAACTAGTATATTAAAAGTCTTTTCCATAAGTCCTTCTTGGAAATTTGGACTTTCAAAACCTTTTTCTTCGATGATAACACTATTTTTGTATTCTAGCCCTTTAAGGCAAAACGCGAGGTGGCTCGAATTTTGTGACCGGGAGTATATTTATATCGTATTCCTTAACAAAGTCGACACTAGCGCTTTGTCGGCCGATGCTGTGACACGGTCGCTTCGCTCGTGTGCTGTTGTGGTCGCAAGGCACCGAATACGACTGAACTCGTTTGCTGCATCTATGTTTGCTCTGGGATTATATTTATGATAAATAATACTCAATAAATGTTATATCTGAAATTATACCACCGGTATATCAGATTGACAAGTGTTCTTCAATGGAAGTAGAAAAAGAGGAATATAAATCACTTACCCGGGATGCATGTACAAATACATGACAGAGGCGATGCTTCCGGTATCAGTTTTAGGATACCTGGTGTTATATTTAACCCAAGTTACATCATTGGAAATGCAGTGGCCAGCTGTCAACACCCAGTGGGGTGTGATAATGGATCCGGTGCATTTTAGAAACCAGAATCTGTTGAAAACCGCGCACACTGCTGGGAAATGACTCAAAGGCACTGGCTCTCCACCAAACAGCCGGCGAGTCGGTAACCCATTTTCAATCTTAACAGACAAAAACAAACAAGTGGAGTAATTTCACAAAAAATAATGAATTGGATTTAAAAAAACCTCAATAATACAATTATTATAGCGACTCTGTGATCAGCCACTGGCAGCTGTAAAGGTGCCTGGCTGAGTGAAGAAAAACTTTCATAGGTTTCTCACAGATGGCGCTACGGCAAAAAAGTCGTAAAAAATCAACATACAAAGATTTGCAACAAGGACACAGAAAAAAATCGTAAGGTCTCCTGGTTCCTTCCGTAGTTCAGTTGGGAGAGCGTCAAGGTACGCTGGAAGCGCTGGTTCAATTCTAGCCGGATTGAAGGAATTTTTGTTAGTGTTCGAACTTTATTAATAATTATAAACAAAAAAAGACAAAACATTTACCAGCCTCAAAATTGAGTATAAAAGCGCAGGTTAGTTGTATCCGTAGCCTGTAATTGCATTGCGCCATTTTGTGAAGATCAATTTGAGCTACAACTTAGAGTTGGTGTCGCGGAACCTACTCGTAAAAAATCTGTTTGTATACGAAAAGAAATGTTTAATACCATAACTATATTCCGAAAGAATGCGTGCCTGTGCTGGTAACCAAGAACTTCGGTCAGGAGAAGCAGGAAAATTAACACTACTCCTTGTGTTTGCATTGGTCATCGTATCTTTGGCGTTTCTATGATAAAATCAGTTTCTGTAATAAGTAAAAGTTCCAGTTTATCCACCTGTTTTGTCTTTACTTTACTCAATTCGGCTGTATCGGCTGACTGATGATTTATCAAGAAATAGTAAAGCTGTTGTAGATAAGTATAATTATTATTCACTTCACTTTTCCAACTTTACTTCTTTTTTTACTTCGTCTGATTGTCCGAAATGTCCAACGACTTGACAATTACAGTATTTCTATTTCTATTTCCTTAATGGCAGCCACTAGGCTTGGGCCAGTGTCAATTACTGTATCTACATCTTTTTCCATCCTCTAAGATCTACATTTTTATTTCTATTATCTTTGATTGCGTCAAGGAGAACCTTTATATTTTTGCTTATAAACCTGAATATCGAAAAAGTTTCACAACTTTTGAAAATTTTGTGAGGTCCTCAACCTGGACCAAGCAAGCGTGGTGAATTATGGCCTAAACATTATAGGCAGTAGAATAATAATGAATTTCAAATGAAAAGCCCTTTCCCCCATCACCGCTTTTGATAAAACATAAAACTGATGTTCTGATGGAAAAAAAATCTCCGTCAAAAGTTGTCAATGTCAATTCTGCCAATGTCTCAGTAGCACGGGAAGCCATTCCCTTACAGTAGCTATATTTCGATGGAGCCATAATATTTAAAAGAAGAAGAAGCTATTAACGAAACTTATTAATATATACGGATATAACAAAGAAGGAGATAAATATAAAGCTTTACAGTTATACAGAAGAAACATATTCTTTTCATCAAAAGTGTAAAGAAACGATGACCAATGCAAGCACAAAGAATATTATTGATTCTCCTGTCTCTCCTTTCGGAAACTTTTAGCTTGCAGCATAGATATGTATTCTACCGGAGTATGGTTACGGTAATATTTTTCACGGTGATATACAATGCGACTGGAGCTTATTTTCTTTGAAAAGCTATTAAAAATAAAAGTGGAATCCTACTGTAGGTATTGGTTGAAAGCTGTATGACATGTACATTGCCACACTTCCATTCATGCGTTCACCATATCTGCCCGAGACTTGTCCGTAGTTCCCTGTGGCGCTCATCTTTACAAAATGATGCTAGTCTTCTTATGCTATTCATTTCACACTACAGATAAAACCACGGATGTAAAAAATAATGGAAGGGCCTTAAGTCTCGATCACTATCAGAACTGATGTCACTAAAATTCATAATATCATAAGTTGAAACAATATCCGCCTCAGTGGCCGAACGGTTACCACTATAGAAATGTTTGCATGGCCTACATTTAATTATTTCGTGAGTTTGGGTGTAATTTGTGGTTGTCTATGTGTGTGTCCATGGCACTTGCGACTCAGGGTTTCCCTAGCGCGAGGCTGTGTTGTGTGTGCTTTATTATTTATTTATATGAAATCTTGATAAAGATTGGTCATAGTTTCTAATTTAAAAAGATGTAACAAATAATCTCAGTACAGAGTACTAAAAAACCGACCTGAAAATACGTGGAATTACATCTATTTGCCAAGTTTTATTGAAATCGGTTACCGGAAAGTGCGCAAACCCGGATTCATCCCCTAGTTCGCCACTATACGGGACTTGACACAGGAGATAATAAAAATCGGTTCTCACTACTCAAAGTATTTTGTGAGAGAAAAACGCCTTGAATTGGAGAATAGCAAAATCAATCATTAAAATAATTGCTCCTTATAATAAAATTTAGGCGCTATTTATGAAAATGAATCTTCATACGTGAACAGCCACCCTTAGGGATGAGTGGTGATAATTTTCTTCAAAATTAAATGGGACCCCTATGAAGGTACCCTCTGTCCAACAAAAAAAGAATCCTCAAAATCGGTTCACAAATACCGGAGTTATCGCGTAATATACATCCAAAAAAATCTCCTCCTTTTCTAAAAGTCGGTTAATTATTGACTGTTGATGTAATTTACACTTTACCCTGTTGGCATATCGTTGAAAGTTCGGTATTATATTGCAAATTACGATGTTTTGATTTTATATTTAAATTTCATTCAATGCGCTGCCATCTAGCGGCAATAGCTGAAAGATGTCGAACGATTTGCGCATATTAATGTTCTTAGAAAAAAAGTAGCCTATATTGCTGCGGTATAAGGTTTAATTTCGTTTCTTATACCAAAAAATCTGTAACAGAAAATTTAAAGTTTATAAAAATTAAGTAAAATAAGGCTTAACGATGATATGAAATACCACCATAGACAATTTTATAGGTGCCACTGTCAATTTAGTAGGTACTCAAAAGTAGCGAAATAACGCTTTTTCTACGATTTTCGAGATTTTGCGCATGCTAATTGACACGACCATAAAGTACGAAGCGAAAATGGCAGACCGAGCTCAAGTATGTAGAACTCCGCGTACTGTTGGCACACGTGTCATGTCCACTAAGCAATTCTACTGTATTTATTGTCCTGTGGATAATACATATAAAGAGTAATACTTTACATGTTAAGATCGAAGATGAAACGCCGACGCGGCGCGTGTTTGGTGGCGATCGAATGACCCTAAGCAACTACCCCGCTGTGTGTGCACTTCTCGATCGATTTTGGAATTTGAAATGCTCGGGATCCATCATCTCAAAGAATTGGGTGCTCACGGCAGCCCATTGCGTCTCCAATAAAGTGGCCCTTATCAAGTACAACACCATTCATCTAAAATCCAAAGAGGGATCAATCGCCACTGTCTTGTATCTGTATCGGCATCCCAAGTAAGTATTTTCTGGAGAAGACAAATGAAAATTTGCATTTAAATTCGAGATTCCAAAGGTTCTGCTAAGCTTACGAGTCCTTGTTTCTGTCTAAACTTCTTACATATGTATCTTTTAACTGTTCAGCTTTCAAGTGTTAGAAGAAGACGAAGGTCGTGGAGTGGACGTGACCGTGCTGCGTAACGATGTGGGTCTAGTTCGCACCAAGCAAACCATGACACTGAACACCGAGCTGCCGATGGACCCCATTGCGGCCATGCTACTATACGCACCTTACGATATGAAGAATCAAGAAATTGAGGTATAGAATATTCTCCTTGACCATTGCAGATAACATTTTCACAGCGTCTGTGGTGCATACCGGTTTTCGTGTTGTCACCATCCCAGAGGATAGGTCAGTATAGGAACTAACTTTTGTATATTGTCTCTCTGGGTGTTTATGGTACCGTCGTCGTTTCCGATTTCCATAAAACAAGTGCTTTAACCACTTACTTTGGGATCACAGCAACAATGTGATGTTGTCTAATATGTGTATATTTTGGAGCTAAGCGAATCATATTTCGTTTTCTAGTTCGTATTTTGGACACTTAATAGTAGTTTTATATTATTTATTATTTAAAATTCGTGTGTGGGTTCATCATTAAAAAACATCACACGAGTGTTTTAATGCTTTATTATGTACAGTTACATACACTGCTTTATCAATACACATATTATAAGCTCTCTATGATGTATTCAGGAACCGCGTGTTACGACTGGCGAATAGAATAGAATAGAATTAATTTCATTTGTTGTGGCGGCAAATATAAACTTTTCTCACGCATGTCACACAGCCGTAGTTTTTATTTAATTCATAGACAAAGTAGAGGCGGCCCTAAATATCATATCGTTCGATATCAAGTAACGTGTGAAATTTGTCAAAATTGTTTGCTATTGACATTTCATTTCGAATAAAACTTCATCTCGACTGATATTAGAATTGAGGTCAAAATCAAATTGTTTCGTTTTTCAGAGATGTTCGAAATTTGAATGCAATAATAAAATCGATGAAGCAATAATAACATTTTCACAAATGAGAAATTTGCTCTAACAAAACAGTTTATCCTTATGCTGGTCGTAATTTGCAGTTTTTGAACACATCGTAAAGGGTTTATGATATGTGTGTAGATAAATGATGCTAATGACCACGAGGATGAGCTTTACGAAATTAAAATCGTCCAGGACGTGTATACACTTAACAAATTTGATAATTATGTCGACGCAAAAGCCCTTTGATGAAATTCCATGATGCCTAATGTAGGCAAACGTTATCCAGAATCCAGCCATATCGAATCTTGATCGTTCGATATTTGTATTAATAATTATAACGAAACTAGTGGAGTAATTTCACAAAAATAATTAAACATCATAATGGTCAAACATCGTGTCATTCTATAAACATAAAAATTACCAATACTAAAGCGACATCTGTAGTCAGCTGCTGGTAGCTGTAAAGGTGCCTGGTTAAGGGAAGAAAACCTTCCATAGATTTCTCACAGATGGCACTACGGCAAAAGTTGTTAAGAAGCAAAAACACAGATCTGCAAAAAGCACATAAAAAAATTCGTAAGGTCCTTAGTTTTCGATCTTCGTATTAATAATTATTATTAGAAACTAATGGAGTAATTTCATAAAAGTCATATTATAAATACAAGTTTATGCACAGGGATACAACAAACTTAATGTCTACACTGGGTAGGCTCCCGCCTTCAGCGGACAAGCGAAGGCGATTTGTGGATCGAGTGTAAATGCGTCTTTAGAAGAAAGCCACGCACAGTGGTGCATTGGCGAAAAAAAGTATTTTTTATGAACATTTATCTAAATAAATTTTACATTATATACAAACGACAGTATACACTCCATAGATACAAAATGTATAAAAACAAATTTCTAATAGTTGTATGAATATACGAGATTGAACAAATCCGACGCAGACATAACCATTTTTGCGCAAATACTTCTGGATTTTCAAGGTTAATTTTAACTTAAATTGAATAGAAATTTACGATAATTGTATTTTTTATAATACCTGGAAATGTAATCTTGTCGTAATAGTGAAAGAATTTTATCTTCTTAATGTTTTTCATTTTCGTTTTAAAATGCCCAATTTAAGACCAGTATTTTGTAAATTCGAAGAAATCTTTTCACCGCCGTCGACCGCTGTTTACTTATATCACTTAATCGATTTATTAGTATATTTTAGCTGCTGCAACAACAAAAAAAAAACTACCTTGGATGAGAGAACACATTAACTAACTGCTCTCAAAGCCAACGATAACGATATAATCAAATCGCCACATCCGTAGAACAAAGGTCTATGTGTAAGACTATACTTGTTCTCAGGACATAGTACATTTCGTTCGTTCTTCTTCGCTGTGGATGTCAGATCGACCTTTGTTCGATTTTATATTTCCGAAACGAAGTAAGATATATAAATTCTCAAAATACCTTTACATAGGACCTAGTTTGAATAACGAAATTGTTCTCGAAACGTACTTATTCTCTTTTCGCTATATAATCACTTCGGACTCTGTTCTTCGGATGAGTCGAAATATTGAGATAATTATTTGTAACGAAATATTTTTTCATTTGTAATCACAAAAATATTTATTTCATCCTTAAATACCCCAAAAAACGGTAGTCTTGTTTTGATAGCAGTAGAGTTACTTGTGAAAGAGTTCGTCCAGGGAAGTACTGCCACCTTATCTATTGCTGCCGCCAAGCAGTAATGTGAGCATTATTGTTTTCCGGTTTGGAAGGGTAAGGGCGCTGGTGAAATTACAGGCGCAGACTTGTCAACTTATGATCTCATCTTTGCGATTCAAAGCTCTGAGTGGCACTGCAACTGTTATGGACAGGCGTGGCGTGTAGCTTACCATCAGACACATGACTTGTCCGTCCCGTCACTTAATATTATAAAAAAATACTATAAAAGCCATTGACTTACAATTATATGGACGTCGGGTCCGCGCTAAAAAGTGTCCGAACTTATTGGGCGTTAAAATCGTATACAGATCGTCATTCACGCTCTAGTCTTCGTTTGTTCGACTGACAGCGAAGCAAGCAAAATTAGACAGTACTGCGATGACATTACAATTTAAATTCAACGTTTTAGCTTTTTCATATTCCTTGACATATCACTAAGTTTAAATAGGTTGACTTGGGACATTTTTTTCGTGGTTTTTGTATTAGACCCGTTGTCCATTTATTTGTAAGTCAATGGCGGTGCCATACAAAGTGCACCACTGTACTACGTACAGCTGTGTGACAGATAACAGGTTGACGATAATTGTATTTTGTCTCATTCGCAGGTACTGGGTTTCGGACGTACAGACAAATCCGATAGCAGTTTAGGTGAGGAACTATACGGAGTCAAATTGAAGCTGGTAGGATGTGATCGCTCCACGTGGACATTTTGCATGTGTGGGACGTCTGTAGGCCTTAGTGGTGGAAGGGGTGTCTGCTCAGGAGACTCTGGAGGACCAATGACGTATAACGGATCCCAGGTTAATGCTTTACGTATGTTCGAATGTGGTAAAATGCGTGTCTGTCGAGAAAATGGCTTGGATAAAATTATCTCCAATGGAAGCGCCTTAAGCGTCGTTTACTATCAGAACCGCTGTCTCCAGAAACTCACACATTGATAACGATTGGTCGTAATTTCTAATTTAATGAGAAATAACAAATTCTGGACTGTTAATATAATTTAAACTTTACCCCGTTTGACATATCGTTGAAAATTCAATACCATTAATACCTATTATTGCAAGTTACGACGTTTTGATTTCACATTGTCACTTCAATCAATAACTACTGTCACACAGACATATTAATTAAACTAACGGATAACTCACGAATTACGTCGAATTTTTTTGATCACGTATTTATATCGAAAAATTTAGTGTGCTACATAATTGATTTTAATTGGAATGAAATAATGAGGGTAGTTGCTCGCCGCTGCCGCAGCCGTCTTACCCGCGCTCGTGTTCAGGACTTTGGCGCTTGAGTCACTGATTCAGGACCACCGACGGGTGCGAAATATGCGTCTTAAATACCTGTTTTATCCGTTAGTGTTGTGGGTACACCGTAATACAATGCCACAAACCGTCATGCATGAGATACATCCTCAACTTCAATTTCCATATCGGATAATTTTGCCTACTGTTTAACAGTATCCCAGCAAGAGAATGTAGACTTGATCCTTTATTGTGATCAGACATCTCCAACTTTGACTTTCATGACAGAATGAGACTTTAAAAAAAGCCAACTTATTTGAAGGTCTTTGGCTGTCGCGCGTTGGTGAAGGTTTCTGATCCACTGAGAATGAAGTTGGATCCAAATGACTCGCTGTATATTTTTGTCGGGTATTCAGACGACCAAATATTGTGTTTTGCGATACAAATAATTCAAGAAGATTAGTTGAAGGCTGCCTTTCCACCAGACATATGCGACGTAGCGAGGCGGTGTGCGAGGAAAAAATCCACCAATAAGATTACTTCATTTTCCTAGTCTCGCTTAGCGCAGCTCCAACGGAAAAGGGTTAGCGGAGCTAAGGATTTGTACATACAAAATAGCGAGAGATGTGTGCGAGGGATGCGGGCTACTGAAAGTATGTAAAACGTGGCTAAGTGACAAAAGGTCAAATAACCATTATAAATAGCAAAAAATAGGGAACAAAATTCTCTTTTAAAAACCGTTAAAATTAGTTAACGTGTTCGACCTAACCCAACGGTGCATAATTTAAATATCATCAAACAATTTCAAGATTCTAAAACTGGGCTGTGTTTTTTTGTGATATTTCATATATTTTTATCACTTATTTACAATATTTTGTCACTGCGCCGCGTTATAGTGGACGGCAGACTGACTGACCTGACACATCGCCACCGCTCACCCCACTACACCGTACCCGCCCGCGCATAGCTGCAAAGAATCCGTAACCCATCCTCGCATTGCGCCGCTGCACATCCTCTCACCACCTCGTACATCTCTGGTGGGAAGGCAGCCAAAGGACGAGATGTGGTGTTCTTGGAGGTCTTTCACTTGTAGTCTTAATTTTTATTCATAGAACGACGTTACGAGTATATCACTTCAATAAAAATTTCTCACAATAAACACCATATTTATTGTTTACTAGATTTTACTACAGTTAAAACTAACTGTTGTGAACTTATCACCCTGCCTCAACTTTATTCGCTATATCGAATGCTTGGTAAAAAATGTTGCTAAAAATTGGGCATCGTTTTCAAGGTCAGGTGGTACACTCACACCAGAACAGTTTTCAGGGTGGTATCACTCACACCACACTTATCGACATGAGATCGGATTAAGCCGGTTAGAATAATCTTTACGTCCATGTAGGTAATAAGACTTAAAAAGACGTGACGCGTCACAGCAGTAGAGCTCCTTGTGACAGAGTTCATCCAGGTAAGTACTGCCATCTTACCTGTGCCGTTAACACACGTTGCACTGCAGGATGTATGTAAATGCAAGTAGGACGATGCAAGGAGATAGAGAGATGCAAATTGCAATGCAAATGATTGGAGTATTATTAAATAATGTAAATAAAACGACCGTGTCCGAACGAGACAATAATAACACTCATTTATTGCAAAATATACATCGATCAGCGTGGTGTTGCAGTAAGCATAAATCGAATACATATGATATCGTGCGGGTTTACTTGTGCATATTAAAATAATAAAATGTAAATCATAAAAATGTACGGTTTCACTCGTACATTACCTATTTCTGCCGCCAAGCAGTAGGTGCTGTGAGCATTATTACTGCGTTCCGATTTGGAAGGGTAAGGGTGCTGGCGAAATTACAGGCACATGAGACTTGGCAACTTATGTCTCAAGGTTATGACGGGCACAGTGGCAGTGCCAAAAGATATTTGCGATTAACAACTCTGCGTGCCACTGCAACTGTTATGGATAGGCGTGTCGCTTACCACCAGGCGCACGACTTGTTTGTCCCGTCACTTGGCATTAATTCGATTTTGATGAGTGATGATACCCTTAGTTCTTTATGGGTTTTGTATAGGGTGTTACCATCACCTCTGGGACGACCCACCTCACCTCGACCCAGTACCAGTTAGTTGTCTCGTACGCGATGGAGCGAAAAGCAAAGAGACTAGGCATTGACTCTCTTGTGGAATCGAAGCTCCTAAATCTGGAACATCGTTGAAAAGTTGTAGAAGGATGGACGAAGGGGCATGTCGATTTTCCATCGAATACAGTTTGTAAGAATGCGTAAGAACTTTAGCATTTACTTCCACCCTCACCGTCCTTTCTTCATTTCACTAGAAAGTCCGGGATATGCATCCTTATGCCGTTGACTTACCATATACTTGCATGAAGAGCTTTTAAACCAACTTAAAGCTATTCAAAGCCAAAGTAAATAGATGTTTATTAGATAAACACCTAACATCGTTGCCTAATTGTCGTTTAATATCATGTTGTGGTAAAGTCTAATTTATATTTTAAAAAAGACAGGCTTCTTTTCAAAAAAACTTGCTTACTGTTACGCCACTTGATTGGTTTTCTCTGCAGATCGGAGTAACTTCCATGGGTCCAATAGAGTGTGCTACAAGGACCACACCAGGGCCCACAGCTATCAGTGTTTTCACCTCGCTGCACGAGTACGCTTCCCTAATATCTCACACCATCGACGACACGGAGAATGCTCTTAAGATGACCCGTGTTCCAGGTGCAGCCAACAGATTGATTTCACATTATGGCGTAGTTTTGTTTATATTGTTCTTTATTAACTTTGTGTAACTATGATTATATTTGGTATTTATTCGTTCTTGAATTTATGTTTTTTTCTAAAACTTATTGCTAGGTCTCAAATCTAATGCGATATTTTTGTGATTATTTTCCATAAAATTTATTATGGTCTCTATAAACCAAAGTTATTAGATAAAAATTATATAACAATCACATTCCTTTGTTTCCTTGAATTTATCAGTTAAAATATCGTTTGTGGGTCCAGATACAGATCAAACCAACTGAATTAAAATTAGTCTAATTGAATAAGCAATTTAGTCGAAACGGTCTGTGTTTAGTTTTTACCTGTCTTTATTTCCAGTCAGTCCAATACATAATAGCAGTTCGTTAACAAATTGTAGACACAATTTATTAAAATTACTTGAATTAATTTATTTCAGTTGATTGTAAACATGGAGTATATAACCAGAAATAGAGAC
>NW_020653408.1:0-11668 GCF_003589595.1 Hyposmocoma kahamanoa | reverse complement strand
AAATAAATAAAGATAAAAAATATCTTTCTTTTTGGTTTATAACGACTTTTTGCCGTAGTGCCATCTGTGAGAAATCTAGGAAATTTGATTACCTAACGATGATTACATTGAATGGAGTGTTAATCACTGACATCAAAAACATCTAGGTATTGCAGATTTTTTAATGATATTTAAAAATAATTTCTGAAGAAGAATAGCTTAACAGTTGCAGTCTTACTCAGAGCTTTAAATCGCAAAGATCTTAGGGGCTCTGCCATTCCGCCCGTCACCCTGAGACGTAAGTTGGCAAGTCCCATGTGCTTGTAATTTCACCAGCACCCTTACCCTTCATTACTTCTTGGCGGCAGAAATAGGTAAGATGGCAGTACTTCCCTGGACGAACTCTTTCACAAGAAGCTCTACTACTACTAAGCTAGTTGTGTCCCAATGCTGGGTAAAGGACTTCCCCCTCTCTTTCTATCGGCCCCAGTTTTGGTCTGCACCTGTCTATTCCTTTCAAAAGGGTCCAAATGATCTGATGTTCGCCATTGTCGACGAGTTTTTGAGTTGTGGACTTTCCATAATTTGGGTTTATGAGCGCAGCGATAGAACCCGGATACGATCCATGAGTTTCACACCAAGTATGCTACACTCCATAGCAATTAACTCACTGACAAGGCCCGAGTGAAATTCTGGGCTCTGGTCAAAGATCAACAGAATTATTATAGACAAGTTAATGCGCATTTGACCTCCATCTCACCTGATGGAAAGAGACGATGAGGTCGACAATGTAGCATGCACACCTAAATAAAGCCTATTCACTCTCGCCTTGAAAAGGTTGAAGTTGTAACAATCGGGGAATACGTTCCCACACAGGTAATTCCACTCCCTAGCCGCTCGTCATATAAATGTGGAAGCGGAACGCTTCGAGCAGATCCCGGGAATATCCGCAACATAGGGGTGGAAAGACAGCCCAATGTCTAGTCCCCCGATGATGGAAAGGGGAAGGCAGTATTAAATCATGCAATTTCATCTCTCATTCTCCGTTTTATATCCTGTAGAAAACCGATAAGCAGGCAACTTTATGGCGGTGTTCAAGGCTCTGCAACTTCTCCTCTGAATCCAAAATGCCCAGTTGGTATTTATCAGAGCCATCCCATAAGTGGAAGTTGCACTATGGCTAGAATGACATCTTTTCGCGCTTTATATGAGTAACTACGTACAATAAGTTTTTTAGTACCACATTCTTTGCACATACTAAATATTCATTTAAGCGACGAATCAGTGGTTATTTGAGTATATTTGTCTCCTATCACGATCATTTAAATTATAAATTATTCTTTTCAAATTTTACTTTTTAATTACAATATTTATTATTATTTTAATTTAAACTTTTTTAAATTTAAATAATTTCTGCGTTTTTTCTACACGATGCAGTGAATAGATTTAAATGTACTAATTATAATATACTTATCTATGTTGAATGTAATTATTAAATCATAAACTCACGTCGCAGACTCGAAGCGTCGCGACGCGTCATGTTTTTCGCCTATAGCATACTCATCTCTATTTTCCCATTATTAAGGTACAGGGTCAAGAGCACGTCAAGTTTGACACTTAAGATTTAAATCCAACTTTATGCCGCTTACGATAAGAACAGTCCAAAGTTCAAAGTGTCACGCTTGAAGTGCTCTAGACTGTACAAATTTGTGTTATGCAAATACGGCATCCTTTCGCCACCTTCGCGCGTCAACGCTTGCTTAAAGTCGAGCGGGTACGCGCGTCGTGCGTACGTTACCTGCGCGTAGTGACGCGTCAGACGCCGCACACTGTGATCCGGGCGCGCTAATGCGATCGTCAACGCCATGCGTTGTAGTTGAAAAACAGGACGCGAGGTGACGCTTCGACTGTGCGCCAGCGTAAGTTGAGCCTAAATAAAAAAAAATACTTTTATTTCGGACAACAAGTTCCATATTTTGTTAGTAATAATAATAATAATAGAAAAAGAGCTTATAAACTAGTGTTAGTAAATATTTGTACATCATCAATTGGTTAAATCACCCTCCTTACGAAGCATTGCCACATGGGAGAGGTGCTCCTACCAGCCACAGTTTGTAGGATGCTGTTGGGGCTGTCCCGCACTCTGCGCATCAAGGATGCTGTCTTTTTTCGGAGGATGGCAGCAAAACCATCCGTCTCATATTCTGTAAACACCTCCGATGCACTGCAAAAACGAGGCAGCCCCAACATCATCCTAAAAATATTATTATATTGCACACGTAGGATCTCCAGCGGCCGTTTGGTGTAATTGACCCATAGGCTCCCGGTGGCGTAGAAATTTTGACAATATACTTTAAAAAGTGTTATTTTTACTTCTTCTGTGCACCGAGAAAACCTACGGATCAACATATTACCTCTTACCGCTAGAGCCCTACGCTCTCTTTCAATGTCGGCATTGTCTTTAAGTCCTAAGTCATGTCATGTTATGTTTTTAAGCTTCATTGACACCCGTAATTGGCATTACTTACTGGTCGTGTATGCTGTTGGATGTTCTTTAATAATAAATAAATAAAATCGACAGGTCTTAGCCTGCTACGCTGGTCCAATGAAGATCAGGACCACAGAAGTATATTGGTCTGTGAGCAGACTTGAATATTACATCACAATTCGTCCTTCGCCAACAAAGAAAGTAGGTGAAATTAGTAACCCAACAACTATTCATAAGCTTACATAAATAACACGTAAACATTTGCTAGTGAAAGTCTAAAATGTCGCACTAAAAATAGACTTCGGCACTTGACATCTTCCCGAAACTCACAACTAATAACGTTCCACGATTCTTGAACATTCGACACAAAAACACTTGATGTATGGCTTCTGAACGGTTTGTTAATTAATGTTCCACGAAATGTGACTGCATAATCAGGATTAGGCCCCTTTGTGAGGGACTTAATTTTTTTCAAGTCGTCATTGTTTGAGAGTGGAGACGTGAACAAATGGGTTGTTGACATTTTAAACGATCTTAAAAAAGAACAAGAGCTTAAAACAATTTACTGCTGTACATATGTATTTTTATATAAGCCTATCCTATGACATTGTTTATATAGCCCCAGTGCTGTCCACGGGGCTTGAATTGTAGTTAGTTCCCACGTAGGCCGATGCGGATTGGAAACTTCACAAACATTGTTAAATTTGCAGATGTGTCTAAGTTTACTCACGATATTTTCTTTCAACGATAAGCTCATGGTAAATTTCAAATTAAGTTTCGCATATAAATTCCAAAACCCAGAGGCGCAAACCCGGAGTAGAACCCACGACACCCTCTGCTTGAAAGGCGGTAGGTTAAAAAAACTAAATCGCGAGGGGAGTAAATTCTTCATCGTCAGGTCACAGACAAAATTTATTTTTATCTTTTTTTTAAATATCTTTGTCACATTTTTTATGATACCAAAGACTTACGCACTTAGAGCTTTAAATCCATTGACTTACAAATAAATGGACGACGGGTCTAATACAAAAACCACGAAAAAAATGTCCCAAGTCCACCTATTTAAACGTAGCGACATGTAAAGGAATATGAAAAAGCTAAAACGTTGAATTTAAATTGTAATGTCATCGCAGTACTGTCTAATTTTGCTTGCTTCGCTGTCAGTCGAACAAACGAAGACTAGAGCGTGAATGACGCTCTGTATACGATTTTAACGCCCTATAAGTTCGGACACTTTTTAGCGCGGACCCGACGTCCATATAATTGTAAGTCAATGTTTAAATCGGAAAGATCTCAAGGGCACTGCCATTGCGCCCGTCACCCTGAGACATAAGTCGACAAGTCCGATGTGCCTATAATTTCACCAACACCTTTATCCTTCAAAACCGAAACGCAGTAATAATGCTCTCATTACTACTTGGCGGCAAAAATAGGTAAGGTAGTAAGTTCTACTGCTACCGAAGCAAAGATAAATCGCCGCTCTAAAGAAATAGCTCTTTAGACAATTAGAAATAATATTGAATTCAGTTATATTAACCTTAACTTCAATTCTATTGTTTAAGTTTAGTGTTAATGTTGCCTCTCCTATAAAGCGTGTAACGTTAAAGTTTTATATTATTATTTTTGTCGAATTTAATGCACGTATTGGAATTGTTTGATATATGACTGCCTCTGTGGCCGAATGGTTACCATGCCGGACTGCCACGCAGAGGTCCCAGGTTCGATTCCCGGGCCGGGAGAAATATTTGTATGGCCTACATTTATTTCTCTCGTGAGTTTGGGTGTAATTTGTGGTTGTCTATGTGTGTGTCTATGGCACCCGCAACACAGGGTTTCCCTAGTGCGGGGCTATGTTGAGTGTGCACGTCATTAAAAAAAAAAAGTATTTTGGTGGTGTAAATTTATTAATCTATTATAAAAAATCCTTCTGCAATTTGCCATGCCCTTAAAGGGCGTCACGTGATACTTTTCAATAATCTACCAACTTAAATTGTATTTTGTATGCTTTAACTGCAAAATGCAAATACATTATTTGACATTAACTTAATTACTATTTCATATTGCAATAAGGTTTCCCTTGATTAAACAAAAGCCGCCAACTTGTCTAAATTGGTCACACATAGCCATTGACTTACAATTATATGGACGTCGGGTCCGCGCTAAAAAGTGTCCGAACTTATAGGGCGTTAAAATCGTATACAGAGCGTCATTCACGCTTTAGTCTTCGTTTGTTCGACTGACAGCGAAGCAAGCAAAATTAGACAGTACTGCGATGACATTACAATTTAAATTCAACGTTTTAGCTTTTTCATATTCCTTTACATGTCACTACGTTTAAATAGGTTGACTTGGGACATTTTTTTCGTGGTTTTTGTATTAGACTCGTCGTCCATTTATTTGTAAGTCAATGCACATAGCAGATATCACCGCCACCTTACCTATTTCTGCCGCCAAGCAGTGATGTAATCATTACTGTGTTCCGGTTTTGAAGGGTTAAGGGTGCTCGTGAAATTACAGGCACATTTGACTTGTCAACTTACGTGTGAGGGTGACAGGCGTAGTGGCAGTGTCCCTTAGATCTTTGCGATTTAAAGCTCTGAGCGACACTGCAACTGTTATGGGCAGGCGTGTAACGTACCATCAGGCGCGCGATATACAACATACTGACAAAGTTAATAATTTACGTTGAACATTTTACTCGTACATATTATATTCAGAAAATTATAATCTTATCTAATTATATGCTCCGGAATCATATTGTAAAAACAGTTCCCCGTAAAAGGGTCGTTTGGTACAATAAGTTTGGACTTGACCCTAAGGTTAATAATGATGTTTAATGTAGTCTCTCTTGTCTCTCCATTATCCACACGCTGTGTTGTACTACACGCGGGGTGGGTGCTAGGAGACCTATCATACAGGCTAGACCTAGTTTAGTCTCCAGTCTCCAGTAAAGAATGACTTCTTGTATTTGACAAATTTTGATTTCTAGCCATGACGTTTAAATAGAAGATTATTGTTTATCATTTTTACATCAGAGTAGTTAAAACTGTTCTTTTTCTGTGTGACTAAGCTAAGCTAAGCTAAGAAGCTAAGTTTCTGTTTCTGGTCAGATTCGGTCTATTTGGCAACAAATAACGTCAAGAAAGAATCTAATTTACCTATCTAAGTTAAGAAATGTCCATTGCGACGTGGAGCACTGGCGTATTTCTAAATCGGTACCTTTTGGAATCGATGGCTGATATTAAGTTCGCCTCCTTCATAGGTAATCGAAGCCATATTTTTTCTAATCCCTTACTACCAATTCTCGTATCGTTTTCGAATTCTTGAAAAATATCTGCTTAACATCGTAATTATGCTGTCTAATGGCTGTACAGTTTTGCGATGCTTGCATCTCATCTACCTTGTGGGTGATGTACCTACATTGCATTTTTGGTACGCGGTCGCCATCCGAAAACTTTTCCATCCAGTCGGACTACCAAACAGATATCACATTCGTCATTTCTTCATTGACAATAATTTATTTCAGCTACTTCTAAGTGTCTCTTTACCGCTATTTTTTTAGGCTGCAATAATAGGCGCAAAAAGATAGAGAAACTTTATGGGCTATGTTAATTTACGTTCATCATAAATTACGTTCTTCAACTTCTTAACCCCCGACGCAAAAGAGGGGAATAATACGATAAGATATTATTTTGTAAGCAAAGCAATTTAATAAATATTGTGAAACATACTTACTACTTTCATGTAATGATTACGTGTTTTTTACTTGTAGTGCTTACTATTATAAATTAAAGAAAAAACCCATCTTTACATGCGTAATCTATTTCAAATACTTGCACTATAAAAAACTTAAAGAAACACAACTTCCAAACGTTAAACGGAAACTTTTTTGTAAAATAATTAATAACATATTATCCAGTCATTTGTAAATGTCGTTTGTCGTTTGTCTTTTGAAGATACTTTCTTCTAATTTGAATCTAGAAAAAGGTTTACGACCACTGATTCTTTGTTTACGTTTTTCCTAATCTTAAAAAAAACCGAAGTTATGGTTTTGCGGCGGTATACTTACTAATATTTTTTTGCATACCGGTGACACTTTTCTATATAATAGAGTTTAAATTTAGCTTCCCTGACGTATCCCTTTCTTCCAGAAGATCTACTGACTAGATCCTCTGGCCAACTGTTACTCCTGCAAAGATCCAGTAGTAGGAGAAATGACACCCTAAGAAGTTAAATTAATCTCGATTGGAATTTAATTAACGGTCTGCGAGCGGCCTGATTGTGAGTTAGTTATAATTGCAAGTACGCCTTGAACTTCATAGCAACCTATTCAATAAACCGTAGTTTTTTTAATAAGAAATGTTGGAAAGGTGGGGCACCCCAGAAAATGAGCGGGGTAATTAATTTTCTCACCTTTTAAGTTTATTTGAGCGGTTGCGCTGTAAATTTATCTATTCTGTCCGCTTTTACGGTTATATAAATGACGGTTGTATATTTTTTAAATAAACTCAAGACAAAATTTACGTCTTTCATTGTAGCTAAATTTTATTAATTTAATCGAGAGTCGTGCCCCGGGGCATTATGGCTACTTATTCTTTAACTGCTAGCCTTCTGGACGTAGAAAGCTTTAACGAGGTGTACCGGAAGGTTTTTCAATTTATACAGGTAAGGTACAATAAAAGCTTAAATACTAGAACGTAAGACTAGGATTAAATAATATGAATGAAATTGGGTCCCCGCGGCAAGGTGTCCAAGACGCTGGCAGCGTTCCCTCTTTGTATGGCTATGCTAATGCGTTGGACAAGGTAGCTGCCGGCGCTTGGGTTTCCCAGACTGTCTATAATTTTTTTATTCTCATGTGGGGTAAAGCGGTAGATATTCAAACCATATTTGTATTGCAAAAACGAGCGATTAGTTGTGTACCGTCTAGGCTCTCGGGTTTCTCTCAGAGAAAAGTTTAAGGAGACTGGTATCATGACTGTGGCATCACAGTACATTTACTCAAATATTTTATATGCCCGTAAAAATATACATAATTTCAATAAGAAAGAAGATATCCATAATATTAACCTTAGAGCTAAGTCCAAACTCATGGTACCACGATTTCGTTTAACCAAGGTAAACAACTCTTTTATGGGGAACTGTATACGTTTTTACAATAAGATTCCGGAGCATATATTAAGTTTGTCATATCCTAAGTTTAAAAACTATATTAAAAATATTTTGATCGAAAAATCATATTCCAATATTGAAGACTACGTGTTAGATAAAGATGTATGGAAAGACGACATGGCTCCAGAATCCACACAAATTTGATTCAAAGTGTATTATATATTCCATAGCATTTAAGTTTATTTGAAAAGAGCAATCCCTAGAATTTCTTGCTCGTTCTTCTCAGGGAGGTCAGCGTAGTGAACGAGCAGTAGTTTAAATGTGACGTTTTCAAGTGTAAATTTATTTTACCTATGGAATAAATAATCTTTGACTTTGGCTTTGACTTTTTGAATAAAACTTTGTACAAACGAAGGGCACTGAGACCTAACTGGCCAAGGGTTTCGACTCCAAAGGCTTTGTTGATTTTATACAAGCTAAAGTCATAAAATCATTTACTTACTCCATAGGTAAAATAAATTTATACTTGAAAACGTCATTTGTTAAGCTCATTGACTGTGCTGACTTCCCTGAGAAGAACGAAACTCTAAGGGTTGTCTTTATCAAATAAACTTAAATGCTATGGAATAAATACACTCTAAATCAAATTCGTGTGGAATCTAGAGCCATATCGTTAAAAAATACTTTTAAACTTGGGAAATGATATTTATATATGCCCCGAAATTGTAAAAACGTATCCAGTTCCCCATAAAATCGTGGTACATGAGTTTGGACTTTAAATGACTATGAAAAACTAAAAAAATTTTTAATAAAATGACTTCTTTAGTTAGGCGCCCTTGGAATATCCACAATATTACATACTTTTAAGACATAGAGAATGAGGAGCTTCGGAATAAAAACCTCTACCTCCACCGTCTATGTTATGGGCTTCCCACTGACCTTTGCAATTGGATCTCGGATTTCTTGAGCGAACGTTTGATTCGAGTGGTCTTAGAAGGCTACTCTTCCGAACATATGGCATAGAGTTCCTCAGGGTTCTATACTGTCTGCAACTCTCTTTCTGCTGCATATAAATGATATGTTAATTCCAGGTACCTTTGCGTATGCTGATGACAGCACAGTTGTAGATAGGTATTGGACCAATGCAAACGCCAGTGGAGAAGAAATCCAGTCTTGTCAAGAGTCCATGGTTAGCCGTTTAGATTTGACGCTCAAGGCAGACTCCGATTGGGGCAATGCCAATCTTGTCAAATTTAACGCTATCAAAACGCAGGCGTGTCTTTTCTCCACCAAACGGAGTCCGCTTGAGCTGACTCGGACTTTTCGTGATAAATCCATACCGATAGCCGACCGTCTCCAGCTACCTGACCTGTCGTTCCATCTGAACTCCGGCAGATACATTGAATCCATGACCAAAAATGCAGCCAGGAAGCTTGGCATCCTGTCCAGGGTGAGGCGTTACTTCACACTGGGACAGTTGCTTCAGCTGTATCAAGCATAGTCCGGTCGTGTATGGGGTACTGTTGCCACCTTTGGGATGGCTCTGCTACATATCAACTGGCCACCTTAGATTCAATTGACAAGCGTGCCAAGAGGCTTATAGGTGACTCGGAATTAGTGGAGGCGAAGCTGCAGAGCCTTGAACACCGCCGTAAAGTTGCCTGCTTATCGGTATTTTACAGGATATATCACGGAGAGTGTGCGATGGAATTACACGATTTGATTCCGCCTTCCCCTTTTCATCATCGGACTAGGCGTAGGCTTGGCTTCCACCCCTATGTTGTGGATATTCCAAAGATTCGCACGAAGCGTTACGCTTCCAGATTTATATGGCGGACGGCTTTGGAGTGGAATTCCCTGCCTGCAGACTTGTTCCCTGAACGTTATAACTTGAGTGAATAGGCATTATCTAGGTGTGCATGCTCCATTGTCGACCTCATCGTCACTTTCTACCAGGTGAGATGGAGGTCAAATGCATACCTACTTACATTAGAATAAAAAAAGTACAGTTATGAATTTTGACATTTTTACTTTTTTGTGACTCGTTAACTACTTTAAAAAGTATATTTTATTAAAAATTCAGAGCGATTAACCGCGTGCCAACTTAATAAAAAAAATTTTAATGACTCCCTAAAGTTACATAAACAGGTATGACTATTACAGTGATGTATACTTGTTAGACTGTTTTTGGCTTAATGTACATGTCCAAAAAGTATCATTGTGGCATTAAAGAATTTTTGTATTTGTATATTTATCATCATCAACCCTTATACGTCTCACTACTGGGCACGGCTCTCCTCTCAGGCAAGGCAGCAAGGCCTCTCTTTTTGTTTTCGTGTTTAATAAATTACGTTACTGCGACATAATTATACCTTCAATGAATAAAAGCCAATTTAATTTTTTCGTCATTATCTGTTATGTTTGTAAACATCCATATTTATTTACTATTATTATGCTCCCCGAATTCTGTCAAGAAATAAAATGAAGAATAATAAAAACAGAACAAAACAGAAAAATTAAGTTGGCGTAGTGTTTATTGGAGGTATCCATAATATCTAATGATTTTTTTTTGCTTTAGGCTGTGTGAGGCTTGCTCTATACTATGTACATGATTAGATGTTTCCAAACTTTTTTGTCTCGTAGATTACGCGCCCTTTTTTTCTGTTTTGTATTTCTAAATGATTTTTTCAAAAATTCATCAACTTCAAATGCCTGTTTGACGCTGACACGGTACTGGTGAGAAACCTAACAAAATAAAAATTAATCGATGTTAAGTTCTGTACATTTGTCTCAACAACGTTATTTTTTGTTGTGAAATGTTTAAAAACTATAAAATATTCTGTATGTTGTGGATAATTCCATTTATGGAAAACCAAAACCTTGATCACGACCTGCCTAAATGGGCTCCATCCTCGTAGACCCCCCAATGACGTTCCATGCCCTTTATAGACAGGAGTGGACTCCAGGGGGTTGATATAGACAACTTTGACAATCGTCGTTCTAGATATACAACTTATTTAACGTGACGATGGCTATACAACACACTACGTACGCAAATTTTTACAATATTGACTTTTAGAATACAGTGTGTTTTTAACTGGGAAAGTATGGGGAAATCCGAAGCTATGGTAAAAATTTTTTGTGTCATCAGTGGATAGACTTAGTTTCATTTAAGAATCATTTTATTATATAGGAAGAAAAACTCGGGACAGCAGAAGCTAGTAAAAAAATTAGAATTAGAATTTGAATAAAATTGACTAATTAATTTTGTATGAAAAAACATTTTATTAAATCTGACCAAGTTTTGTTGATGAAATTCGAGATATAACGAAATTTCAGTCGTATTCATACAAGCGTAAAGACTGAAGCATACCTAAATAAACTAAACAATCATACGTTTAAGAGCTACGTGAAAGCATCGTAAAATAAAATCTCACTCAGGTTCATGGGCGGAGCTTGGCCTTAACATTGCATAAGCTTTCTCTGGCCTTCCAGAGTCACTTTGAAGAAACATTATCCTTTAGATATCTCGTTCAAGATTTACTGAATCATAATTTGAATATGAAGTCTAGAAAATAACATAACAAATTACGAAGTAGTAAAGCGATTTGTTGTAATCAACATTTGCATAATTACAACTTTGAGGAGAGAAATAAGAAAGATGGCAGTACATCCATTGATGAGCTGTCAAATTTTATAACAATAATTCGTATCGTTGTTGTAAGAAGGCCACATCTGCAAAATCACAACTTTCCAGGAAAGAGAACGAAACTAATCAATAAGTTAAGTGATAATAATTATACCCTTTTTATAAAAAAAATAAACCAACTTCAAAAGTTTGTGGAATTGATGTAATTGCCAAGTTTTATTGAAAACTGTTAACGGAAAGTGGTTGAAATCCTATAAACCTGATTTATCCCCTAATTTGCTACAGTTAGAGGTGGAGAGGTACGGAGAGATATCCTGTTTCCAACAAAAAAAGAGTCATGTAATAATCGCGTAAAGTAATATACACACAAAACAATATAGTCGAGAACCACTTCCTTTTTTTCGAAGTCGGTTAAAAAGCACTTTGGTGTGAAAATACAA
>NW_020653407.1:0-24383 GCF_003589595.1 Hyposmocoma kahamanoa | reverse complement strand
TTTAATTTGTAAAAAGAATTCTACTTGATTTCTACATTTAACAACTATTATTATACTTTTTTCAATAGTGCTATGTGAAATTATACTTCTTATGATAATTAAATAAAATAAAAATATGTACATAATTAAATTAATGTAACTTTGTTATAAATATCATTTCATTATCTCATATTAAGTAATTCAACTGACTCTAAAAAGGAATGATGTACGAGGTCCGCCATATTTGACCCGAGTATAATTTGTTCTGAAGTCGTGATCTAGGAAAAATAATAAAAGATATAGTAAAAGTGTCTATTGTGTTTTCACTATAATAAATTAGCTTTGTATTATAGAGGATAACAGTTATGACTGCCCCATTAATTTCTATCCTATGCATGCCTTGAATGGCAAAACAAACAACAATGTAGAGAACATGTGACTTACTTGTAGTGAATTTTTCGTTTGATAGTTCTTTTATTTAGTACATGTATGTAGGTAAGTTTGTAGCACATAGTTGTTCTGTTAGTCATACACTTTACTATATACTCTGATACTCTTGTGTATTTACCTGTAAACAGATAAAAGCATGTTATTGTCGTCAGAATATTTAAAAAACGAGGATAATTAAACACCAAAAGTACACATAATGGAACTGCCTATTAAAATTTATATATTTTTAAACAAGGTGTTAACACACCGTGTCAAACGTATTTTACCAGAAGCGTGGAGTTAGAAAGGCAATTAAATATTTTCGGCATCGACGACAACATGAGAAAAGCCATTTTATAATTTAATATTCTAGACTTCTAAATAGCATTGACGTGTCTACTATATTTATGTGTGAGTTTGAATTCGATTTTTCGTCATCGAGACTATAAAAATCGAACGGTGTAATAGGTAATAGGTGTTGAATAGTTTCGTAAGTATCACAACGCCTGATAACTCACTGCTTAGGTACCTATCGTTGCTCCGTGTTTGGACCGGGCGCGACACGACGTAAATATATTTTCAAAGCGTCTCGTTCAGACACAGCTTTGTTCTACATCAAGGTTACTCAATATCGTCTTCAATAAAAGATTCTCATTTACTAGCTGACGTCATCTTAGGGCGTGCCCAGAAAGTTACGATGAATAACTTTTACTATAGGGATCCCTCTGATACATTCATTTAGGTTGAGAAGGCACGAGCGTTTATTATGAAATACATTACTTTATATGTATACTGATTTTAAGCGGGTCCACTTAGAAAACGTTGATGTACTGACCTTATACCTACACCTACATGTAATAGAATCATTAGGCAAATATTATACTAAAAAAAGAAAGTGCTGACATTATTTTTGTTTAAACTACAGTAGGGTGCTGTTTTAAAGGACATAATACTACAAAAAGAAAATATTCCTTCGATCCGGTTGGAAACTTCTAAACCGGGATTACCGCGCTCTTCTAAGGGAGTCACCACACTTGTAATTACGGAATGCGAATTAAGCCGGCCAGAAAAATTTTTATGTCAACGTAATAGAGCGAAAATGACGTGCGTTTCGCGTCGGCGAACCGAGCGGAAGCGGAACGCGCGACGTTTTTCGCTCTTATTGCATGGACATAAAGGTTTTTCTGACCGGTTCAAAGCGATTCCGCGTGAATAAATGTGGTGAGGCCCTAACTGGCGAAGCCACTGGTTCGAGTGCAGCCGGACCGAAGGAATTTTTCTTTGTATTTCATCGATCATTGTATCAATAATTACAACAACAGACTAGTGGATTGTTTCACAAATTGTGGTAGTAAAAACATCATGATATTCTATAAAATAAATATTAAAATTAACTTGTTTAGTTATAACATTTTTAAACTTGTTGATAGTTAAATTCCATTTCTTCTGTAAGTCTCTCCTCACTGCTACACTCTGACAGCAGCCTTTACATTTCAGTTCTTCAGCTACTTAGCAATGCTGATATATGGCGGCGACGCGTACCTCAAGGCGAGGGCGCTGCAGGCCGGCGAGCTCGCGCAGGGCAGGAGAGTAGTCACTAAGCAGACGCACATCTCCACGCCGCCCGCCATGCCGTAGCCATAGAGGTACTGCGGTGGTGGACTAATCAAAGTAAGTGTGGTCCACTTCAGTTCAAATTAGTGTTGCGATCTCTCAAATTTCAATTAGTGCCATTACTTTAAACACTATAACCTGCGTCTTTTCAAAGGAGATTCTAGGCATTATTTAGGTGTGGAGATGGAGGTCAGTTGCGCACTTAATTTTTTATAAAAAATCTATGGTGACAGCTACAGCCCAATATCTTTCTAGATTAGTTTTGATTATAGTCACCCTCTCTACCGACCTGTGCGCGCACAGGATCCTTGTAAGTTCAGATTCTGACCCCAGATCAGCCAGAGTGTACAGGGTAGTGACAGCTACAGTAATGCATACAAGCTGTCGCTGCTGACATATCTCAGTCCCACGGGTTAAGAACTCATCTCAAGGCCATTAGCGGCCATCTACAAAATGTCCTGCATAAAAAAAAGGTTTATGAAGATACAATAATACATTTAAACTATCGATATACAGGGCTACAACTTGCAATAAAGGTGATGCATCCACATGGAATGACTCACTGCAGTCCCCGTGTTAATTAACACTGTGATGGTTACTAACACATGCGTTGCATCACACGTAAGAACGATTACGTATCACAATTTGCTTCAATGGAGGCGAAGTCGCTTTATGTAGGTGAGAAAGGTCACTATGCAGCACATACAGTTACTTGTATGTATTTTGTTTCTGCTGTGGACCACAGCTTACGATTAAACTAATAATAGAATAATCACACGATTACAATCAACCTTATGGCCAAAGGCAACTTTAGGCTAAGAACTAATCGTTTTATACCAAAAGTTAATATTAATTGTAACAAAATTTATCGATTGTTCTTCGTTAGATTACATTTTATTCTCTGTGTGTATGTGTATCTATGTGTCATTTTTGATACTCAAAAAATGCTACAATTGTCTTCGCTCATGTCAATGAAATTATTAATTTCGAAATTGTTGCCAAAGGTAACCTTTAAAAATAAATATATGTAGAGGGTGTTTAAAAAGAATGCGATTAAACATTATAAGCTCATTAATGAAATAGTGAAGAACTTAAAAAATGTCTTAAAATTTGTTATATAAGATGAAACTCCTTGCCTTCATCTCTTGGTTACTTACAATTTATGTAATTCCGTTCTTCCCACCAATATTCTATCAAGTTAAGTAATGTGTCTATTTATTTATAAATCATAGATAAATATAATACAAAATAGATTCTTCTTTTTGTGACTTCTCTCTCACTACTGGTTATCTCCAAAAAGTATTTAATGCCATTTTCATATACCAAGTAAACCTTCTAATAATAACAAGCAGGTTGGATATTAGTTATTTTTTATGGTTGCTTCAAATCCATTAATTATTAAAAGTTAACACTTTACTTCGTAAAGATGAACATAATTATAAAATTTTCGCATTTGCAACAATTTTACGCTACAAAGGCCTTCAGATACTGCTGAGTTTTTCTGATAAACCTTTACCAGAATCTTATTAACGCGTCGCGATCACTTCTTAAACATAATAAGAGACATCGATTGAAACAATTCGAGATAGTTTTTTATCACGAAACGTGCTATCAGATGTATTAAATTTGTTTCTCCTAAAGAGTGTAAGCGAGATAATACGTACTTATCAACATTGAAATTGAAGGTTTAAACGGTTGCAGAGCATGAAATATCTAAATTAATTTATTTTGCAAACTATCACTAAAACCCAAGCGCCATTTAGAGTTACAAAAGGCCACTTGTTAACTAATACCTACGTTATCTAAGTCCGTAAATTTAAGCACATCTAAATTCACTAATTAAGATAAATGTATTTGTGATAGTAACATAAGCTCTAATTTGTAATTAGTGAAACATGTAAATAACATTTATTGTTAGTGTTAAGTTATTTATTTAGTTAAGAAATGTCTGAAGGGCGTGTGGTCAGTTGACTGAAAGGTATGAGAAAAATACATATGCTTCATTTAGTTGAAAAAATTATGTATTCCATTAAAATGTTAAAATATTCATTTATCGAAAATTGCAGTCCATAAGACACAGTGTACAAGAAAACTATTTTTTTTTTTGTGATTGCAATACATATTTCATAAAACTGTATCAGTCAACTGGACTTAGAAGTATTAATGGATCCTTCAGAAGGAAAATGAACTTTAAAAAGCATTTGTAGGGCCAGTATAAGGTACATTAATAAAATAATAAGCTTCGACTATAATCGCTATGAAATTGTAATTTCCGTCCAAAATTATCGTCACTAAAAATCATTGCTCACAGTGTGCGAAAGGTAGATTAAGGTGGACCAATGAAGCAAGATAATTCCCAGTATGTGTGTATTTAAATTAGCGAAATATTTTGTATTAGGACATGTCGCTCCTCTCCTGTCTGTCAACATTATGCAAATATTTCAATATGTTATTAAATTTTGTCATTTTGTTGTCGCAGTCAATTGACCAACTATTTTTTGTTAGTAGTCGGCAGTAAAATTGCAAAAATAAAACTTATTGTAACTGATTCAAAGTGGAATAATTTAATTGGTCATCTCTAAACACTCTATAGTCTGGTCAATAACCTGTTTATTTACCTTTTTTACAAAGGATTCAAACCGTGGATCAATTACTCCAGATACTGCTAATCGCGATACAAGGCAGCGTAGTCGGGCATTTAGTACCTATTGGTACACCAGATGTCGCGACGGGTACTAAATAACTATTTTTGTAACCTATTTGTTTTACATTGACGAGCCGTAATTTATCAAAACTTCTCTTTCGAGTAATGACAAACAAATCACTAGATGGCGCTTATTTCACAGATTATTGTGGCGCTTATTACACAATGCCATCTATCGATAAGCATATTTGTCAAAGATCACAACATAATTTTAGGTCGGTCATGGTCAGTATTTGAATAATATTACAGGGAAATAAAATATTACTTGTATTTCAAATTTAAAAGAAATTAAATGATATCTGTGGCCATTTGCATAATATAAACTACTTCCAGGCAATTGATCAGCGCCATCTAGATCTTCATAGTTACTACCTGTAGTATGGAGATTAGTCAGTTTTTTCGAATTACTGATCCACGATTGGAACAGAGCGGACTATATTTCGCAGAACATACTTACCTTTCTTTAAAAGGAAGTCAGCTAATGCAGTGTATATGAAATACACATTATATTATATTAAGAGCACATTGTGTATGTATAATCAATGTAATAAAGATAATATCAATTCACAAAATAAGTTGTTTTTTATGCATAAGGCACAGAATTTACTATAATTTTTTGTAAAACTTACTAAAAATTGTTGTTTATCCAATTTTTGTATTCTAATGAGTTAAATAAAAAGCTTTATACGTGTCTTTTATTGTTTATTATTTTCATTACCCTTTTTTAATGTGACTGTTAGGTATAAGAAAAAGAGTTGTAATTATACACAGATAACTATAAATTAAGTAAATGACTAATAAAAAATTCAACTTATAAAATAATTGGTTCACAACTTACTTTCAAAGTCACAAACATGTACGTAAATTAAAAAAATCATTGTATGTATGTTTAGGCAAGCTCACATTCATGTGTAACAATTAGTCGCAACACATTTGTGCAATAATGCATTACAGCTTACAAATCTGCTAAATTTAAAAACTTTATAACTCCGTTTTGGACACTACCCCTTTTTTGATCTTCAAGCGCAATATCGGGAAGTTAAAGCTTAAAATATAATTTGTAGGTACATGGACAGGGCATGTCGTAATATAAAATTATTTGTAGTCTCTTTCGTGCCTACTCAAAAGTTCACATTAATGGAGGTACGAGGTTTACAAATTTAGCTGAAGAAGTGCTATAATGAGCAGGTCACACCGTGAACGAAGCTACCTAAATAGAATCTTTGTCCTGCAGAAACGTGCAGTTAGGGCAATTTACAATCTGGGCCCCAAAGTATCTTTGAGAGATAAGTTTAAGGAAATTAACATTCTTACACTAGCCTCACAATACATTTATGAGAATATAATTTATGTTAAAAGGAATAGTAATTTCTTTATGAAAAATAGTGACAGACATAACATTAATACGAGGAATAAAAATAAACTAGCTTTTCTTGATAGTCGTCTTCACAAAGTCAAACAATCATTTAAGGGGCAATGTATACGCTTCTATAAGAAGATTCCGGTTGATATACAAAATTTGCCTCTCACGGGGTTTAAAACTATAGAGAAACAAAAACTGTATACTAAAGCTTATTATACAACTTCTGCGTACTTGGATGACAAAAATCCGTGGTAGTAACCCGTTTAGCTCATGGAGGTCTCGATCTCTGATGTTTCAAATACAAAAAAAATTGTAAATGTTATTTACAAAGAGCAACCCCTAGAGTTTCTTGCTCATTCTTCTCAGGGGAATCTGCCTTACGAATGAGCGGTAGAGTTTAACCATTGTGACGATTTCAAGTGTAATAATGCTTACCTATGAAATAAAGATTATTTTGAATTTGAATTTGAATTGACCTCACTTAGTTCGCGTAGTTGCATGCGAAGCGAAGCCTAGAAAATACTTAGTAAATGTGGATGCGTGCGGGGGTGAATAGGTGATATTTTGCATAGCTAGCGCGTGATGTATGCGTAACGTATTTTTCCGAGTTAAAAAAAGGTCGCGGTGTGAACCGAAGTACGAAAAGATCTTTTTTATAATACCAAGTAATGGGACGAATAAATCGTGCGCCTGGTGATAAGCGATACGCCTGTCCATAACAGTTGCAGTGCCACTCAGAGCTTTAAACCTCAAAGACCCAAGACGCACTGCCACCCTGACACACGAGTTGAAAAGTCCCATGTGCCTGTAATTTCACATGCTCACAGTACTGCTTGGCGGCAGAAACAGGTAAGATGGCAGTAGTTCCCTGGATGAATTCTTTCAAAGGACTGCTACTAGATACCCCGGCTACGTGAGCTAAGCTAACTTCGTTCGTGTTGTGGCCAGCGCATTAGGCACATAACTTGATGACGTTCAGGGAAAGAATGTAATGCAGTTTTTTTGTATATCTAAATTAACAATATTTGCAAGTAGAATTAAACGTTGGCGACTTTTATGACATCACGTAATAAAAAAAACATGCGTGTGAGCTATGTGCACTGTAGAAATATGTCGATAAGTAACATAAGCTTAGGTACAACTTAACGTAATATAAAAGATAAATAATAATTTATTTTCATAGTCACGAGTTTTTAAACTTTGTACGCCCGCCGAGTACTTTGTACCTTAAATATACGGTACAATGTAGTTCATAAGCACAGGTATATAAAAATGCAAAGCTATTTGGACCCATAAGTAAAATTCAAAACTTCTTACAATCTCAAGGCTACACACGTGTACGTATGTAATACCTGTTATATTGGCTGAATACGGAACGTGTTATGCGGCCATCGCACAAAATACTGTAACAGCACGTTACGATTCATAGTTTCGTTCAAAAATTTATTTATAATAAAAAAAAACACTACAAAAATAAAATATTTATAATTTTCGATTAATTTTACTTTAATTGTAAGGCCCATATTAATCAATTTATCTTGTGCAGCAGCTTACATAAGCCAACATTCTTTGTGAACCGACTTCGAAAAAGAGCAGGTTCTCAATTCGGCTGTATTTATTTTTGTATGTATGTTACGCGATAACTCACACCTGTGAATCGAATCTGATCTTTCTCTTTTGTTAGAAAGAGCGTACCTCAGTGTGGTCCCATTTACATTTGAAGAAAGTATTTCAACTCTTACGGTCGCAAACTAGGGACGAATCCTCTTTCGCGCACTTTCCGGTAACCGATTTCAATAAAACATGGCAAATAGATGTGATTCCACGAACTTTTGAGGTCGGTTTTATTAGTACTCTGCACTGAGATTATTAATAAACATCCCTGGAATGACATTCAGTACCGATGTAGGTTGCCGTTGATTAATACGAGTCTTAATATCGCTTCCGTCTCATATTTACAACCTATAGTTTATTAGCGATATGACAAAACTAAACAATATAACATAATTATTATCCTTATACAATCTCCATAAGTTTAAAAGGAAATCACAAACAAAATTGTTACATGTATCAATGGAGCAGGAAAGGGCGCAAAACCCAACACCAAGTTCACAAGTTTTTTCTATCACCATAATGTTGAGTCATAAATACCAAAAAGTTTTTACTAGAAACATCACAAACAACACTTACAATACCTACATACACCACATTGCGTGAAGTTATACATCTCGTTTATTTCTTATCAAGGCACATTATATAGTTTAATGATTAGGTAATCAATTACAAATATATATACATATTAATAATAAAATATAATTTATAAAATTGTATAAATACATCTAAATACAAAATTCAAGTTTACGTGTAAATATTTTTTATAGATTATGTTAAGAGAGTTATCACACGTATGCTTGGGGCGAACATGTTAAACATGTCACACTTATCGTAGTAAACCAATGCGCCATCGACGCGGCCGTTCCGGCGTCAACGCAGCCGTTCCGGCGTCAACGCAGCCGTTCCGGCGTCAACGCAGCCGGTCGGGTGTCTAGCGGTTGTTCATGCATCGACGGGACTGTTCGGGCATCGGCGCGTCCGTATGGGCGTCGACTCGGCCGATGTGACTTCGACACTGTATTTCAGAGTCGTTGTCCACTTATGAGACGATTTAACTCACTTCTTTTTCGCTCTTATTACGTAATTTTTTTTACCGGCTTAATTAATGCGAGTCCGTGTTGATAAGTGTGGTGACCCCCTTAGTCTATACCAGAAAACGCTATAATAAAACGTCAACGTTAACGTCATATAAAAATTCATTACATTGAATTCGGCTTCTGTTACAATTTACAGTTGAATTAATATCTATGTCTCTAGAAATTTTAATACCTGTATTTATTTAACGACATAATAATATTCTCAACATTAGTAAACTTTCATGTCTCTCTTTAAAGACAGTTTGACGTTCAGGGAGAAATGTCAAATCTTATTTAATGTGAATCCCGCTATATTTTAAATTTTGAGTTCCTGAGTGTCTATTAAATAATAAAAAAAATACTTTCTTACACTGGCGTAAGAAGAGCTCATTATGATTTCTGCAAACATTAAACTATTAATTTGCCATTTACGAGGTTTAAAAGTACCATATAGCAAAACTCCATGGTGTTCCGAATAGCTCTATCAGGTACTCGTAAATGACAAATTAATGTGAACAAATATTTATTTCCAAAGAATAAGAGTTTCTTACACGTTTTTCGCGGGGGAACCTGCCTTATGAATGAGTAATATCGTATTCCAGAACTCTACTCAATTCTCAAGTCAGGACTTGAGTATGATTTCAAGCACTGTAAATACGACCCTAATGGCAAGGACTTGAGTATGATTTTCAGTGCTCACTGAAATCATACTCAAGTCTGCTCAAATCCTGACTTGAGCATTGAGTAAAGATCTGGAATACGACCCTAAGAATGAAATTGGCATTGGCACGCTGAAAGTCAGGCAAACTTTCAAGTCTAGGCGGCAGTTATCATTTTAAACAGGCACATTTTCTCATATCTAGCCAAACCATAGAGATCTGAAAGGCTATAAGCGAATACATAAAATCGATAGAGCGTAATATAGGTTACACTTTCTTTACGAATTATAAATAAAAAACTTTTATTCCTATCCTAACATGTCTACTCGGTGAGTGATCTGGCGCCAATTCTTTATATTTTTTACAAGTAATATTTATGTTTCTTGTAGCTAATTGTTGCATAACATATTAGTGCATTTATCAATTACAATAAAGTTTACCAACAATAGGTTATGTACTTGCATAGCAAGCGTAAAGCTTTAATAGCTTAACACCAAAATCCGCATTATTAAAAACATCCATTAATCTGAAAAGTTTCAAACAATGTTCCCCATTTATATACTAACTTAGTATGACAAGTATTCATACAGATATATTTACCAGAATTGGCGCCTTTATCATGCTTAAGATATAAAATGCAAAAGTTAAAAAAATAAATAAGAAATATAACACTTATTGTGCTGGCAGGCCTTTTTGCCAACCTCTGTAATTCAGGTACCCGTCGAATCCGTATGCTATAACTGCACAAAATCCGAAGAACTGAAATTAAAAATTTAATAGTTTAGGTTGTGGGGATTTTTTACCTGGTTTAATCTTCTAAGGATTTGCAAGTTCATGTCGCTATTAAGTAATTGGGTAACTTTATTTGATATGAGGTAAGAGCTATTTTAGCTTGTCAGAATCTTTGTAAAAGGTTGCAAATAGCTACCTATTAAATAATAAGTCTTTGCTACAGTTTGGTATAATTTTAATCGATTTAAAACCAGGCGGATGTTTTCAATTCGACTGTATGTTTTTTTTTATGTAAGTTACGTAATAACTTATGTGAACCGATTTTGATGATTCCTTTTTTTGTTGGAAAGAGGGTACTTCAATAGTGGTCCCACTTAAATTTGAAGAAAATATTCCACCTAAGGGTGGCTAATTAGGGGATAAATTACTTTTGAGGTCGGTTTTTTTAGTACTCTGTACTGATTTTCTTTAAAATTACTAATCTCAAGACTGGTATGGTTAAAGAACATGGATAAGAAACATGATGGAATTACAGGTGTGTGAAATTATTTTGATGCTTTCCCAAAGAATTTGGTGGAATCACGGCACATGGGACTTGTCAATATAATATGTCTCAGGGTGACGGGCACAGTGGCAGTGCCCCTCAGATCTTTGCGATTTACAGCTTCGAGTGGCATTGCAACTGTTATGGACAGGCGTGTCGCTTACCATCAGGCGTACGACTTGTTCGTCCCGTCACTTGGTATCACAAAAACAAAAAATATATAATAATTGATATAGATGGTGGATAAATAAGGGAGTAAAAAAGCTGTGAAACACAGCCAGACATGCAATTTAATGCTGAAACTAATATATGTCAACTAAACTATATTAATGAAGGAACTTTGTTGTAACGTAAAATTTTGTTAGGAATCCCAAAAAAGATGCGTTCTGGATATTTTTTTGAACATTTTTTTTGTAAACTCACCGAAACTGCAATCCCAGTGCTTTCCCCGATCGTAGTAGCCATTATAGACAGTATGATATATGTGATAGCCACAAACATGCAGTAGAAAAACTCCATTTTGTGCCAGGGTATCTTATAAAACTTTTCTACAAAATGGAATGTGTACAAGAGCAGTAGTAGGCATGCGACAATTATGCCCATCCAGTAGAGAATGTTGTAGAAGATTGATGATATCCATGCTGACCATTGGATTTTTATGCAGATGAAACCCACAAAGTTTGATACCTGGAAATTAATTCATTTTAAATCATACATATAATTAGTGACTTTAAAATAATAATTGTTTGATTTTTTTTTAGTACTGTGTGCTTATGAACTGATGTTTCGTGGGTTGCCAGTTTTTAATGAAATAAAAAATAAATATTGTTGTTTTAAAGGAGTGACTAACTTATTCCTAAATATATAAATAAGTGATGAATTGCAGTACAGGCACCAAATAAGCAATCCAACATAAAAACAGTAGTAACAGCATGAGAGTTCACAACTATGTTTTACTGTTCAATTTAAACAAACAGATTCTCCTAAGCAGAACAAACTAAGGGATGCTCTTTTAAATACATACCAAATTAGGTATAATACAACAGGATCCAGGATTTGGAATAACACTTTTATCTTATCTCTTACAATTACATCCTGTGGCGAATTTGGCATGTTTAATAGTATACGAGGTCAACATTTCATTTATAAAAAATAAAATATTACAATTTTTTTAAATATTCTATATAATGTAAAAATATTTAATACCCACCCAACGGGAACTCTTATTACTGGATAATGAATTTAAAAAAAAAGCTGTCTTTGGAAGATATTTAAATTTTGTTATTCTTGGGTGTCATATGTTTTTGCAATAATGTGTTTTTTTAGTTGTACTATTTTGTTTTATATTTTCTGTTTCTTTACATTAGTGATGGTAATATTCATATTACATCATATTTACCTTGACTGAATTGTACTATTAATAGTATGAAATAAACAATCCTATTCTACTACTACACAATTGATACAATTTGGTAACATGCGATTTTGACTATCACATATTTATAATGCAAATTGAAGATCTTGGATCTGTATCCATCTGTATTGTATTCTAACAATCATTGCCAAAAACATCTTGCAGACAAAATTGAAGATTACAGCTTCAATAATTAATTAGCAATTTTTGGTATAGGGTGTTCCGAAGAGTAGCTAAATGTCTAAATAACAATTATAGACACGAGGAGTGACAAAGAGTGGTTAAAACCTCCAAATAATAATTAATTTGTTTTTTCGGATTTCAGATTTCAGATTTCTGGAAATAGTTTTACTGCATTGTAGGAAAAACATTAAAAAAGCAATTCATTAATATTTGGTGGTTTTAACCACTCCATGCCCTTGCATCTTTAAGTAGACATTTATCTACTGAATAAAGGGTTGTACTATTTATTACTTGGAACACCCTATTCCGACCACTGTTAATAAGGTAATTATTATTATATAGGTAGTTATGTGCAATGGATGATACAAAACAAGGTTCTTACCAATTGTACCAATTTCAAGATCCCCGGAATAGTGGTGACATAGCCTTTGTCAAAGCGAAGTGCTCTTTGCGGCGGCGGCTGGCTGGGCGGCGTCTGCGCCTGGTTATTGCCGTAGTTATCGAACATTATCACTGGCCTAGAAAATATGTAGTATATTTTTATTACCTTCTCATTGCAACCGGTGTGTTGACAGAAAACAAATACGGTGTAGTCAATCTTTTGATAACATATAGTATTCGTATAATCGGATATAATATATTATTATAAACCTGCAACACAGTGGTTTGCTAATATGGAATGAGTTTTTGTATGTAATTATTACGTAAAGTTTAAAATTGGAGGAAACATTTAAGTGTTATCATTAACAGCAAGTTTGTGTAATATCTAAAATAACATAAGATAAATTTATTTCAATATAACTTAATCTAATACAATGTAAGTAAAACAAATGTAAATTAAGGTATTATAGTATTCAAATAAGAATGAATAAGGGAATCTTAATTATACATTCTTCATAGTAAAGTTATACATTTTAATATTAGCATCTAATGTGTCATTGCGATGCCTAAACTAAGTTAATGTGTACCTGTATTTTAGGCATCTTTATGGGCAAATTTCTTTATATTACAGCTTAAAAATAGATTTTCTATTTTAATAATAAAATAATATATTTCTATATGTAATAATTAAATAATAATTACCTATAGGTAACCATTAATAATATATATATATATATATAATAAGTACAATATGGTTTTTGAAATTAAGATGATTGTCAATTATGACTCCTAAATATTTAATGTCGTTTGCTGTCCAGTGTTGGACAAGCACAGAGGTTTTGATGAGTTCGAAGGCTTGTACAATGGTGAGCTACTATTGAAAAAGCATTCTCAGGAGGTTGTGAGGAGATATTGTATGAGAAAGTCATATATTTAGTTTTGCTAGTATTCAGTGTAAGGGCATTCGTTCTGAGTCACTTGGTAACTGAGTTAAAACCAAATTGAGCTTGTGAAAATGTTTCATTCCAACTTGAGGCGTTGAATAATAAGACTGTATCATCGGCGTAAGATATGATCTTGCAACCAGAGAAGGGGAAGAGCGCATAGTTGGTTTATGTAGACCAGGAATAGGATTGATCCTAATATGCTTCCTTGGGGAACACCATATTCGATCGGTAATTCGTCACTCATTATTTTGTCAATCATCACTGTTTTCTGTCAGAAAGAAAGTCCTGTAAAAGTTTGAGCTGCTTTCCTCTAATTCCAAGTATTCTAACTTATTTAAAAATATTGGTATGTTTACAATGTCAAAGGCTTTTGCGGGGTCAAGGAGGATAGTTAAACATTTATTCTTCGAGTCCAAATTTCTTTCGATGTAATCAGTCAGTTCATCAAACTGCGTCGTTCGTCGATAGCCCCTACTACTCGTCATCGTACTTCTGCCGAATGGGCTATGTATTCTTCATACTTTGAAAAAAGCACAAGGTCACACGTAACATCACAAAACACAAAGTCCGAAAAGTGCTGAGACAGTGTTGGCACAGTTACAGTTTTATTATTATTTGAAATATCAAACTTAAACTATGGGCAACACGGCCATCTCTGCTCAGTGCTAAAATCAGTCTTAAAAAAATCAAATAAAAATCAAAATAAGTTTCATACGTAATGATATTACTATAGTGTGGTTTAACAAGTCAGTATCCGCAAATCACGTCTGGGCACCTATTTTGCATATGGTTTTAATTATCTTTAAGGGTCGTATTCTAGAACTCTATTCAATGCTCAAGTCAGGATTGCACTGGCAACACAAGCACTGGAAATACGACCCTAATGGCAGGGACTTGAGTATGATATCAAAGGCTTTAAACCATACTCAAATCCTAACTTGAGCTTGAGTAGAGTTCTGGAATACAACCCTTAAACAGACTTCAGGCATCAGGAATAAATAAATTGTGATTTAACTGAGGTCATCATACCAGTCTAACCAAATCATACCATCATTTGAGTTTAAATTTGACATTTTCAGTAGTCCACAGTCATCTCTACATTCCTGATCATCATCAAACCTTCTAGTTTTAAGATGTTCCAAAATCTATGTCAAACTAAATGTATGAGTCTAAATTTACCTTCAATGAGTCATTGATCATTTTAATTAAATGTTTAAACAAAGTTTAAATTAAATTCCCCATTTTCAAATGTTTTGATCACTGAGATCTCGTCATTTCACTTCTGATTCATCATCACCCCACTCTTTAGTTCTTCAATTGTGCTAATGCTCTAATAAAATTGAATTTACAGATCAAATTTGACATTTTCTTTGTGTGTGTGTTCTTCACAGTATTTTATTGTTATTCTGGGCATTATCACATCCTGAATGAGACCTGGCCACCAACCATCTCGCCGAATTAACGTCGCAAACGAAAAAAATTACACATTGAAGCAGTTAATTGTCAACAGACAAGCTACCGAGACGACAACTCAGATTTATTAACTCAAACACTAACACCGTAAAACGCCACAGCACCTTTTTTGTAATAAAGGGACAAATTTATTCGAAGATGTGTTTAAAATTATAAAAATCGTAACATGTCACGCCCTGCAGGGAAACCCCGGGTTTTATGAAGGAAACAATATATCTTAAGAAGCCGTATTTTGATATGAAAATTGCCCAGAAAAATCTGAACTTTAGTAACAATATATCCACTGATGATAACAGAAAAGAATTATTTATTACTCACCTAAGCGAATAAGCGCATATGAGGTTAAAATGTTAAATAGCGAGCAGATTAGATCACGACAGGTCAGAAACTCCAACAAAACAACATTCTTCAGATTCTTCATACAATTTCTTACTTTAAAAAATGAAACAAGTTACCTTATACTAATTGAACAATACGAAAACTTAAACTAGTTTACACTGACATACGTGCATTAATTTTCCAGTTATATTATCAAAAACATTTATCTTTTATTCCCTGCTAAAAATAAGTAACGCAAAAATAAAATAACCACGAAAATGACTTTAATGCTTAGAACTAACCTGACTGAACTTCAAGAGAACTGACTGGACATGTGTCACGGCCAATCAGCGCTGTGTATTTTCTTCCCTGCCACCCGCGCACCTACTTTTAGACGAATTTCAGTCTATTAACAAAATACGACATCTGCCAAGGTTGGGCGTTACGTTACACGTAGTGGTTTTAAGATCCGTTATAAATCGCTCGCTGCGAAAACTGAAACTGCGTAAAATATAACGTAATTTTTGTGTTCTATTTCACCGCCCGGCGCCCGTTTCATAAAAAAGTCATGTAATAATAATATAATATTTATACCATGTTTATTTACATCTCGTAATTCCTCGCCTGATTCCTTTTTCTCCAACTTTCGAATCCCATTTCCAAATTACATTCCGTGATGTTATAAAAGTTTCCCCGTTTTAAAAACAAATTAGTCAAAACACTTTGAAAGTGGCTAAAACGCTTATCGCGAAGAGTCAAGAGAAAAAAAAAATGTTTTTAAAAATTGTGTATTCCAGAACTCTACTCAGGATTTGAGCAGACTTGAGTATGATTTCAAGCACTGGAAATACGACCCTAATGGCAAGGACTTGAGTATGATTTTCAGTGCTTACTGCAATACTCATGTCCTGACTCTAGTATTGAGTAGAGAACTGGAATACGACCCTCAATGAACTATTCTAGCTCGTTATGAATCAATCATGAATAAATATATTAATAGAAAAATGTAAAATTTTCGAAATGATTGCATACTTACTACACTATACTACAACGCAGCAGTAATACAGTGGAATTGCCGAAGCATAGTAAATAAAAAATCTGACTTAATATATATTGTAAATAAATTTAATCCTTTTATTATTTCTCTATTTGAGACCTGGCTTAGACCTGAGTTCAGGTTTAAGATCCCAGGCTATTCTTGTTTTCGCAAAGAACTGATGGGCATGGTGGTGTTGCCTTGCTCATTAGCAATTGTTATCCCTTTTCTTTAATTAATCTTTCTTCTCATGGTGATGACTATTCAGTCATTGCTGCTTCTGTAAATAATATTTGTTTTGTTTCTATTTATGTGCCTCATCCAACTACCTTAATACTAAATCAAATTAATAATCTGTTTTCTATTCTTCCCAAACCATGTTTAGTCATGGGAGATTTTAATGGTCAACATCAAGTATGGGGAAGCTCCTTATCAAATTGCTATGGAGATCAAGTACTTGACATATTAGACACCAACAATCTTTGCTTATTGAACACTGGAACTCCTACTCGCATTACTGACCCCAACAACTCTGTTAGTGCTATTGACCTTTCAATATGTTCTCCTAGTCTATTACTTTCCTTAACATAGCAGAACTTGACATCTACCTTTGGTAGTGATCACTTCTCCATAGTCATTACTTTTCCGTTTCAGAGTAAAAAGAACTTGAAAAACAAGTCTAACTCTATAAATACAACCTACAAGGTGATGATAAATGGGATCAATTTAAAAAGCTTATTAAGTCAAAGATGTCTACCCTTGGTGATATAAACTGCAATAATGTCATAGAAAATTCAAATGCTTTAGCTTTACTAATTATTCAGTGTGCTGATGTAATTTTCTCTATTAAAAACAGTTACTCAAACCTTATCTCCTCTCCTGTCTGGTGCGATGAAGAATGTTCATCTGCTGTTAAAGGGCGTAAAGAGGCTGAAGAACGATATCGACATAGTATGACTGTCGAAAACTTTGAGTCGCTCACATTGATATAAGTCAATGGTTGCTCAAGTTAATAATGTCTGAAACAAAAAAGACTCACAAAAAGAAGAAGTTATAAGTAGAGAGTAGTACCAACTCTTCTGTTGTATGGAACATGATTTAGATCTGCCTTTAAAGGTTCCCCTTTTAGAAACTTACCTCTTAATATTGCTGAACAGTTCATTGACAAGTTAGCCCCTCCAATAGTCCAACAACAAATAGTTTTTGATAAAATTCTAGTTTCAAATGATGAATCGGGGTTAAGTTTGCCATTTTCGTTAAAAGAATTGAGGGGCGTTTTATCTAATACTGTAGACTCTGCTCCTGGTAGTGATGGAATTACTTATTCCCTTTTATCTAATTTTGATGATTCTGCCCTTTATTATGATTTACAGCTGATTAACACATCCATGTTGACAGATGAAAATTCGCCATCTTGGAAAAGCCATACAGTGTTACCAGTTTTAAAACCAAATAAAAATCCTACAGAAAGCTCATCTTACCGTCACATTGCCTTATCTTCTGTTTTAATAAAAACTACTGAAAGTTCAGTGAAAACTCGGTTGGATTGGTATGTTGAACGTAACAATTTGTTGCCCAATAATCAATACGAATTTCGAAAAGGTAGGAGCACCATGGACTGTCTCTCTATATTTACAACAGATATAAGATTAGCTTTTTCGATCGGTAATTCTATTAAAGCTGCGTTTTTAGACATCAGTTCGGCATATGATAATGTTCTTTTTCCAATTTTAAAATCAAAATTAGATTATTATATAACTTCATCATAAATTTATTAAACTATAGAACTATTAATGTTATAAATGATGAATATTCTTTACAGAGGACAATAAATAAAGGTCTTCCGCAAGGATCTATTTTGAGTCCTATACTGTACAACATATACACTCATGATTTAGACAGGCATAAATGCCTAAAGGTAATGGAGTTTCTATTTTGCAATATGCTGACCATGTTCTTTTATATGTTGAATCTAATCTAAGTGACCAAGCTGTGAATGTACCATCAAATAAATTGACATTGTTAATGTACTGGTTAGATTCGAATGGTCTAGAGTTATCTGTTAGCAAAAGCTCCATTGTGTTTTTCTTAAGGCGTAAAGTTCATCCTGCAATAAATGTTTATTTTAATAATAACATCTGTACCTCCAGTGTAAATGGGCTAAACTCAAAAAATGCTATTTTACGTGAGCGAAACTCGTTTTGAATCAGCTTTTTTCTCATTCATTCACAAAAAAAGTATTTTTTTTTTAATTTTCAGAGAGAATAAAGGGTGAGTAATAAGTTGATTGTAAAATGAACCTGTATTTTGCAAAAATGACAGAGAAATTGGCTTACATAAATTATTTATATCACTTTACACAAAAAATGGAAATGAGTAAAATGGTTAAAGTAGAGTTTATCTAAAGAAATCAATTACAAATTTTAGTGTGATGTTGTGTAAATAAACAGTTTTGTGAACAATTCGTGTATGAGTTTTTAAGAACCACTACGGTATTTCATATTTTAAGTTGCTTAAGGGAAAAAAATGACAAAAGTGAAAAGAAAAAGACTCATTTATTTTGTATTAAGACAATTTTCAATTAATAAACTGAACTGTAATTTATTGCAATAAAAAGAAAATGAATCCTCAATATTGCAGTTCTCTCGATTTTGAAGATCAGGATCTACGACGGATACGTTGGTGCCGGACTGTAGATTGCCATAGAACTCCTGCGCATCTTGGTCAATGTAATTAAACAATTCGCCCTAGCTGATAAATTATTTATCCAATTTAATCGTCACCCTTTCCTCCAAAAACTTGAGGTATTAAACAATCTAATAAATACCCCGGGTTATTGGTATCACCAAAATACTCCTTGCCTTATAAATAGTTATAGAAAGTATCTTACATTACACGCTCCAACTCACAGTTTTGATATACTGATACACTGTACGGTAGTAATTATGAATGCCTTATTTTGCCGCCAATTATATAGGGTGGCCGCAGTGGAGATGAAGTAAAGACGAGAAAATATGAGGAATAACTATATTAAATTTCCACAAAGGTATTTCTTAAACGAAATAATTTTAAGAACGTCCGAAGTTAGGTACGTTAGGTCTAAAAGTACTTATACGAAAAAAGATCTTAACTAAAGGAATTTAGTCTACGTCTGATGTTAGGAACGTTGGCGTCGGGCCGAAAAGTGTCTCATAATTATACTTAAAATGACGAGTTTTGCATCGGTCACGTTGCAATGCACGGGGCGCGCGTTCCGGGGTGCGCGAATGCAAGTGCATTAAACTGATGTTTTAGGTATGTGTGTTATGCAAATCTGGATACATAACACGCCTGAGGTTTGTTTTGATTTTAGTGAAGTTAACAGACGTTTTGCTAACGCTTCCTTTAACTTTAGATGTTAATTGGCATTCCTACAATCATATTTTCACTGATGCCTCTAAACTAGATAACTCGGCCGTAGGAGTGGGTGTTCTTCATTCTCAATACGATATTATTCCAAAAACAAAGCTTCCTCCTGAAACATCCGTTTTCACTGGTGAATAAGTAGGTCTTCTTAAGGCAATTTAATACATTCTCCTAACAAAATTACGTAAAACAATAATATTTTCTGATTGTAAAAGTGCTCTGCAGTCATTATGTAAATTCCCTTTTAAATTAGGTAACATTTTCCCAACTATGTATTTGTTAAATTCGTGATGCCCTTTACAAGTGCCATTCAAAGGGTCTTTCTGTATTATTTGTGTGGATACCAAGTCACAGTGACATTAGAGGTAACGAGAGAGCCGATATCTTAGCTCTTTAGCATCTGCACCTTTCTGCAGTAAATAACGGCGATGTAGATTTATATATAAACTTTGCTCATGACTTGGCTACACTACCTGCTATTTATCTTAAAGAATCTTGGCAAACTGTGTGGGAAAGAAGCAGTATAGCTGCGGGTAGATATTTTCTTGATATACAGGCCGACATCCCTGTCAAACCCTGGTTTTCTCGTATACATTTTGAGAAACGTGTTACTTCAATCATTATAAATGAGAATGAGATTAGGACATACTTGCTCATCTGAACATCTTGCTAGACTACTTAATATGATACCTGATTCAATGTGCAAATCCCAACAAGACATTGGCAGTCTGAACCACCTTTTCTTTTCCTGTCCAAGATATGATCGTGCTTCGTTTTTTCAAACTATAATTTCTTTACCAACATCTATTCCTCTGTTATTTTGGTAGGTCAATGGTTATTATCGTATAATAATTATTCTGTTTGCAATGTGTTCGCTCAGTTTATAAGGAAAAATGATATTGAAATTTAGATTATTATTTATCCAATTATCATTATTTTCAGCTATTACCATCTCATTTCCATTTCCTTTCATAATTTCCATCCTTCATTGTTTACATTTACCTATAAATATACTACTTATCCTATCCTGTTGATTACCTTTCCAAAATTCCGTTTGCTTTTATTTTTATTCCGCTATTTCCTTTCCCCCTTTTTAATTTCATATTAATACCCAAAAACCCACACCAAAGTTCCACAACAACAATTGCAACGACAATAATAATTATCCTGAAGTTTCAAGAAGCAAGAAAATATTTATTTGGAAGAATTATTAAAAATTTACAACTCAGTGGAAATTGCATATGGCCAAAGGCTGGACGCCATAGTACCAAAAGATGAGAAAAAAATCTATGTCTGTTGTACTCTTGCTGCTCAAGTGCTGCTGCGATGTTGCGTTACGATCGCCAAGTCCGAATTTATGTTATAATTAATTTAAAAAAGCTGTAAAAATAAATGGTGTCTGACTGTTTCTGTTATAAATTTGTGAGGAGTCGACAACACAATTTCTCTTGCTTGAGGGATCAATAGATCGTGTGTTTAGTTAGTTTAGTGGCAGAAGTTCGCTAGGATATTTCCTCGGCCGGCGCCTTTATGTGATGGGAGAGGGGGACTGGAGACCATTTATTTACGGCGGACTGGCATCTATAGTCGCCGAGTTCGGTTAGAAAACATGTACTTTTCTAAAAATTTCCTTATTTTTATGTTCCATATCCTAACCTCTAAATTTACATTCAATACTTTAACAGATATCTATTAGATGTATGAAATTGAATTACTTGAATATTTTGGGTTCTTTAAAAGAATAAAAGCTGATTTGGCTTAGTGCAATTACAATCGAATTAAGAATTAACTTGAAAGCTAAAGCTTAAGGATATTGAGACTACCAGTTTATAATTACAATCCGCAGGAACATTCCCCATCGACACAACAAAGACCCGTCTGCAGATCCAGGGCCAGGCAATTGACCCTCGTCATGTACAGCTACGCTACAACGGCATGGTGGACTGCTTCATCAAGATCTCACAGCAAGAGGGCATACCTGCGCTTTATCGTGGGTATGTATATTCAAACTATGGAGGCATATACCTTTTTTTTTTGAGGAGGACATGCTTTATGCATACCCTCAAGGCCAGGTAGACTCCAGGGTTATGTGGGACTCTAAAACCCCGTGGTTGACCCTCTTGGCCAGGTGTTGTGGGCGCTCAAAATGATATTGATTTACAAATGATATTGATATCTGTAGCTCACATGTATCAGCATTTATTCTGATCAATTTTATTTATTCTGACCAGTTGCCCAGTTACAATAGAGATTATGGACCAAGTTCGCTTATCAATTATTTCAATGGAGCTGACACATTTAAAAGCAGAAAAAGAAGAAGACTAAGTTAACAATTACTACTGTATCAATAATGGTACAGTCAACAGAATGTTAGGTTTTATACCTGATTTAATTTAAACTCTGTCACTTGTAAAGAAACTGATCAAAGTATATTTGTACAACTCAATTCTAAAAGAATATATTGTTTTTCCATTGGATTACTTTACAAAGCTGCACAGTAATAAAAAATGTGTAAAAGCATAAAACACACTTCACTATTTGCAGCATTGACTATGTCATTTTGTCTGATAAGAGAATTTAATTTTATAAAAGAAATAGCATAAAATTTTATTTTCTACATTTTGGGCCCAAAATTGTGTATTTGAGACTCAAATATCTTAAAATAAGCTTGTCTGTCAAACGGACGTCGTATCCCATTCTATCAAGATATACTCGAAAGTAATGTGTCATTATGTTTTTTTTATCACAATTTCTAATGTGACATTTATTGATGTAGTTACATTGTATGATAAAAATTTATATCATACTTTATGTAAGACACTAAGCCTTCTGTGATTAACTGGTGTGTTTATCTTTTATTAAGATATCTAATTACCACACACGTTCAAATTTTGTATGACTTTATGTGTCGTCTCCAATTAGAAACACTCATGAAACCACATTGTGAGGTCTCATCAGACTAAATAAAAACAGTAAAAAAAAATTATGAAAACCATTATAAACCTCAGTTACTATCCACTGTCATTTACATGTTTTCTTGGCAAACTTTCAATGATTATTTGATAATTTATTAAGAGAGGCATTGCCAAATGCGTAATCTTTACATATTTACGAAATTTGGCTATGACTACGTGTTAGTTGTATATTGTGGGGTGGTCATACATGGCGGCGTCATGGAAATTAATGTCTGCATAGCATTGACACATAACGACATTTTACAATTATAGCGAATCATAAGAACGTTATACAGAGTGCTAGTTTAGATATTAATTTCAGTTTAATTGGTCACACATGTCAGTAAGCACGTGCTGTGCCAGAATAATTGCATGGCGGCGTAGGTATTGTTGAGAATTATCTTACGCATTTGCCTTTTGTGTCGCATTAAGACTCAAGTGAAAAAACAGTGTGTAGTTTGTCCTTGAATGCAATCATTGCACATGATCACGCCACTACTATAAAACCACTCATTTGATTACTGTTGCGTGGAAACGAAACAATGGTTATTTTTAGTATGAAAATAAGTGGATTTGGAAAATTGATTGCAAAACAACGTTGACAATGATTTGTATGTTTGTTCTTGGTACTTCAGTGTATTTGCCAATTAACAGTCTGGGAGAAATCCTATCATTTTAAGACGTCGTAGCTCTATAGTAAAGTCACGATACTATTGCGCTTATATCTAGATTATTGCATTGTCACATTTGAACAGATCAGATTTTATAGCATAAGTTTCCACTATGCATATATTATGCTTAATTTTAATCGTTCTGAGTGTTCTTCTTGTCGTATCGACACGATAAGAAGCCCTTTCTGAGTAATAACCAATGAATACATTTTATTTGATGTGTCCAAGACATGGCGTCCGATTTTGTTTCGCATAAAATTGTAATACAAAAATTGGAAGTCATTCGTGTGGGGAGAAGAGTTTTGACGAGGATTACAATGCTATTTCAATGATAGCATGTAAGGTGTCGACCTAACGACGTGAATACAAGGCATAACATAAGATCATCAACTTTGCCAACCTCCGTACAGTCCCGATGTAGCCACCTGCATTTTTGGCTGTTCCCAAGATTAAAAATACTGCTCAAAGGGAGTTGGTTTGACGACACAGATACGATTAAAAATATGCGACGAGTATGCTGAAGGCTATTCCGAAAACTGACTGCCATAACTGCTTTGGGATGTGGAAGCACCGGTGAGAGCGTGTTATTCACTCAAATGGAGATTACTATATAGGATACCACGAGTCGGATTACCACTAACATACCCAGTGTGGACGATACGTTTCCGACAGACCTCGTAGGTATATGGACAATAAATTGGGAGTACGTCAAGGTAGTGTCCTTGGACCTGTATTGTTTTTTATTTATAATAACGACTCTCTGTGACTAAAGACGACAGACATATCTGTAGTGATTAGCAGTGGCCATAATTTATTACCTATTGTAAATTGATTAGAATTTCGTTATACAGAACTGCAAAGGGCAATATTGACATTTATTATAATAT
>NW_020653406.1:0-28220 GCF_003589595.1 Hyposmocoma kahamanoa | reverse complement strand
ATCATAAAGCTTACTGATGACAAAGTGAACGCCTATGAATAATATAGAAAAATTCGTAAGATCTGCTGGTTCGTTCAATAGCTCATTTGGAAGAGCGTCAGGCGCGGTAGCTGAAGGCGCTGGATCGAATCCAGCCAGACCGAAGGCCTTTCTTAGTGTTCGAACTTTGTATTAATAATTATAACAGGTACAAAATTGTTTACAGATTTATAAACCGCAGACTTCTAGTCTATTTTTAAAGTATTTTGGAAGTAATTCCACTTTCCATTTCTTGTCCAAAATATTCTACTATATTCGTAAAACTTTCAATAAGTTTTAATAAACTTCATTTCTTCTTTTTGCGCCTGGAGTGGAGTGGAGTTTTGCGTTTCAGGACAAGCTCCGTTCTCGCAAATATTATTTCTTATTCAAAGCCAAACCTATACTATGAATATTACAATTCCCAAGTCAAAACAACATTGTTTACCTCTCTGCTGTCTGCCGTACGCAGTCGAATACTAATTAAGAGGGCCGGGTATTGCAAATACGGCGTTATATTCGCCCACTATATAAGCTTAATTAAATCTCTGAACGTTACAGTGATTGTTATTTTTAATTATAATTCCTTTTCCTTCATTATTTTGTATTGTTATTGTTCTATAAATGTATAAATTTAATATGATAGCATTTTAAGGCAATAAGGTTTATTTGCGTTTTGATATAATTTCGTTTTACTTTCTAGTTTTTTCGAATCTTAAATACAACATACATAACGTCAGTATTTTAAGGGGGTTGGGCGAGATTATAGATCTCCTCTCTACGTTCCAAACATTTCGGTAGCTTATCGAGTTCTTAGGTTTTCCCAATTGTTATACTTAGGAAATGAAACTATTTTTTAACAACGACTAACCAACGTTTCGCCATCTCTGTCAGCAGTGACCATAGGATCTATAAAGGGCCCAAAACTTTGGTTTCTTTGAAAATCAGGTGATGCGATTACGGCAAATCCACTTCTTGGTAAGCCTGGCCCGGTAGTTTTAGGAACTCAAGTTTCTAAAAATTACCAGGAATCCTTCGGAAATACGTAGATGGTAGATAAAGATCATGTAAAAGCTGTCTGACATCTAAAGGAGACCCAACAGGACTGTTTATATCTATTATATGTTAATAAAAGGTACCATAATCGCTACCATATAATCAATAAAAGTTATATCAACTAGTAATCCCCGTACAACAGACAGCACCATAGTCATAAAATCAATTTGTAACCGATTCCCGTCACGTACACTTAATATTGTTTAGGGGATAATAATTTTACCTGCGCCTTATATTGTGTCCATTGAATTAACGACCTTTTTCTTATAAGACGTGACGCTTTCTCTTAATTGTGTTACTTACATAAAGGTCAAATAGTACCCGTGAAAAATATTTAATCATGCTTCTAATTTACTTTTTTTATAATATCAAGTGACGGGACGAACGATTCCTGCACCTAATAGTAAGCTACACACCTGTCCATAACAGTTGCAGTGCCACTCAGAGCTTTAAATCGCAAAGATCTGAGGGGCACTGCCACTGCGCGCGTCACTCTGAGACATAAGTTGACAAGTCGCATGTGCCTATAATTTCACCAGCACCCTTACCCTTCCAAATTTATTTAGAAAGATGTCAACCTGTACTCGTCCCACTGTTGGGCATGGATCGCTTCGATGAACAGGTTGTAAGCCTGTCCTTGGAAGCGGTCTATAGAATAGTCTATAACTCAGATTATTGCGGGAGTGTATGTCTTTGAAGAATTTTAATTTTCTTTACTAGAGCTAACTGGACTAGTAAATTAATATTAATATTATTAAAAATTGCTTTTTAGTAGCAGTAGAGTTCCTAGTGAAAAAGTTTTTTTTTATAGTATGAAATGACGGGACGAACAAGTCGTGCGCCTAATAATAAGCTACACGTCTGTCCATAACAGTGTCAGTGCCCCACAGAGCTTTAAATTGCAAAGATCTGAGGGGCACGGCCACTGCGCCCGTGACCCTGAGACATAAGTTGACAAGTCCCATGTGACTGTAATTTCATCAGAAACCTCACCCTTTAAAACTGGAACACAGTAATGCTGACATAACTGTTTGGCGGCAGAACTAGGTAAGGTAGCAGGACTTCCCTGGACGAACTCTTTCACAAGGAGTACTACTGCTGTTAAACCGTACATCCAAGGAAGTGCTGCCTCCGCCAAGCAGTAATGCATTACTGCGTTTCAGCTTTGAAGGTATTTGGTGCTGATGGAATTAGACACACATCAGACTTTTCAACTTATCTCAGGGTGACGGGCGCAATAGCAGGGTTCCTCAGACCTGTGCTCAGGCTTACACATCAGAGCAGCACTGCAACTGTTATGGACATGCGTGTCGCTTACCACCAGACGCACAACCTGTTCGTCATCACTTGGTATAAAAAATAAGTATAAGTCTTGCGTTACGTAAATGCAATATTACAAGTCCTAAGTCCCACGAACGATACCAACTTACTCAAGGTCACAGAGAGAATATTTCTCGAAAGTAATAAAACTATCTAACACATCTTACAACATAGAATGCTAGAAATAGATAGCGAGTTAGGCAAAGCACAAAGTTTTATTACAATATTTCTTTCTCATAGGCGTTTACATAACCAAATGGAAACATATAATAGTTAGTAGTGTTTGTACTATTCCTAGCCCTCTGTTGCGGCTTTCTACACGTGACAAGACAATACTACACATACACACACAATCGTACAACATTTTACTTTACTTTTCACTCATCGCTGCTGTATAATGCTGGTTTATAGAAATTCAATATTTTATAATTATAAATATAAAAATTTACTAAATCACTTAATAGTTATTAGCTTATACGTATACAGTCCCACGACCGGAGAATTTTCAGCTACAGTCCCACGCTTCCAACACGGATTGGGAACTTCACACACATCCTAACGACAGTTTACTTCACTGAAAAGTTTTAATAAAAATTAGTCATAATAAATTTGAATTTAAATTTCGTATATAGTATGAACTCCGATAACTTGGAGGTGTAAGCCCGGATTATAAACCACGACCCCCTGTTTCACTCGGCACCCCCTGACTACCACGGCTTAATACAAAATCAAAAATTATTGAAATTATTTTGTTTCTCTCTCATTATGAACTATAATATTACCAACGCAAAGTAACAATAGTACCCTAACGTATTAACAGGATATTCGATGTATTGCGGGCGTGACACACATGTCGATGGGGCGATACACGAACGGCTCTGAATCCCAAACAGATTCGCTTTTTGACCCCAATATTTAAAAAAAAATGTTCTAAGACGCTGTAACTAATATAATACTTAGGTTCCTTTGACAAACTTTTTCATAGTGATGGGACGAACAAGTCGTGCGTCTGATGATAAGCGACACAGCTGTCTATAACAGTTGCAGTGCCACAGAGCTTTAAATCGCAATGATCTGAGAGGCGCAGCCTCTGCCACTGCGCCCATCACCCTGAAACATAAGTTGAAAAGTTCCATGTGCCTATAATTTCACCAGCACCCTTAACCATCAAAACCGGAACACAGTAATGCTCACATTACTGCTTGGCGGCAGAAATAGGTAAGGTGGCAGTACTTCCCTTGACGAACTCTTTTACAACGAGCTCTACTGCTACTAAACATGGAAACAGTGAGACGTGCTCGTACACGTTCTCCTCTCGTTGTCAGGACGTTCATTCGGCGTCGGAAAGTGAGCGTGTCTTACGGCTCCGCCACCAATGCGGAAATTTGGTAGTCAGCTCACAGTCGGCGGCTCAGCGGTGGCAACCGTTACTCATGCGGAGCGCGACGGAAAGTGAGCAAGCCTACAGCTCCGGTACCTATCTAGAAAATAGGGAGGGTGCTTTACGTGCACCCAGGGCGGCTCACCTAAGGCACTACCCTTACAGAGAACCGGATGAAGTACGTGCAAACGTGCTGATCCGGGCTTATGACCGGACTTAGATGGTCCTGGTATCATGTGATAACGAAGTGTGTTAAGAGTGAGGTGTTAAGACAAATGATTCCACACTTAATAATATGTGAAATAGGCACATGCAACAGCATCTTGGCCAGTCCCTTGTCCCGAGGAGGCCAGGTTGTTGTACAAAGTGATGTTAACTATGCCTACCTAGATTATAATATGTCAATATCACCCCTCAAAGGATGGCATATCTGTACAGATAAAACCCTCCTTTTTAAAAGAAAAGGAAAAAAAAGACAATCCAGTGTGTCAGTCGGTCACTGAGTGGTACCCGGTAGGAGCGAGACGTTCTCGAGACAGACCGCCTGCTAGGTAGCCGGACGATATCGTCGGAGTGGCCGGAAGATTGTGGATGACACATCAAAAAGAGTGCAAAAGAGAAGACCTTTACCCAGCAGTGGGTGTTAACGGGTTGAGATGATGAATGATGAATATGCTAATAAATTGACGACATGTTGGCAGTTAATGTGTGAAGTCGTCATTAACTTCATGCAGTCGAAATCTCGGATAACGACTTCACGCATTAACAGCAGGTAGTTGAAATCGACTTTATGCAACCGAGATCGAATGCATGCCTTTAATGCGTAACGTCGTTACCAACTTCATGCAGTGAGTCTTGGCTGCATGAAGTTGATTACGACTTCACGCTTTAACTGCAAACATGCTGTCAATCTGTTAGAAACCTAAAGTGCAATTAAGGTGGAGGGTATTATTCTCTTTCAAGAAGTATAGGTTGGGAACCCTTGTCAGCATACTTCAGCATTGATTGCATCCATAATAAACGTTTGTTTTGTATGGGGTAAAATAAGCATCCTTCAGCATCGAGCGCGTTTATGATGCGTGCTGACAACTGCGGCCCATCCCTTAAGCGTCCATAGCATAGTGATTATGGCCTAATGTCCCTTTTCTCAAAGAAAATAAACCTACAATTCTTATTGAACAAGGGAAAGATATTTTCCTCCTTCATTGAAATGTAACAAGTCACGTGGTATCATGATAACCCAAAGGCAATATACCGAGATTGGATCGTGGCTATTAGAAATATTGAAGTCATAACGTTTGCGGACAATCGCTAGATGCACCTCGCTTTTATGGAATTACTCCTTTTTACTAGCAGCATTCTCTGTCAGCAAAGTTCATCAGGTATATTGACTGTATTCCTGTACAGTATATTATTATTACTTTCAGGTCGACACAACAGGCTTAAGAAATATAATTTATTCGATACACAAAAAACAGAATTGCTAGAAATATTTGTAAGACAATCCATGATTATACCTTTATTTTATAAATTATATTTTAGTGCGCTTGAAGAGTAAAAACGAGATTTTGTTCAAAAACGGAGTTACGAGGTTTCAAATATTTTTTATGATACCCAGTGACGAAACAAACAAGTCGTGGGCCTGGTGGCAAGCGACACGCCTGTCCATAACAGTTGCAGTGTCACTCAGAGAGTTAAATCGCAAAGATCTGAGGAGCACTGCCACTACGCCCGTCACGTTGAGACATAACTTGACAAGTCCCGTGTACGTGTAATTTCACCAGCACCCTTAACCGTTCAAAACCGGAACGCAGTAATGCTCACATTACTACTTAGCGGCAGAAATAAGTAAGGTGGCAGTACTTCCCTGGACAAACTCATTCACAAGGGTCTCTACTGATACTTAAAATTTAGCCAACGTGCCAGAAATACTGGCACGTTGCTTTAAAACGCAGTCAATCAGTATTACTTTGATTTTAAAATATCATATCGGCTGTGCTCTACACATACTAGAACTTATCTATATATCGGTGGCGCCGACACCGCAGTTTCAACTCAAATAAATATAAACTAAATGCACATGTGTTATGAAAACTTTACACGTTTGGTGCGAGAATCCAGTTCCATCTTTCTGGCAAACCTGATATCATGTCCATTTTATTGTGACACGATTTTGTATAAAATTTCTTCCTACAACTATTGTTTACATCTGAATAAGTACTTAAACCAATACTATTGTCATTGTGTGTATTTGACTACCTCGACGGCCTAACGGGCTAACTATGGGCTCCGGATGGGAAAGTCCCGGGTCCCGATCCCCAGTAGGTTCAATTTAGGACATGAACTTTCTAAATTGGCTCTGGTCTGGTTACTCTAAGAAATGCCCCATAGTGAATTCCCTTACTCTAGTACTCATGGTGCAGGATATTCCCTAGTTTGAGACCAGGCAATTGGTGTAGTTTTCTGACATATTATTTATTGATTTATGTATTTTCTATTAGGAATAAACAGACTAAACGTCTCGATTTTATCAATAAAACAAAATTTTACCAAAGTTTATTGAATTTTTACAACATCGTTTAACATCCATCACCCTTTGAAAAAATTATACAGCTAGTAACCCAAGGAGCAAACTAATATTCCCATTTACATGATCATATTATGTGACCCCAAGCAATTACCGATAAATTGTATCAACGGTGTTCGGGCAGGCACAAAATATCCTATGCATTCCAAGTGATTCGATAACTAGCCCTTCCAATCTTCACTTTATGTCGTTTTACGGTTGGTAGACGAGGGCGGTTAGACTGCACGGGGGTCATAGGGTAGCAACACTCACAGCTCGTAATCCAATGGTTCGAACTCTATACAATCTCAACGACTTTAGTGAAATAGCGGTCTATTGATGAAGAGGTCCCAGGTTCGTTTCCCCACGGAACAATAAATACAGTAGAAGTGGTTAGCTAGCGCCAGACGCGTGCCAACTATAGGACTCGAAATACCTACCTAAGCTCAGTCCGCCATTTTCGCTTTGTGCGGTATGGTTGTGTCATTCTTTCGTGCAAATTCTCTAAAATCCTAGAAAAATGCCTTATTGTGCTATTTTATTCATATCATCGGAAAGTCTTATTTTAATAAATTTTCAATTTTCTGTTTATCGAAATATTTTTTTTGTTACGAGAAACGAAAGTAAAGCTTATATCCCCTGCAATATAGTGGCCTCTTATTTGGAGAACTAAATTATTATCTCCGATTCGTCGTCGTTCAGCAATGAACCGCTAGATGGCAGCACATTGATTATAATTTCAATATAATATCAAAATGTCGTAACTTGCAATAATAGGTATTGACGGTATTGAACTTTCAACGAATTGCCAACAGGGTAAAGTTTAAATTACATTAACAATCCAGAATATGTTATTTCTTTTTAAATTTGAAACTACGAATCAATATCAAGATTTTGTAGTGATTCAAATTAAGCATGTGTGAGTTTTGACGATATCGGTTTTGATAGTAATCGAGGCGGAAGGCACTTCCATTGTATTTTTTTCTTCCGTGCATTTCCCGGTAGGCATTATTCACGAAACCTAATTTTCTAAATTTATTCTGATACGTGGGTTTTGGGTAACAGTGCGCCTAGAGTATTAATATTGTTACTCTGGTACTCACAGAACAACAAATTCCCGAGTTTGTGATTAGTATAATTGTCATGCACATTAAGATCATTCATCATCATCATCATATACACCATATAAAGATAGAAAAAAATTGTGGTGAAAACATAATTTTTTTAGTTTTAGATCTTATATTTTAATTTTGTCTTTATATTCAATGATTTAAATAACGAAGTCAAAGAAGTAAAATATGCATTTATAATTTCAACTCTATGTTTTCATGAGTAGCTCTAATTTTCCATTTACTACCGTAATATTTTACTCTATGTACTGTAGAAGATTGAAGGGAGGCTGAAAAGTGATTTGTCGGTAGCCCGCGGCGACGGAAAACAGTTAATTGCAGGCGCGTGGGTATCATGGATCCGACCAATGGGACGGGCCCGTGATATTAGAGGAAATATTATAGGTGTTAATAGCAAACCTGTCTGGATTGTATACTATAAGGTGATAAAGTTGGTTAAGTATAGGTACATATAATCTGCAAGTATGCACTTACAAAATACTATGTTAGCTATGGTGTATCATGCTTTCTAAGACAAATAATCTCAGTACAGAGTATTAAATAAATCGACCTCAAAAGTTCGTGGAATTACATCTATTTGCCAAGTTTTATTGAAATCGGATACCGAAAAACCACCATTAGAGGTGGTATATTTTCTTCAAATTTTAATAGAACCAATACTGAGGTACCCTCTCTGCAACAAAAAAAAGAATAATCAAAATCCGTTCACAAAATGAATTATCGCGTAACATACATACAAAAAAAAAGACGAAATGAAAACTTCGACCTTTTTCAAGTCGGTTAAAAAATTTAAATACTCAACCCTACGTCAATACTCTGATTTAAATTTTCACGATTTTCACACATTATTTGATTTTAAATTCGGGATTTAATCGTGCATAAAAACATGTTTTATGTACCTCGACGAACGTTTCGGACGTATTGCAATGTCATAACCATGATTTTGAACATCTTCCGTGCGAGTTTTTCTAACTACCCAAACTTGGTCTTCATTATTTATTAGTGCACTAAGATTGTCACTGGACTGAAACACAATACTCACTATATCCAGCGACTTGTCGGGCGATACTTGGTCCCTTACATTCCTTACTTCAGTCCCTTCGAGACCATGGACGTTACAATACGTCCGAAACGTGTAGGTAAATAAAATATGTTCCTACGTCAATAGTTATAAGGTTACAGATATGAGATTGGCTTCAAATTTTAAAGCAGGATGTCCCATTTCTCGAAGATTGTCAAAGGAAAAAGTAACCTGATAATGTTGATCTGATCTAAACTGGCTATACAAATGAGTAGTAAATTTAATGTGATTTCAAGCGTATCATTCAAGTGTAATTTGCTAACCTACGCAATTTAAATATTGACATGTATTCTTTATTGAACGAAACAGGTAACAAAATAAATATCAATCCCATAAAATGTGGCCAATGGTGGACGTATCTCTATAAGAGATCTTTACTAGCTAACCCAAATCAGTGACAGCAAAAGTAATAAGCGGGAAATAACGATGTTCTAGATGAATTCAGATAAATTCATTCAGTACCTATACAAACTTTCGTTGCCTCTTTCGTCAGATCTTTGCGATTTAAGGCTGTAATGGACAGGCGTGTCGCGTACCACCAGGCCCATAATTTGTTCGTCCCTTTACTTGGTATCATAATAAAAAAATTCCATGAGAAAAGCCGCCGATTGCCTTATCTTTGTTTATTTCTCTATTTTATTCTCGTGTCCTGAAAGAATGTTTACACTGATAACAAAAGTAAGCTATAATAATAAACATCAAACTTTAATGTTAATTTTAAAAGAACACAGCGACATTCATCTATTCGTTGTTGCTGTTCAAGAAAAAGACAATTAAGACGGTATAGCCTTTCCGGACTAGAACCTAAAATTTTCTACATCAGAGTAAGTACCTAAATATGATTAATTAAATATTACCAGATTAGTAGCAATTGAGCTCCTTGTGAAAGTGTTCGTCCAATGTAAGTCTTACCATCTTACCTATTTCTGACGCCAAATAGTAATATGAGCATTATTGCGTTTCGGTTGGTAAGGGTGAATTTACAGACACATGGGTCTTGTCTGAGGGGCACTGCTGTTATGGACAGGCGTGTCGCTTACCATGGAAAAAATTCGTATACAGCGAGCATTTGTAGTGCCCTCAGTTCAACATAATTTTTAAACTTATCCTGTAAATAAGGGCTCGTGTACCTATCTTTTGTCTTTTGTTCATATTTGTTCTTGAATGCAATAAAAGTATGTACAATTACTTTATCGTATCGTATTAAAGTGACTAGAAGTCCTTTTCAGTTCCATTCCAAAACTTAGATACCTACTTACAAGTAATACAATGGGTAGGGTTTTACTCCCCTTCTCCGTTATATATGTCTATTAGCATGTTGTTAGCAAACGACTTGTGTGTTGCCCGTCTCACAAAGACAGCATAATTTAGACTGAAAGTGCAACACATGTACATACATACATACATATAGGTACTAGCCAGACCTATGCAAAACATGTCCCTGGTCAAGACAATTACACCACCTATCGGAGCGCAAACAAATCAACGACAACAGTTATGTTTGCGCAAACAAACAGACAGCTTGGCAAACCGCTACAATTCGGGCCCACAGAATGTTTACTTACATAACTACCAACTTACATTTGTATTCCAACAACATTTTGTATTTATAAAACTAGAGCACATTTTGGAGATTCGTAGACGCAAATCTAACGTTGTTCACGGTAGGCTACACACGAATTTACAACGAACACAAATGGTTGGAGATAGAATCTCTATTTGTTTTTGAACATTTTCGTTTTTCGAAATCTTGTTTGGATCATTGAAAAAGTGTTTTCGCACAATTACAATGGAAAAATAAATAATAAAATTTCTTTCTTTTTGATAATAACTTAACTAGTAGTATGAAGAAATTTATTAAACTCTCGGTGTAAATAAATTATGACTTTCCCGAAATTGTATTTCGCAGCAACTCATGGCCTCGTCTAGCAAATATGTAACCAAAAACACAAACTATTTGAATGTTGATTCGTAGATCACCACCCATCAACAAAACAGGTTGTATAGAAGAGGGCAGTAATAAAATATAACTTCAGTGTCCGGCCCATCATTGAGCATACAAACATATATTTTATAACGAAGTATAACTTATTATTTTAAATATATTACTAGACCATAAATAACATATAGGCGTGCATAGACCTAATTAATCAGTCAATAATAATAATAATAAAGTACAAAGTAGGATCTTATTACACACCCACCACATATTCGTAGATACACGCCATACTGCGTTTACTTGACTTAGATCCATAAATGTGGTTCAAACCGGCTAACAAGCTGAGAAGACTAAAGTAAATAATAATAATAAATAACGCACACATTCAACAATCAATAATTCAACGTGGCGATGATAAATATCTATATGTCTATTACCAAGCAGTTTAAATTACTAAGGTTTGGTATTTTTATATGGCATAGTAATTACGAGTATATATTACAGTTTATTTGTCAATTTACTTGATCTATTAATTGCTCTTTCAAAGAGTTCTTCGGGTTAGGGAACTTTGAAGAAGTAAAAAGGTATTTTATGGGTATAAAGAACCTGAGAGTATTATGTAGAAGAGTAGAGTGATGTAGTGTGCAGGTAAAGAGGAAGACAGAAGTTGGAGACACGGAGTTAAAAGCCTCTGCTCTCGAATGTTGGAGACCGAGGACAGAGGTGCAGGATTGGAGAGCAGTGACTTTGTGACAGTGACGAAACGGCGGTGAAAGTGCAGCAGTGCGTAAAGCAACACTTGGTTATCGAGAAGTGGAGTTCGACCTCATCTTGAGCGTTGCCTTCGGTTGCTCTGTGGCTCGTCACGCTTATGTAGCCGCTCCAGACTCCACGTCCGTTCGCGTGATGAACGTGTTGTACATGGTTCAAGCATGACGATCGTAAATATGAAGACCAGGTTTAGAGAGAGAAACTGAGACTAGTTAGGTCAGTTGTAGGGGCTTCAAAAAGGTGAGACTTCATACGTTTACTAGATTAGGTGAAGATCATATGTCTCCAAGGTCGATACAGGAATGATGATCAATTGTAGAATGAGAGAGAACATCAAAATTCGAATGGGGAATTTTTAATTTGAAGTGAGAAGCCAAAAAAATGTGAGCGGAAATGCTTCTACCGCCAAGATCGCATATATGTAGATAAATAGATAGTAATTTACAGGATAATCTATAGAAGAATAGACATAGATTAGTAGCAGTAGAACTCTTTGTAAAAGAGTTCATCCAGGGTAGTACTGCCACATTACCTATTTCTGCCGCCAAGCACTAATGTCAGCATTATTGTTCCGGTTTTGAAGGGTAAGAGCGCTGGTGAAATTACAGGCACGTGGGACTGGTGAACATATGGCTCAGGGTGTCGGGCGCAGTTATAGTGCCTCTCAGATCTTTGCCATTTAAAGCTCTGAGTGGCACTGTAACTGTTATGGACAGGCATGTAGCTTACCATCAGGCGCACGACTTGTTCATCTAGTCACTTGAAGTTATAAAATAAAGATTGTGGATCAATAACAGTAGTCAATCAATGTCAACCAATCAAAATATTAAATACGAAGTAAACATATTTATCTTTTTTGTTCTTAGATACTAATAGATGATCGCCATAATTTTTATATTTTTGCTATAAACCGGACGCTGGCACAAGCCTAGTGGCCGGCCGGCATAAAGGAAATAATAATAGATATATTTATAAAGTGAAATTGATGAAATATACGTAATTAGCATTGGAAAAAGTGAATAAAAAAGTTCGGAGACACTATCAGTACGATAGAATGTGCAGAGGTCTGGAAATCAGACGTAAAAAGTGAGTGAATGAGTAAAAGGAAATTTAGGTATTTTAGGCACTAATACTATATAAATATTATTTGGAACTCTTCTAGGAATCAGGAACATTAAGGGCGTTTCCTAGGAAACGTATAATCAGAGAGATAAAGACGATAAAGGGTCCGTAGTTTCACACTACAAGTTAACTAACCATGAGGCATCTCTATCCTATTTAACATTTTACCAAATGCAATAAAGAATTTATATAAAGAAAGAATGAGTTGGTTAAACCGCAAAGCGCACTGATGCTGCTACTTAAAGAAATATCGTGTCCTGCATTGACTTACAATTATATGGACGTCGGGTCCGCGCTAAAAAGTGTCCGCACTTGTAAGGCGCTAAAATCGTATACAAAGCGCGACACTCCGCTTTAGTCTTCATTTGTTCTACGGACAGCGCGATACTGCGATGACATAACAATTTAAATTTCGAATAGGTTGACTTGGGACATTTTTTCGTGGTTTTTGTATTAGACCCGTCGTCCATTTATTTGTAAGTCAATGGTGTCCTGCTTATTTCTTTACCAAAAAATATGGTAAAATTAAATTCGCTTCACTCGAGTGGGTAATAAGGCTGTTGCGTTCCTTATTTCATTAAACCTAACAGCTGTTGCTTCAAACTTGATGCCATTGTTTCAACTTTCGTCACAACTCCTCCTTTTACCCCTCTGCTACCATCGCCGAATATAATCTATCTAAACACACTACGAAATAAGGTTGAAAATAAAATATTTTATAGTTTACGGCCCGAAAAAACATTCATTATCTAGTTTGACGGCCTACTATATGTTTCTCATAACTTTTCGTGTAATGCAAAATTTTAAAGGAATAGTTTAGCGAACGCGCTCCAAACAAACAAACTTTGATCCCATTTTGTATCTATCTCAATCGAATTTGGTAGACACGATCTTCAAACTCTACTTTTGATAGCAGTAGATCTCCTTGTGAAAGAGTTTGTCCAGGAAGGTACTGCCACCTCGCCTATTTCTGTTGCCAAGCAGTAATGCCAGCATTACTGTTTTCCGGTTTTGAAAAGTAAGGGTGCTGGTGAAATTACAGATACATGGGACTTGTTAACTTATGTCGCTGGGTGATGGGTGCAGTGGCAGCACTCGCGCCCCTCAGATCATTGTGATTTAAAGCTCTGTGGCACTGCAACTGTTATGGACAGGTGTGTCGCTTACTATCAAGTGCACGACTCGTTCGTCCCATCACATAGCATCATAAAAAAAGTTTGTTAAAGGAACCCAAGTATTACATTAGTTACAGCGTCTTAAAGCATTTCTTTAAAAAGTATTGGGATCAAGAAGCGAATCTGTTTGGGATTCAGAGCCGTTCGTGTATCGCCCCATCGACATGTGTGTCACGCCCGCAATATGTGTCGCCTGTGACAAGAACATTGAATATCCTGTTGATACGCTAGGGTACTTACTATTGTGACTTTGCTTTGGTAATATTATAGTTTATAATGAGAGGGAAACAAAATAATTTCAATAAGTGATTTAGTATTAAGCCGTGGTAGCCAGTGACAGTGCCCCTCATAATTTTGCGATTTAAAGCTCTGAGTGGCACTGCAACTGTTATGGACAGGCGAGTACCTTACCATCAGGCCCACGGTTTGTTTGTCACTTGATATTATTATACTTGATATAATAAATAAAGAAAACAACGCCCTTACAGGATTATCACGTGCATATACGTAGTTACTAGGGTCGTGAATTTATAAATCTATACTATCCATGTGTACATCATATAATTAATATAAGAACCATGAATATACACATGCTGTCAGTCACAAATCTCCTCCAGAAAGAGGAATTGATAGCGCAAACGTGTTAAAACGTAGGATGTGTAATTTTTTTGAAGACGCTTGAGGTAAATCGAAGAACATAATGTAGGTCTTTTTTTACAATACCAAATAAGAGACGAACTGCTGCTATTCAGAACTTTAAATAGCAAAGGTCTGTAGGGCATTGCCACTGCGCCAGTCACCCTGAGATATAAGTTGACAAGTCTCACGTGGCTGCAATTTCACCAGCACCCTTAACCGCAAAACCGGAACGCAGTAAGGCTCATATTACCGCTTGGCTGCAGAAATAAGTAAGGTGGTAGTCCTTCCCTGGACGAACTCTTACACACAGAGCTCTACTGCTGCTACTACGGTCTTTGAATACTTGGAAAACTTTGATAACCATGTCGACTGATAAATAAAGGCATTCTTTCCAAAACAAAGATCAAGAATAAGAGCTACAGTTTTTAACTTAAAGCTAGTCTCATATAATTTATGTAATGTGCCTCCGTGGCCGAACCGTTATCATGCTGGACTGCCACGCAGAGGTCCCGGGCTCGATTCCCAGGCCGGATGAAATGAATGAGATGAAATTATTATTATTATTAGTATTATTAACATAAGTACTATAGACTGCTATGTTTTAAAGTCAAAGCCTCGGAGTCTTTCGAGTTTTATTACATTCGGTTTTTATATAGACGACAAAATATATTTTTGAATAACATTTTACACTGACAAAAGGTCACTTTAAATGTGAATCTTATACATAAACTGTCAAGGTAAACTTTTTATAGATTTTTAGATTGTGTGCTTACGATTGTTCTGTAACAAGCATGGTGTATGGTTCAAGATAAACATTCGGTATTTCAAATATAGAATGTCAATGTGACCTTAAGCGAATATTAACCTTATAACATAACCAAAACGTTTAGGTAACCTTTTAATTGCAGTAGCATGCTGATGAGCGAGAAAATAATAATGTCAAATAAAATTAAATAGACTCCGTAGCTTGTACTTGTTACAGGAAAATAGTACTGCAGTTGTAAGGCAGTGATCATAAAGCTTACTGATGACAAAGTGAACGCCTATGAATAATATAGAAAAATTCGTAAGATCTGCTGGTTCGTTCAATAGCTCATTTGGAAGAGCGTCAGGCGCGGTAGCTGAAGGCGCTGGATCGAATCCAGCCAGACCGAAGGCCTTTCTTAGTGTTCGAACTTTGTATTAATAATTATAACAGGTACAAAATTGTTTACAGATTTATAAACCGCAGACTTCTAGTCTATTTTTAAAGTATTTTGGAAGTAATTCCACTTTCCATTTCTTGTCCAAAATATTCTACTATATTCGTAAAACTTTCAATAAGTTTTAATAAACTTCATTTCTTCTTTTTGCGCCTGGAGTGGAGTGGAGTTTTGCGTTTCAGGACAAGCTCCGTTCTCGCAAATATTATTTCTTATTCAAAGCCAAACCTATACTATGAATATTACAATTCCCAAGTCAAAACAACATTGTTTACCTCTCTGCTGTCTGCCGTACGCAGTCGAATACTAATTAAGAGGGCCGGGTATTGCAAATACGGCGTTATATTCGCCCACTATATAAGCTTAATTAAATCTCTGAACGTTACAGTGATTGTTATTTTTAATTATAATTCCTTTTCCTTCATTATTTTGTATTGTTATTGTTCTATAAATGTATAAATTTAATATGATAGCATTTTAAGGCAATAAGGTTTATTTGCGTTTTGATATAATTTCGTTTTACTTTCTAGTTTTTTCGAATCTTAAATACAACATACATAACGTCAGTATTTTAAGGGGGTTGGGCGAGATTATAGATCTCCTCTCTACGTTCCAAACATTTCGGTAGCTTATCGAGTTCTTAGGTTTTCCCAATTGTTATACTTAGGAAATGAAACTATTTTTTAACAACGACTAACCAACGTTTCGCCATCTCTGTCAGCAGTGACCATAGGATCTATAAAGGGCCCAAAACTTTGGTTTCTTTGAAAATCAGGTGATGCGATTACGGCAAATCCACTTCTTGGTAAGCCTGGCCCGGTAGTTTTAGGAACTCAAGTTTCTAAAAATTACCAGGAATCCTTCGGAAATACGTAGATGGTAGATAAAGATCATGTAAAAGCTGTCTGACATCTAAAGGAGACCCAACAGGACTGTTTATATCTATTATATGTTAATAAAAGGTACCATAATCGCTACCATATAATCAATAAAAGTTATATCAACTAGTAATCCCCGTACAACAGACAGCACCATAGTCATAAAATCAATTTGTAACCGATTCCCGTCACGTACACTTAATATTGTTTAGGGGATAATAATTTTACCTGCGCCTTATATTGTGTCCATTGAATTAACGACCTTTTTCTTATAAGACGTGACGCTTTCTCTTAATTGTGTTACTTACATAAAGGTCAAATAGTACCCGTGAAAAATATTTAATCATGCTTCTAATTTACTTTTTTTATAATATCAAGTGACGGGACGAACGATTCCTGCACCTAATAGTAAGCTACACACCTGTCCATAACAGTTGCAGTGCCACTCAGAGCTTTAAATCGCAAAGATCTGAGGGGCACTGCCACTGCGCGCGTCACTCTGAGACATAAGTTGACAAGTCGCATGTGCCTATAATTTCACCAGCACCCTTACCCTTCCAAATTTATTTAGAAAGATGTCAACCTGTACTCGTCCCACTGTTGGGCATGGATCGCTTCGATGAACAGGTTGTAAGCCTGTCCTTGGAAGCGGTCTATAGAATAGTCTATAACTCAGATTATTGCGGGAGTGTATGTCTTTGAAGAATTTTAATTTTCTTTACTAGAGCTAACTGGACTAGTAAATTAATATTAATATTATTAAAAATTGCTTTTTAGTAGCAGTAGAGTTCCTAGTGAAAAAGTTTTTTTTTATAGTATGAAATGACGGGACGAACAAGTCGTGCGCCTAATAATAAGCTACACGTCTGTCCATAACAGTGTCAGTGCCCCACAGAGCTTTAAATTGCAAAGATCTGAGGGGCACGGCCACTGCGCCCGTGACCCTGAGACATAAGTTGACAAGTCCCATGTGACTGTAATTTCATCAGAAACCTCACCCTTTAAAACTGGAACACAGTAATGCTGACATAACTGTTTGGCGGCAGAACTAGGTAAGGTAGCAGGACTTCCCTGGACGAACTCTTTCACAAGGAGTACTACTGCTGTTAAACCGTACATCCAAGGAAGTGCTGCCTCCGCCAAGCAGTAATGCATTACTGCGTTTCAGCTTTGAAGGTATTTGGTGCTGATGGAATTAGACACACATCAGACTTTTCAACTTATCTCAGGGTGACGGGCGCAATAGCAGGGTTCCTCAGACCTGTGCTCAGGCTTACACATCAGAGCAGCACTGCAACTGTTATGGACATGCGTGTCGCTTACCACCAGACGCACAACCTGTTCGTCATCACTTGGTATAAAAAATAAGTATAAGTCTTGCGTTACGTAAATGCAATATTACAAGTCCTAAGTCCCACGAACGATACCAACTTACTCAAGGTCACAGAGAGAATATTTCTCGAAAGTAATAAAACTATCTAACACATCTTACAACATAGAATGCTAGAAATAGATAGCGAGTTAGGCAAAGCACAAAGTTTTATTACAATATTTCTTTCTCATAGGCGTTTACATAACCAAATGGAAACATATAATAGTTAGTAGTGTTTGTACTATTCCTAGCCCTCTGTTGCGGCTTTCTACACGTGACAAGACAATACTACACATACACACACAATCGTACAACATTTTACTTTACTTTTCACTCATCGCTGCTGTATAATGCTGGTTTATAGAAATTCAATATTTTATAATTATAAATATAAAAATTTACTAAATCACTTAATAGTTATTAGCTTATACGTATACAGTCCCACGACCGGAGAATTTTCAGCTACAGTCCCACGCTTCCAACACGGATTGGGAACTTCACACACATCCTAACGACAGTTTACTTCACTGAAAAGTTTTAATAAAAATTAGTCATAATAAATTTGAATTTAAATTTCGTATATAGTATGAACTCCGATAACTTGGAGGTGTAAGCCCGGATTATAAACCACGACCCCCTGTTTCACTCGGCACCCCCTGACTACCACGGCTTAATACAAAATCAAAAATTATTGAAATTATTTTGTTTCTCTCTCATTATGAACTATAATATTACCAACGCAAAGTAACAATAGTACCCTAACGTATTAACAGGATATTCGATGTATTGCGGGCGTGACACACATGTCGATGGGGCGATACACGAACGGCTCTGAATCCCAAACAGATTCGCTTTTTGACCCCAATATTTAAAAAAAAATGTTCTAAGACGCTGTAACTAATATAATACTTAGGTTCCTTTGACAAACTTTTTCATAGTGATGGGACGAACAAGTCGTGCGTCTGATGATAAGCGACACAGCTGTCTATAACAGTTGCAGTGCCACAGAGCTTTAAATCGCAATGATCTGAGAGGCGCAGCCTCTGCCACTGCGCCCATCACCCTGAAACATAAGTTGAAAAGTTCCATGTGCCTATAATTTCACCAGCACCCTTAACCATCAAAACCGGAACACAGTAATGCTCACATTACTGCTTGGCGGCAGAAATAGGTAAGGTGGCAGTACTTCCCTTGACGAACTCTTTTACAACGAGCTCTACTGCTACTAAACATGGAAACAGTGAGACGTGCTCGTACACGTTCTCCTCTCGTTGTCAGGACGTTCATTCGGCGTCGGAAAGTGAGCGTGTCTTACGGCTCCGCCACCAATGCGGAAATTTGGTAGTCAGCTCACAGTCGGCGGCTCAGCGGTGGCAACCGTTACTCATGCGGAGCGCGACGGAAAGTGAGCAAGCCTACAGCTCCGGTACCTATCTAGAAAATAGGGAGGGTGCTTTACGTGCACCCAGGGCGGCTCACCTAAGGCACTACCCTTACAGAGAACCGGATGAAGTACGTGCAAACGTGCTGATCCGGGCTTATGACCGGACTTAGATGGTCCTGGTATCATGTGATAACGAAGTGTGTTAAGAGTGAGGTGTTAAGACAAATGATTCCACACTTAATAATATGTGAAATAGGCACATGCAACAGCATCTTGGCCAGTCCCTTGTCCCGAGGAGGCCAGGTTGTTGTACAAAGTGATGTTAACTATGCCTACCTAGATTATAATATGTCAATATCACCCCTCAAAGGATGGCATATCTGTACAGATAAAACCCTCCTTTTTAAAAGAAAAGGAAAAAAAAGACAATCCAGTGTGTCAGTCGGTCACTGAGTGGTACCCGGTAGGAGCGAGACGTTCTCGAGACAGACCGCCTGCTAGGTAGCCGGACGATATCGTCGGAGTGGCCGGAAGATTGTGGATGACACATCAAAAAGAGTGCAAAAGAGAAGACCTTTACCCAGCAGTGGGTGTTAACGGGTTGAGATGATGAATGATGAATATGCTAATAAATTGACGACATGTTGGCAGTTAATGTGTGAAGTCGTCATTAACTTCATGCAGTCGAAATCTCGGATAACGACTTCACGCATTAACAGCAGGTAGTTGAAATCGACTTTATGCAACCGAGATCGAATGCATGCCTTTAATGCGTAACGTCGTTACCAACTTCATGCAGTGAGTCTTGGCTGCATGAAGTTGATTACGACTTCACGCTTTAACTGCAAACATGCTGTCAATCTGTTAGAAACCTAAAGTGCAATTAAGGTGGAGGGTATTATTCTCTTTCAAGAAGTATAGGTTGGGAACCCTTGTCAGCATACTTCAGCATTGATTGCATCCATAATAAACGTTTGTTTTGTATGGGGTAAAATAAGCATCCTTCAGCATCGAGCGCGTTTATGATGCGTGCTGACAACTGCGGCCCATCCCTTAAGCGTCCATAGCATAGTGATTATGGCCTAATGTCCCTTTTCTCAAAGAAAATAAACCTACAATTCTTATTGAACAAGGGAAAGATATTTTCCTCCTTCATTGAAATGTAACAAGTCACGTGGTATCATGATAACCCAAAGGCAATATACCGAGATTGGATCGTGGCTATTAGAAATATTGAAGTCATAACGTTTGCGGACAATCGCTAGATGCACCTCGCTTTTATGGAATTACTCCTTTTTACTAGCAGCATTCTCTGTCAGCAAAGTTCATCAGGTATATTGACTGTATTCCTGTACAGTATATTATTATTACTTTCAGGTCGACACAACAGGCTTAAGAAATATAATTTATTCGATACACAAAAAACAGAATTGCTAGAAATATTTGTAAGACAATCCATGATTATACCTTTATTTTATAAATTATATTTTAGTGCGCTTGAAGAGTAAAAACGAGATTTTGTTCAAAAACGGAGTTACGAGGTTTCAAATATTTTTTATGATACCCAGTGACGAAACAAACAAGTCGTGGGCCTGGTGGCAAGCGACACGCCTGTCCATAACAGTTGCAGTGTCACTCAGAGAGTTAAATCGCAAAGATCTGAGGAGCACTGCCACTACGCCCGTCACGTTGAGACATAACTTGACAAGTCCCGTGTACGTGTAATTTCACCAGCACCCTTAACCGTTCAAAACCGGAACGCAGTAATGCTCACATTACTACTTAGCGGCAGAAATAAGTAAGGTGGCAGTACTTCCCTGGACAAACTCATTCACAAGGGTCTCTACTGATACTTAAAATTTAGCCAACGTGCCAGAAATACTGGCACGTTGCTTTAAAACGCAGTCAATCAGTATTACTTTGATTTTAAAATATCATATCGGCTGTGCTCTACACATACTAGAACTTATCTATATATCGGTGGCGCCGACACCGCAGTTTCAACTCAAATAAATATAAACTAAATGCACATGTGTTATGAAAACTTTACACGTTTGGTGCGAGAATCCAGTTCCATCTTTCTGGCAAACCTGATATCATGTCCATTTTATTGTGACACGATTTTGTATAAAATTTCTTCCTACAACTATTGTTTACATCTGAATAAGTACTTAAACCAATACTATTGTCATTGTGTGTATTTGACTACCTCGACGGCCTAACGGGCTAACTATGGGCTCCGGATGGGAAAGTCCCGGGTCCCGATCCCCAGTAGGTTCAATTTAGGACATGAACTTTCTAAATTGGCTCTGGTCTGGTTACTCTAAGAAATGCCCCATAGTGAATTCCCTTACTCTAGTACTCATGGTGCAGGATATTCCCTAGTTTGAGACCAGGCAATTGGTGTAGTTTTCTGACATATTATTTATTGATTTATGTATTTTCTATTAGGAATAAACAGACTAAACGTCTCGATTTTATCAATAAAACAAAATTTTACCAAAGTTTATTGAATTTTTACAACATCGTTTAACATCCATCACCCTTTGAAAAAATTATACAGCTAGTAACCCAAGGAGCAAACTAATATTCCCATTTACATGATCATATTATGTGACCCCAAGCAATTACCGATAAATTGTATCAACGGTGTTCGGGCAGGCACAAAATATCCTATGCATTCCAAGTGATTCGATAACTAGCCCTTCCAATCTTCACTTTATGTCGTTTTACGGTTGGTAGACGAGGGCGGTTAGACTGCACGGGGGTCATAGGGTAGCAACACTCACAGCTCGTAATCCAATGGTTCGAACTCTATACAATCTCAACGACTTTAGTGAAATAGCGGTCTATTGATGAAGAGGTCCCAGGTTCGTTTCCCCACGGAACAATAAATACAGTAGAAGTGGTTAGCTAGCGCCAGACGCGTGCCAACTATAGGACTCGAAATACCTACCTAAGCTCAGTCCGCCATTTTCGCTTTGTGCGGTATGGTTGTGTCATTCTTTCGTGCAAATTCTCTAAAATCCTAGAAAAATGCCTTATTGTGCTATTTTATTCATATCATCGGAAAGTCTTATTTTAATAAATTTTCAATTTTCTGTTTATCGAAATATTTTTTTTGTTACGAGAAACGAAAGTAAAGCTTATATCCCCTGCAATATAGTGGCCTCTTATTTGGAGAACTAAATTATTATCTCCGATTCGTCGTCGTTCAGCAATGAACCGCTAGATGGCAGCACATTGATTATAATTTCAATATAATATCAAAATGTCGTAACTTGCAATAATAGGTATTGACGGTATTGAACTTTCAACGAATTGCCAACAGGGTAAAGTTTAAATTACATTAACAATCCAGAATATGTTATTTCTTTTTAAATTTGAAACTACGAATCAATATCAAGATTTTGTAGTGATTCAAATTAAGCATGTGTGAGTTTTGACGATATCGGTTTTGATAGTAATCGAGGCGGAAGGCACTTCCATTGTATTTTTTTCTTCCGTGCATTTCCCGGTAGGCATTATTCACGAAACCTAATTTTCTAAATTTATTCTGATACGTGGGTTTTGGGTAACAGTGCGCCTAGAGTATTAATATTGTTACTCTGGTACTCACAGAACAACAAATTCCCGAGTTTGTGATTAGTATAATTGTCATGCACATTAAGATCATTCATCATCATCATCATATACACCATATAAAGATAGAAAAAAATTGTGGTGAAAACATAATTTTTTTAGTTTTAGATCTTATATTTTAATTTTGTCTTTATATTCAATGATTTAAATAACGAAGTCAAAGAAGTAAAATATGCATTTATAATTTCAACTCTATGTTTTCATGAGTAGCTCTAATTTTCCATTTACTACCGTAATATTTTACTCTATGTACTGTAGAAGATTGAAGGGAGGCTGAAAAGTGATTTGTCGGTAGCCCGCGGCGACGGAAAACAGTTAATTGCAGGCGCGTGGGTATCATGGATCCGACCAATGGGACGGGCCCGTGATATTAGAGGAAATATTATAGGTGTTAATAGCAAACCTGTCTGGATTGTATACTATAAGGTGATAAAGTTGGTTAAGTATAGGTACATATAATCTGCAAGTATGCACTTACAAAATACTATGTTAGCTATGGTGTATCATGCTTTCTAAGACAAATAATCTCAGTACAGAGTATTAAATAAATCGACCTCAAAAGTTCGTGGAATTACATCTATTTGCCAAGTTTTATTGAAATCGGATACCGAAAAACCACCATTAGAGGTGGTATATTTTCTTCAAATTTTAATAGAACCAATACTGAGGTACCCTCTCTGCAACAAAAAAAAGAATAATCAAAATCCGTTCACAAAATGAATTATCGCGTAACATACATACAAAAAAAAAGACGAAATGAAAACTTCGACCTTTTTCAAGTCGGTTAAAAAATTTAAATACTCAACCCTACGTCAATACTCTGATTTAAATTTTCACGATTTTCACACATTATTTGATTTTAAATTCGGGATTTAATCGTGCATAAAAACATGTTTTATGTACCTCGACGAACGTTTCGGACGTATTGCAATGTCATAACCATGATTTTGAACATCTTCCGTGCGAGTTTTTCTAACTACCCAAACTTGGTCTTCATTATTTATTAGTGCACTAAGATTGTCACTGGACTGAAACACAATACTCACTATATCCAGCGACTTGTCGGGCGATACTTGGTCCCTTACATTCCTTACTTCAGTCCCTTCGAGACCATGGACGTTACAATACGTCCGAAACGTGTAGGTAAATAAAATATGTTCCTACGTCAATAGTTATAAGGTTACAGATATGAGATTGGCTTCAAATTTTAAAGCAGGATGTCCCATTTCTCGAAGATTGTCAAAGGAAAAAGTAACCTGATAATGTTGATCTGATCTAAACTGGCTATACAAATGAGTAGTAAATTTAATGTGATTTCAAGCGTATCATTCAAGTGTAATTTGCTAACCTACGCAATTTAAATATTGACATGTATTCTTTATTGAACGAAACAGGTAACAAAATAAATATCAATCCCATAAAATGTGGCCAATGGTGGACGTATCTCTATAAGAGATCTTTACTAGCTAACCCAAATCAGTGACAGCAAAAGTAATAAGCGGGAAATAACGATGTTCTAGATGAATTCAGATAAATTCATTCAGTACCTATACAAACTTTCGTTGCCTCTTTCGTCAGATCTTTGCGATTTAAGGCTGTAATGGACAGGCGTGTCGCGTACCACCAGGCCCATAATTTGTTCGTCCCTTTACTTGGTATCATAATAAAAAAATTCCATGAGAAAAGCCGCCGATTGCCTTATCTTTGTTTATTTCTCTATTTTATTCTCGTGTCCTGAAAGAATGTTTACACTGATAACAAAAGTAAGCTATAATAATAAACATCAAACTTTAATGTTAATTTTAAAAGAACACAGCGACATTCATCTATTCGTTGTTGCTGTTCAAGAAAAAGACAATTAAGACGGTATAGCCTTTCCGGACTAGAACCTAAAATTTTCTACATCAGAGTAAGTACCTAAATATGATTAATTAAATATTACCAGATTAGTAGCAATTGAGCTCCTTGTGAAAGTGTTCGTCCAATGTAAGTCTTACCATCTTACCTATTTCTGACGCCAAATAGTAATATGAGCATTATTGCGTTTCGGTTGGTAAGGGTGAATTTACAGACACATGGGTCTTGTCTGAGGGGCACTGCTGTTATGGACAGGCGTGTCGCTTACCATGGAAAAAATTCGTATACAGCGAGCATTTGTAGTGCCCTCAGTTCAACATAATTTTTAAACTTATCCTGTAAATAAGGGCTCGTGTACCTATCTTTTGTCTTTTGTTCATATTTGTTCTTGAATGCAATAAAAGTATGTACAATTACTTTATCGTATCGTATTAAAGTGACTAGAAGTCCTTTTCAGTTCCATTCCAAAACTTAGATACCTACTTACAAGTAATACAATGGGTAGGGTTTTACTCCCCTTCTCCGTTATATATGTCTATTAGCATGTTGTTAGCAAACGACTTGTGTGTTGCCCGTCTCACAAAGACAGCATAATTTAGACTGAAAGTGCAACACATGTACATACATACATACATATAGGTACTAGCCAGACCTATGCAAAACATGTCCCTGGTCAAGACAATTACACCACCTATCGGAGCGCAAACAAATCAACGACAACAGTTATGTTTGCGCAAACAAACAGACAGCTTGGCAAACCGCTACAATTCGGGCCCACAGAATGTTTACTTACATAACTACCAACTTACATTTGTATTCCAACAACATTTTGTATTTATAAAACTAGAGCACATTTTGGAGATTCGTAGACGCAAATCTAACGTTGTTCACGGTAGGCTACACACGAATTTACAACGAACACAAATGGTTGGAGATAGAATCTCTATTTGTTTTTGAACATTTTCGTTTTTCGAAATCTTGTTTGGATCATTGAAAAAGTGTTTTCGCACAATTACAATGGAAAAATAAATAATAAAATTTCTTTCTTTTTGATAATAACTTAACTAGTAGTATGAAGAAATTTATTAAACTCTCGGTGTAAATAAATTATGACTTTCCCGAAATTGTATTTCGCAGCAACTCATGGCCTCGTCTAGCAAATATGTAACCAAAAACACAAACTATTTGAATGTTGATTCGTAGATCACCACCCATCAACAAAACAGGTTGTATAGAAGAGGGCAGTAATAAAATATAACTTCAGTGTCCGGCCCATCATTGAGCATACAAACATATATTTTATAACGAAGTATAACTTATTATTTTAAATATATTACTAGACCATAAATAACATATAGGCGTGCATAGACCTAATTAATCAGTCAATAATAATAATAATAAAGTACAAAGTAGGATCTTATTACACACCCACCACATATTCGTAGATACACGCCATACTGCGTTTACTTGACTTAGATCCATAAATGTGGTTCAAACCGGCTAACAAGCTGAGAAGACTAAAGTAAATAATAATAATAAATAACGCACACATTCAACAATCAATAATTCAACGTGGCGATGATAAATATCTATATGTCTATTACCAAGCAGTTTAAATTACTAAGGTTTGGTATTTTTATATGGCATAGTAATTACGAGTATATATTACAGTTTATTTGTCAATTTACTTGATCTATTAATTGCTCTTTCAAAGAGTTCTTCGGGTTAGGGAACTTTGAAGAAGTAAAAAGGTATTTTATGGGTATAAAGAACCTGAGAGTATTATGTAGAAGAGTAGAGTGATGTAGTGTGCAGGTAAAGAGGAAGACAGAAGTTGGAGACACGGAGTTAAAAGCCTCTGCTCTCGAATGTTGGAGACCGAGGACAGAGGTGCAGGATTGGAGAGCAGTGACTTTGTGACAGTGACGAAACGGCGGTGAAAGTGCAGCAGTGCGTAAAGCAACACTTGGTTATCGAGAAGTGGAGTTCGACCTCATCTTGAGCGTTGCCTTCGGTTGCTCTGTGGCTCGTCACGCTTATGTAGCCGCTCCAGACTCCACGTCCGTTCGCGTGATGAACGTGTTGTACATGGTTCAAGCATGACGATCGTAAATATGAAGACCAGGTTTAGAGAGAGAAACTGAGACTAGTTAGGTCAGTTGTAGGGGCTTCAAAAAGGTGAGACTTCATACGTTTACTAGATTAGGTGAAGATCATATGTCTCCAAGGTCGATACAGGAATGATGATCAATTGTAGAATGAGAGAGAACATCAAAATTCGAATGGGGAATTTTTAATTTGAAGTGAGAAGCCAAAAAAATGTGAGCGGAAATGCTTCTACCGCCAAGATCGCATATATGTAGATAAATAGATAGTAATTTACAGGATAATCTATAGAAGAATAGACATAGATTAGTAGCAGTAGAACTCTTTGTAAAAGAGTTCATCCAGGGTAGTACTGCCACATTACCTATTTCTGCCGCCAAGCACTAATGTCAGCATTATTGTTCCGGTTTTGAAGGGTAAGAGCGCTGGTGAAATTACAGGCACGTGGGACTGGTGAACATATGGCTCAGGGTGTCGGGCGCAGTTATAGTGCCTCTCAGATCTTTGCCATTTAAAGCTCTGAGTGGCACTGTAACTGTTATGGACAGGCATGTAGCTTACCATCAGGCGCACGACTTGTTCATCTAGTCACTTGAAGTTATAAAATAAAGATTGTGGATCAATAACAGTAGTCAATCAATGTCAACCAATCAAAATATTAAATACGAAGTAAACATATTTATCTTTTTTGTTCTTAGATACTAATAGATGATCGCCATAATTTTTATATTTTTGCTATAAACCGGACGCTGGCACAAGCCTAGTGGCCGGCCGGCATAAAGGAAATAATAATAGATATATTTATAAAGTGAAATTGATGAAATATACGTAATTAGCATTGGAAAAAGTGAATAAAAAAGTTCGGAGACACTATCAGTACGATAGAATGTGCAGAGGTCTGGAAATCAGACGTAAAAAGTGAGTGAATGAGTAAAAGGAAATTTAGGTATTTTAGGCACTAATACTATATAAATATTATTTGGAACTCTTCTAGGAATCAGGAACATTAAGGGCGTTTCCTAGGAAACGTATAATCAGAGAGATAAAGACGATAAAGGGTCCGTAGTTTCACACTACAAGTTAACTAACCATGAGGCATCTCTATCCTATTTAACATTTTACCAAATGCAATAAAGAATTTATATAAAGAAAGAATGAGTTGGTTAAACCGCAAAGCGCACTGATGCTGCTACTTAAAGAAATATCGTGTCCTGCATTGACTTACAATTATATGGACGTCGGGTCCGCGCTAAAAAGTGTCCGCACTTGTAAGGCGCTAAAATCGTATACAAAGCGCGACACTCCGCTTTAGTCTTCATTTGTTCTACGGACAGCGCGATACTGCGATGACATAACAATTTAAATTTCGAATAGGTTGACTTGGGACATTTTTTCGTGGTTTTTGTATTAGACCCGTCGTCCATTTATTTGTAAGTCAATGGTGTCCTGCTTATTTCTTTACCAAAAAATATGGTAAAATTAAATTCGCTTCACTCGAGTGGGTAATAAGGCTGTTGCGTTCCTTATTTCATTAAACCTAACAGCTGTTGCTTCAAACTTGATGCCATTGTTTCAACTTTC
>NW_020653405.1:0-13474 GCF_003589595.1 Hyposmocoma kahamanoa | reverse complement strand
CAGTAGCTTAAATGTGACGTTTTCAAGTGTAAATTTATTTTACCTATTGAATAAATAATCTTTGACTTTGACTTTGACTTTGGTTGTTGAACTTAAGTCTCCGACTCCGATCGTATGTGCCAATGCTTCTCCTAAATTAAAAATACGAAATTTATCGTTCAATCGTGACGTGACAATCTAAAATCTATACCTGAAATAATATTGCACCAGAAAACTATACCATAGCTATCCGGTCTCAAACAATGAAATTCCCTATATTACCGTACCAGTTGAGTACCAGAGTAAATTAATTCAATTTTTCCTGAATTTATCTTACCGGCAAATAAATCCAGAACCTCTTGATTTAGCGGCCATAGAGCTAACCATTGGGCTTCCAAGGTCACTTCATAATAGTAAAAGACTACAATCACAGCCTTTGTATACATCCATATTATCACACTTGTCATCCACAGGGGTAGGCAGAGGCTATGGACGTCCACCAGCTCCTGACAAACCTTTTTCGCCTCCTCTACCCCTATCAGTATCTTCATGTGCCTGTTTATTTTGTAAAATCTACATAATCTCAAAAGGTAACCTGGTGCCGCGAATTTCTCGGGGTTCTTGGAAATGAAAACATTTTTCGTTTAATTCAAAAGAACCATCTCTTTATATATCCATTATGTTTATACCCTTAGCGTCTTTATAATATGAACAAGAAGGTACGTATTATCTAAATGTAACTTGTAACAGAGGTCCGTAAGTGCTCTTAGTACCGGGGATGACCTTCCTTTTAGCTTCATTACATTTAGTGTATTCTCGTTTCAGGTTAATTTTGGACAAAGAAAGGTTATTTGCAAAGACATAATATACTGCCGTGAATAAAGATAAGGGCAACCGGCACCCGGACTTTATAAAAACTAATATTTTCAACGAAAAAAAGTTTCGAGTGTGAAGGTTTCTTTTTAAATGTTTCCGTTTATTGTGTTAGTATAAAAAATCTTATTAAATAAGTAGCATTCAAAATGAAGGCGTTTCTGAGGCTGGAAAACTTTTTAATTTATTCCCCTAAACTTCGTCCATTGTGAACTGCTGAAATGTTTTCTTTGGCTACATAAGGCTTTTGTTGAAAATTGCCAACTTCAACGTCAAACGAAAAATGCGACTTAATTTAGATACTTCAGAACGCTAAAAGAAATTTTGATACTTTTTATTGCTTTTACATAACTGCCTCGTTTTTCTTTCAGATTTAATTTGAAAATTATGATCATAATGAGATTTGAATTTGGAGTTTTGTTTATTTTGAATATTTTTCTATGATCCGAGTGACGGAACAAATAAGTCGTATGCGACACAACTGTCCATAACAGTTGCAATGCCATTCCAAGCTTTAAATCACAAAGATGTAAGAGGCACTGCCACTAAACCTCACCCCGAGACAGGTTGACTAGTCCCATGTGCCAATATTTCACCAGCACCCTTCCCCTTCAAAACCGGAATGCGACAATACTCACATTACTGATCGGCGGCTGTAATAAGTAAGGTGGCAGTACTTCGAACGAACCCTCTCCCAAGGAGCTCTACTGCTGCTAATTTTCACGTCCTTATTTTGTTTAAAAATGTATTTGGTTTAAAACCGCACATTGTAGTTTCGCTTACTTTGCACTTGCAGTAGGGCACTTTTCGTGGCCGTTTGTTTACCGTTGTTGTTTACCTACTGCTCATTTAACAATGTAACAACAACGCAAGAGATACAGCCATAACCTCGTCTAGCTTGTATCCTTACCAATAAATTCTTTATCTATTTAAACAATTACGCGACAATACCATAGCGTAGTATGGACCCCTACATATTGACATTAAATCGATTATAGACAGGCCTCTCAGCCTTAGAGCGCCTTCAAATCAGACGCTTATGGAAGCGCAGGCGCGTCTGTGGCCCAGTTCCACTTTAGCTTCGTGATGCGATTCACCACGTCCTTTACCTTTGTTGGACTTCGAATCTAGACATTAGGAATACGGCCTGTAAGCTTGATACCGAGCACGGCACGGTCCATCGCTCTCTGAGCAACTTTCATTCTATACACAGCCTTCTGTGTAAGCGTCTACGTCTCAGTGCCGTATGTCATGGTAGGCAGAACACATTGATTATATAGACGGGTCTTCAGACATTGTGGAATTTTGGTTGACTTAAGAATGTCGTTCAATTTGCCAAACGCAACCCATCCGAGCAGAATTCTTCTGGTAATCTCCTTCAGTTGATGCTCCTTGTCAGAAGATAAAATATCTCTAAGATTGATTGAAAAGACAACTTCCAACTGAAACACTTGGATTCGTGACATTGGAGATGTCCGCCATAACCTTAGTGTTCGAATTATAATTTAATGCTCATCAATCAACTTAATGTTTGTCTATGGGGAGGATCTATAAAGTGCTCTTCATTATTATTTAACTTTTTATTCCGTAAGATAACCGTTGGCCTTGCAATGAGTACAAATAAAATAAAAATATCGTAGAAGTTAGACTGGATCTTTTCTAAAATAAAATGGCCAAAGCATTTCCTTTTCCCTTCACAATAGTCATCATCATTACTCGCAGCTACTACAGCTGCTACAGCGTTATACTTGCCTGTGTTCTACTTACAGTTAACTAAGGGAACGTAATTAAGGTTATAACCGCAGTTGATTGTTTTACTGTCTCACCTTGTAAAGTAATTTTACTTACATAATGTAATGAGAAGTAGGCTGTTTAATATTTTCAACTCACACGGTACGAATGTTACCAAGACTCTGAAGATTTTTTTATCAGTCGCTGATAGCTGTAAAGGTACCCGGCTGAATTTCTCACAGATAGTGTTACGGCAAGAAGTCGTTAAAAAATCAAAAATACAAAGATCTGCAACAAGCACTTTGAAAATATAAAGGTCTGCGGGTTCGTCCCGTAGTTTATATTAATAATTGTAACAAACTTGTGGAGTAATTTCACAAAAAATAATTGAATATCATAGTAGTAAGACAATGTATTGCGGAGGATGCACAAAGGCTTGGTGCCCCTGAAAACAGTAACAGGAGGAAATTGCAGTACTTCGGGCACATCATCCGGATAAATACTACTCTACTGCAACTCATTCTGCAGGGAAAAATCCAGGGCCGCTGAAGACGTGGTCGTAGAAAAACTACATGACTTCAAAATCTTGCAGAGTGGTTCAACGGTGGCGAAATATTGTTTGCAACGATTCGCCTTATCGCTTCGTCTTTAAAATATAATAGAATATCATTGTAAGTTTTTCATTGAAAAAAAAACTGTTCTCAAAAGGTTTCTTATCGGTTTTTTTCGATTTCCATGGGATCCCCACATCAGTTTCGGACTTTTTGGTGACAATGGGATTGTTACGGACTCCTTTGTACTTTTATACTTTTTTTTGTAGTCGTCATAGTGACGGTGATTCGTTGATTACATGTATTGCAAAGAGAATTATTATATGTATTGTGTCAAGTGAAAAGTCTACTTTTATTTGCGGAAAACAAATTTTTAATTTGTGATAGCTGAAACGAACTCGGAACTGCTTCGTCGGCATCAGGAACCACCTCGAGAGTATATACTTCCAAACAAAAAAGAATTTTGAAAATCTGTCCTTAAATTTATGGAGATCTCGGTGAGTGAACTTATATGCATATAAAATTTGAGGATTTTCCTCGATTTCCATGGGATCCCTTCTTCCGATTCTGACTTGGTGACAAGGGGGCCACTACGAGATTGCACCCTTTTAAACAAAAAAAAGAATTTGCAAAATCGGTCTACAATTGACGGAGAAATGGGAAAACATTGACAAAACATACATACAGCCGAACGTATAACCTTCTTTTTTTTTTTTGAAGTCAGTTAAAAAGAGTAAGCCGTCTCGGTAACGCTCGTGCCATCTGTATAATGCAACCAATATACTCTTGCCAAATTCGATGTAGAATAAATGTCAACAAACAAAAACATATGATTTGTGGGGTTTTCATGTCAGACTCTTTCACCGTTACCACAATTTCAATATTTTCCTACGAAATTCGACTAGATTATAGATAATTAAAAAAATATTTTTTTTTAAATTAAATATTAAATTAATTAAAAATTAAAAGCTATGTTTATACTGAATATTATTCAACAGAAGTTTCAAATCACCTAAAATGATATAAAAATAACCTGTAATTATTTGTAACACTATGTCATCCCTAGTGACTTTTTGATTTGAAGGGAGAGATTGCAAACTTTCGAGTTCTGGTGGTAATTCAAGTTCAGAATCGGAAATAGATGCTGGATGATAATATGTAGTAAATTAATATCAAATAAAATCTTACAATTTTGTTTCTTTTCATCTACCATTACCTACCATATAGCAGTAAATATTAATAACATGAAATACTTATTTTTATTCCTAAATCATACTTATCAATAGGTAATTTGTAAAGTTCATAATAATTGGCTATGTAAATATTACTTCTACATAACCAAATTACCTACTTACCTATTTAAATTCAAATTAAGAGAGCAGGTCGTGGGCAGATCAAGCCTTAATAATGAGCATTAAAAAAATGTTCTTTTCCTGTGCCATCATTTGTTGCCTAGCAACGTTTTGTTATTAAACATTCCAGATCGAATTTGGCTAGAGTATAGTTTAAACACTTTTACGTATTGGCACTTAATTCTAAATTTGATAATCTTTATGCGGAACTAAGTTTGATGAATTAATAAGAAAAGAATGGGCAGTATTTTACGAACTAGTTACTGGTTTAAAAAAAATGACCTGATTAGTGAATAATTCAAAAATATAGTTCAGAAAAGGCATTAATGCATCCATGACTCGTACCAAGGACCAAGATCATTAGATCCATCCATGTACGCTTTGAGACTGTATTGTAATATAAAGGATAAACCATTCCAAGAGATGATATGCATTGTTTGCAAATAATATCTCAAATAATATCAAATAATATCATTGTTTGCAACTGCCTCGGTGGCCGAACAGTTACCATGCCGGACTGCCACGCAGAGGTCCTAGATTCGATTCCCGGGCCGGGAGAAATATTTGTATGGCCTACATTTATTTCTCTCGTGAGTTTGGGTGTAATTTGTGGTTGTCTATGTGTGTGTCCATGGCACCCGCGACACAGGGTTTCCCTAGTGCGGGGCTATGTTGAGTGTGTGCGTTATTATTATTATTATTATAATATTTCTTCAACTACACCACAGAACTGTTCCGAGTCGCAACTCCAAGGAACCAAATTATCATAATGATAGTAAATAACCTTAATATTATTCTTATATTAAGTTACTGTCAAATGTCAGTGTTATGATCCATTGATTGCTGGTTCAAATTCGGCTCGTAGGATCAGCTTGTTAAGTGTAGACGGCTGGTTCTAATTTAAAATTAAAACCAAAAAACTTGAAAATTAACGCGGTTTTATTGTTGAAAGCAAGGCACATAAGGTATAGTGACAATTTTGACAGCAGAGAGATCTTATACATTGGCACAGGTTTACGTACATTCAACCTAGTTCAAAATCGTAACAAATTGACGAGAATCTATTTATCGTCATATATTAAAATTAAAAACAACAAAAATACAAAGCATTCAACGTCAACTTCTATAAAACCTGTTTGTGAATCTGTTAATTTGTACCATCTGTCCCTTACTATCCTGCGCTAGTCTCAACCATCTACCGCTCGTAACTTTGATGACGTTGTCTAGCCATTTTGCTGCAGAACATCATTTCGTTATACAACTAGAAAAAAGGGACCACAATTTTACGATTGTGAATTTTTCTTTTTTCTTTGTTATCATAAGCTCGGTCACCGGATGAAATGTGGAACTTTTTTGTTAAACCGTAATAAAATGAGACTAAGTGGGGCTATTCTGTCCTGTTCATGTTATTCATTAGAAGCACTATGCAGAACACCCAGATCAGAATCAATTAAGAAAAGTTTGTTACGGAAGCTCCTCATTTAACCGCTGAGCCACTGTAGTTGGCAAACAAATAAAAAGTGTGCAACTTACTTCACATTTTCAATAGGTATCGAGAAGAACAACAATTCAAAATTTGAGGCACTTTTGTTCAAACAACCATAAACGGGTAAGTAGTGGAGTTGTACAAACTTATTCCCCAAAGGCGATAACTTGGGTCTTTTCAAGGCGAGAGTGAATAGGCGTATTTATTACTCAAATTTTATTTATTTAGTGCCCAATCTGAATTTCAATTGTTTGTCCTGAATTTATATATTTTAATCCTGATGTTCACATTTTATGACGGACCATAGCGGAATAACAGTGAGGGCTATGCAACTAACATAGTCCTCAGGTGCTGAGTCATGGACCCATTTGACATACTTTTTTTATTATTTTTTATTTTATGTTTTGTTTCTCATTCTTTGTTTAATGGTCTAAATTTATGTATTTTGTATAATATCTTATATGACTTCAAAAAAAATAGTAGGTTTTCAATTCAACTGTATATTTTTTTTTTTTATACATGACAGGTAAATGGCTCCAATCCACCTGATGTTAAGTGGAAAGTGGTATCCAAACGCGAAGGAACCTAGTGCAGCGATGAAATCCTCACTGCACTAGCCACCTCCACCCTGCCTGCCTACAATATGCCTCTTCACGCCTCGTTTGAAGGACCCCATATCATAAGAGGGAGGGAAGACATGTGCCGGAAGGAAGTTCCATTTGACAACCGTGCGGCAGAGAAAGGAGCCACCGAACCTTTTAGTACGCGATGGAATTCGGCAGGTAGTGAAACGGTGACTACGAAGGCCAGCACGCGTGCTTCTGAGCAGGAACGGGGAAGGGGGGATGAGGTTGAACAGCTCTTCAGAGCACTCACCATGGTACATGCGGTAAAAGGCGCTAAGCGATGCAACATCATATACATTTTATATGTATGTTACGCATAACTCCGGTATTTGTGAACCGATTTTCATTATTCTTTTTTTGTTGGAAAGAGGGTACCTCCATAGTGGTCCCATTTCATTTTAAAGAAAATTATCCACCTCTAAGTGTAGCTGATCACGCATGAACATTCATTTTTATAAATAGCGCCTAAATTTTACTTGAGAAGCAATTATTTTAATGATTGATTTTGCTATTCTCCAATTCAAGGTGTTTTTCTCTCTCAATATACTTTGAATAGTGAGAACGTATTTTTATTATCTCCTGTGTCAAGTCCTGTAGAGTGGCGAACTAGGGGATATTACACGTACTTTTGAGGTCGGTTTTTTTAGTACTCTGTACTGAGATTATAAGAAATTTTAATTAATTTCCAGTTTTCTGTCTAACGTAATAATTGTTTTATTACAAGAAACGAAAGTAAACTTTATCCGCCGCCGTTTCTTGGAAAACTAAGTAAGCAACTTTAATTCGTCGTCGTTAAGCTATTAACCACTAGATAGCAGCACATTGATTGAAATTTCTATATGCCACTTCTAAGAGTGGCTGTTCACTCATGAAGACTTATTTTTATAAATACAGCCTAAATTTTATAAGGAGCAATTATTTTAATAGTTGATTTTGCAATGTTCCAATTGAAGGCGTTTTTCTCTCTCAATATACTTTAAGTAGTGAGCACTGATTTTTATTATCTCCTGTGTCAAGTCCTGTATAGTGGCGAACTATATAGGATGGCGATGTTTCAATAAAACTTGGCAAACAGATCTAATTCCACATATTTTTGAGGTCGGTTTTTTTAGTACTCTGTACTGAGATTATTTTACTATAGTTAAACCATATTATATTATATCTGCGTTAGAACAATAGTTGTTTAATTTTGAAATCAAAGAACTGTTATTTTACGAAAATAGATAATCCTGTTTAATCTATTTGAAGTAATATAGTTTAAATATGTATTAAATATATTATTAATTTTATTAATTTGTTTTCACACTACACACACTTATACCTGTATGTATATATTGCAGAGATTATGTAAGTATTTATTCGATATAAGAGTACACACTGCAATAACACTATACACACTCATGATATAAGTGATATAAGTATTTACGTGGTTTATTTTATTTATTTTCTGTTTCGGAACGCATACGTCCGTCACTCTCACTCACTCGGCTAGGGCCCATTGAAAACCAGCGTCACAACCTAGCCTTGGTTGTGACTTTAGCTGAGTGGGATCCTTTTGTACACGCCACAGCCGCACACATGTCACTATAGTATTATGTAACTTGTTGTTGAAATGTTTTTATGCTGTTCTTTGTGTTATTTCTGTTCTAGTTATATTAGTCTTTGTTTTTGTGTTTTTTTTTTTATATTGTGGCGTTACAATAAATGGTTTCTATTCTATTCTATTCTATTCTATATTACAGCATGTCGTCATAAACATCATACAAAGTGCACTTATGGCTGTGTACTTACTTATAATAATAATTTATCCTTATATAACGGCATAACACATCTTAGGCAGCTGTGAAGCTATTAAAAACGAAAACGTGGCACTGGCGGTTTGTACCAATTATTATTTATCAGAACACAACAATAATATTAATTGAGAGTGAAAATAAAATCTGAGGAGAATTTTCATTGAAGAAACTTTTATACCTTTTTCAATGTCAAGTAAAACTTGAGAAAAGTTTCTGCTAAACAAAATTATTTTTCATCTTCAGACGCTTGTCACTGATTACTACGATTGAATAAACATTAGGGATACAGCGTGCTTTTAATTCAGATAATATTAAAATATTACAAGTATATTTTTTTTTATAATATCAAGCGACAGGACTAAGAAGTTGTGCGCCTGTCCATAATAGTTGCAATGCCACTCAGAGCTTTAAATCGCAAAGATCTGACATCTGATCTGATAGGGGCACTATGCCATTGCACCCGTCGCCCTGAACGTAAGTAGACAAGTCCCAAGCGCCTATAATTTCACCAGCACCTTTACATTTAAATTTATATTAGACAACATCATATGCATTGCTCTGATCCCTAATTAGCTATAGCACTTCCGTTATGGAAGTCGGAAACAACGACGGTACCATAAACACCCAAACCCAAAACCAGTACTGGGGAAACCTCAGTACTGGCGACACCGTGAAGACAGGTATGCAAGTCACTCGACCACGGAGGCCGTCGAATTTCAAAACCGGCACAAAGAAATGAAATTACTCCTCTAGTTTGTTGCAATTATTAAACAAAGATCAAACACTACGATAAATTCTTTCGATCTGACTGCAACCAGCGCCTTCAGCATAACGCTCTGGCGCTGTCCCAGTTGAAGATATTTTTTTTGGTTTTCAACGATTTTTTGCGATAGCGCCACCTGCGAGAAATGTGTGAAAGCTTTTCTTTACTCAGCCAGGTATAATAGCGGTTTGAACACGCCTATTGGCAAACAGTGACAATGCATTTGTTGAAGGGTACCGTAGTTTAATGTCACAATAAACTTTTACGAAGTTCGGAAGGACCAAACGCGAAACTACTTACAATAAAACCTTATTCTTTGTTGTTCATATATTTTTATTATCTTAAATGAATGGAATGAAATGGTACATAGTACATTCTTATCGTAAACTGTTATTTTTACATTTTTTTAACACCCTGTCACTCGGTTTTTTAGCATTAGCCAGATCCAGGTGATGCGTAAAATTATAATTTTACTTAAAAGTGCTTTTTAATTTGAACTAAACTTTAGTAAACTTTACTTTGTTTGGCTCGATAAAAGGTTTATATATTTTGTTTATCCATTTATGGCATAGCGTGTTTTATTTTAAAACATTCTGCACACTTGCAGTACCCATGTGGGTGTCAGTCATATTTAAATAAATCGTTCTATTGTTTGAAAGGGCGCTAGTGACGAAAAAGATGACGAATAAAATGGCATGCGGAGGGAAGAATGTCATGTGACGAGTAGAGTGTTGAAGGTATGAATGTGGTGAGATATGAAGGGAAAGGAAGGCCAAAGAAAAGATGTATGGATTGTGTGAAAGATGACATGGATAAGAAAGGAGTGAGTATGGAAATGACGGTTGATAGGGGAGAGTGGAAGAAAAATACTTGTTGTGTCAACCCCACCTAGCGTGGGATAAGGACAGCAAGAAGACGGCCTATATGTAATACAATAACGCTTTTCGTTTTGACACACAACTGAGGTAATTTAAAAATAGCAGACCAGATAATTTAAAAATAGCAGACCAGATGCCTTGAGCTCCATACCGCAATCTAATCTTGATATATTACTATAAGTTAATTTTTACTAATACTATGAGGATTTTACATGGAAGAAAAAACAATGGAAGTGCTTTAAGCCTCGATTACTATCAGAAAGGCTGTCGCAAAAATTCATATAATCATTATTTGACACACTGTGAAATCTCGATAACGATTTGTCGTTGTTTCATAATTAAAGAAATAACAAATTCTGGACTATTAATTATAATTTGTTTTGTTAAAGCTTTTGTTTGTAATTTAAACCGTACCCTGTTGGCACATCGTTGAAAGCTCAATACTATCAATATCTATTATTGCAACGACGTTTTGATTATTATATACAAATTTCAATCAATAACGCACACAATAACACACTCAACATAGCCCCGCACTAGGGAAAACCCTGTGTCGCGGGTGCCATGGACACACACATAGACAACCACAAATTACACCCAAACTCACGAGAGAAATAATTGTAGGCCATACAACTATTTCTCCCGGCCCGGGAATCGAACCTGGGACCTCTGTGTGGCAGTCCGGCATGGTAACCGTTCGGCCACCGAGGCAGTTAACGAATATGTGCTGCTATCTAATGGTTAATAGCTGAACGAAGACGAATTAAAGTTGCTTACTTAGTTTTCCAAGAAACGGCGGCAGATGAAGTTTACTTTCGTTTCTTGTAACAAAACAATGATTACGATAGACAGAAAACTGGAAATTAATTAAAATTACTTATAATCTCAGTACAGAGTACTAAAAAAACCGACCTCAAAAGTACGTGTAATATCCCCTAGTTCGCCACTCTACAGGACTTGACACAGGAGATAATAAAAATACGTTCTCACTGTTCAAAGTATATTGAGAGAGAAAAACACCTTGGAGAATAGCAAAACCAATCATTAAAATAATTGCTTCTTAAGTAAAATTTTGGCGCTATTTATAAAAATGAATGTTCATGCGTGATCAGCCACCCTTAGAAGTGGATGATTTTCTTCAAAATGAAATGGGACTACTATGGAGGTACCCTCTTTCCAACAAAAAAGTATCATGAAAATCGGTTTACAAATACCGGAGTTATCGCGTAACATACATACAAAAAAAAGACATACAGTCGAATTGATATCCTCCTCCTTTTTTTGAAGTCGGTTAAAAATAAGGCTTAATGATGATACGTAACATCACCATAGATAATAATATTAAAGAAGTATTCCCTCTGGACGGAGAAACAAATTATAACAAACTAGTGGAGTAATTTTACAAAATATAATTGAATGTCAATTCAATAAAAATGTAATTAATACAGTGAATAGCGACATCTCTCGCCAGGACTGGTAGCTGTAAAGGTACTAACTGGGTGATAAATCTGTCATAGATTTCTCATAGATGGCGCTACGACTAAAAAGTCGTTGAAAGACTAAGTACAAAGACACGACGCAAGCACATAGAAAAATTCGTGAGGTCCGTTGGTTCGTTCTGTGGCTTAGTTGGTATAGCGTCTGGCACGGTATGCAAGAAGACGTCGGTTCGAATCCGACCGGATCGAAGGAATTTTTTCTGAGTGTTCGATCTTTGTATTAATAATTATAACAAACTAGTGGAGTTATTTCACAAAAAATAATTGAATATTAATTTAATAAAAATTTAATTAAACCAAGTCCTTTTAAATCTTTGGAAGGAGAGATACCCCACGGAATCACTCATTCCGCTGTCAGAGCACCTCCCTCCTAGGCATAATCTACCTTGGCACTCTTGGAAGTCTCTAAATAGACTGCGGACTCAAGTTGGCGGGAGGAGAGGATGCACAGGTAGTGTTACAGCTCTGAGAGCGCATGTATTTGTGGTGTCTCCCCCAGACTACGTCATATCTCTTGTCTTGTCCTGCATGCCCCTACACTTGCACACGCGAGGACCTGTACAACCCCACTGTGTCGTCGCTGAGTACGGGTCCTCACAAATACAATCGTCGGAGTCGACACGCGAAGAAAAAGAAGATAGATAATATTACAAACGCGACTATATAAATTGCTGTTGTTTAAGCATCCCTTTAAGTTGCATTGTAGACGAAATAGGTCTCACATGACAACACCCCTAGTTTTAATGCATATAACCGTATACAATACATACCACGTTTATGTTTAACCACACCCTTAAGCAACCCTTTGTGTACAGCAACACTAAAAGCTTATACTTAACGTATTTGCCCCCAGTGTTTACTTATATACTTACTTATACATGTACAAGTCCCCATTTATCATGTGCTAAAAGGTATATGAAGTATGAGCCCAAGAATAACACTGTTATAAAACGATTTTTCACACCAGTTCCTCGGATTAAGTTAAGTTGGGTCATTATTGTATAAGTTTCAACGAAACAAAATTTAACTAAAAACGGGACGAATAAGTCGTGCGCCTGGTGGTAAGCGACAGGTCTATCCATAACAGTTGCAGTGCCATTCAGAGCTTTTAATCGCAAAGATCTTAGGGGCACTGTCACTGTGCCCGACACCCCGAGACATAAGTTGACAATTCCCATGTGCTTGTAATTTAATCAAAAACATTTTGCCTTCTAATACGAAAATTGAATCGTTTATTTTGCACATATATCGTCTCTGGCCAGCAGATTAAGCTCCGCTGCTTACGCAGTCCGCAGAATACGTGAGCTTACAGATGTTAGTACTGCTAGACTAGTTTACTTTAGTTACTTCCATAGTATAATGTCCTACGGGATTCTCATGTGGGGTAAAGCGGCAGATATTCAAACCATATTTGTATTACAAAAACGAGCGATTCGTTCTGTGTACCGTCTAGGCTCTCGGGTTTCTCTCAGAGAAAAGTTTAAGGAGACTGGTATCATGACTGTGGCATCACAGTACATTTACTCAAATATTTTATATGCCCGTAAAAATATACATAATTTCAATAAGAAAGAAGATATCCATAATATTAACCTTAGAGCTAAGTCCAAACTCATGGTACCACGATTTCATTTAACCAAGGTAAACAACTCTTTTATGGGGAACTGTATCCGTTTTTACAATAAGATTCCGGAGCATATATTAAGTTTATCATTTCCTAAGTTTAAAAACTACATTATAAATATTTTGATCGAAAAATCATATTACAAAATTGAAGACTACGTGTTAGACAAAGATGTATGGAAAGACGACATGGCTCCAGAATCCACACAAATTTGATTCAAAGTGTATTCCATAGCATTTAAGTTTATTTGAAAAGTGCAATCCCTAGAGTTTCTTGCTCGTTCTTCTCAGGGAGGTCAGCGTAGTGAACGAGCAGT
>NW_020653404.1:0-15119 GCF_003589595.1 Hyposmocoma kahamanoa | reverse complement strand
ATAACGTCGAAACAAAGTTTGGCTTTCGTATCATCGAATAAACAAAACATACACAAAAAATTGGGCCACATTTACGCCATCACATTTTAATTGATCTGTATAATAAACAGTTTCGTATCTAATGTATTAGCTTGTATAACGCCTTACCCTCTTTATGACTAACGAATGTAATTTACTCGAACAGAAAATTGTTTTTGTCGAACACGCTCGGTAATTTTGGCTTTTTCATTTGAACCAAGAGAACATCCAAATAGCCTAATTTTAACCACACTAAAAAATAAAAATAAATTACTTCCGGGACTAGTCTAGAAAATACGCATGAAAGTCCATTTTTTATAATATCAAGTGACGGGACGAACAAGTCGTGCGCCTGGCGGTAAGCGACACGCCTAGTCATAACAGTTTCAGTGCCACTCACACAGAGCTTTGAATCGCAAAGATCTGATTTACTACTCCTTATCTACTGATCCGAGAGATAGGGTTTTCCGGAGAGACTACGGGCTGGACTTTTCACGGGAGCCTCTGGCGGACCCAGACTTGGTATTAACTCACCAGGGTTTGGGGTTAGCTGTAGGGATGGACACGTTCGTTTGCCCCGGTGGTGTGTGACCGGGGCGTTCATCCCGCGCGCAGCTAGCGCATCTAGCTGAAGGCCTGAGGCGAGGAGACGCGCGGGACACGTGAGTTGTCCTTTAAGTCGGTAGCTATGTTCGGACATAGTCGCAGGCCACTGCTGCTTGACATCTCCGGCACTAGCCAGGAGAGCTAGTAGAGGATGAGCTAGACATCTTCCGGTCCCTACGACCGCGTAGGAATTGGAGAGACGCCGTTCATTCGGCGTCGGGAAGTGAGCACGCCTACAGCTCCGGTACCTATCTGGAAAATAGGGAGGGTGTTGTACGTGCACGGGGAGCGACTCACCTAAGGCACTAGCCTTACAGAGAACCGGATGAAGTCCGTGCAAACGTGCTGATCCGTGGTTAGGACCTGACATACGGACGCTTTCTGTATTTAATCTCAATCCATAATTTGCTATCTGAGCTTGAATAATCAATCCAAATCCTATGTTTACTATTTCAATAACCGATCGATGGATCTTTATTCCGATCTTTTGTTTCAATCCATCTGTGGGAGGGCGTATGGCATTTTTAGATTGACATTTGTATGGTAGTGATAGTTGTGCGCTTTCAATTCCGTTCCATAGTTTTGACAAATCGGATTTTGAACGTGTTCGATCTATAGTAGCGATCGGAGGATCGCTTTCAAAATCCGATTTTAATTGGAAAATTGGAGAATTTTGACCGATTGTACTGTGTAATCGTGTGAACATGGAAGTTATTTTTAAGTGATAGCGACTGTGATCTTGAACAATTTGCTCAGTTATCGGACTGGGATAATAGCAACAGCGACCAAGAGCAGCTTGTGACCTTAAGAACGTTTAGGCATATAAACTTCATGGCAAGTTTAACTAACGCTGAATTTACATTTAAATTTAGGCTGAACAAAACATCAGTTGAATTGGTTTTAAATGAAATAATGCCGTTTATCAAAGTCAAATCAATACGGTATTTTTATAATTTAGATGATTTATCACGTCACGAATACGAACAAACATCGACAAAACATAAATTGACACTAACATTTCGCCGCCACCGCCGCGCGCCGTCCCTTTATTTTTTTCATCCTATGTGGCCGTGCCGCTCGTTTGGCAATAGACGTTCCGTTCTGAACAATAGACGTTCCGTTCTGTTCCTCGAAACATGTCATTCTTGACGTACTTACGGCTTAAATATTTTATACTTGAAAGTTTGCAATTAATTTATATTTTTGCCAAAAGCACACGTATAAATAAATTAATCTTAGAAACATAACCACCATTTTATTCACTAATTCATGTAATGAACTTTTACTCCGTTTGCGTGGAGCTAAACGTCAGAGAGGGAGTAAATTTACGACCGATCCTTTTCTTTTAAGGGCGCTAGAGCCGAGATAGACATATTGAAATACAGATCCGGCAGCCATCGATGGATCAAATAATATTTGGATAGAAAACAATCTTAGATTCAGAATCAAATATAGAAAGCGGCCGTTAGATAAAAACCTGTGCGGGTTCGCTGGCACAGGTCATAGTACCCTTCTCGTATACCCTAAGGGTCGGTGTGGAGGGTCACTATAATCAAAACTAATATAGAAAAATATGGGGCTGTTCATTATTTACTGCATACAACGACTGTTCCCTCATGCTCCTACTGGCTTCCATTGTTAAGAGAACAATGACTAACTTATCCCTATGCTCCTACCGGCAGGACCAAAATGATAAACATATCCTCGTGCTCCAGTACTGTCACATATATTTATACATATAATTGATTTAATAGTCCTCGTATGTTTATTATCCATGCTCTAAGCTTCTCGGCCCCTTAATTATATGATTATAAGCCTCAAAATCATTGTATCTATAAACAATATTAATGTCGTATATTTTTAGATAATAGTTATCTATCAATGGTTTTAGGAAAAAGGAATTGTTCTCATAGACTTAATTCTCTCCAGACAAAATTTGAAAACCTTTTAAAGAGATCCATTTATTTTAAATACAATGAAAGAAAAGTCGTTTTCAACCGACTTTAAAATATTCCACCTCTAAGTGTGGCAAACTAGGGGATGAATGACTTTTGAGGTCGGTTTTTTAGTACTTTGTACTGAGATTATATTTGTCATTGTCAAATATCTGTTAAATTTTTTTATCTGTGAATTCAATTTGAACGACTAGAGAAACATGCTATACAGCCAAATCGTTTCTCTCTCATTTTTTTAGTGCAGTGCTTGTGTTTCCTCTTTTTTGTATTCTATTTTTAAAAGCCGTAACTGGAAAAAAATTATGAAAGCTATGCACAACGAACCCGTTTTCCTGCTTTTTATTAACTTAGTTTTGTAATCATATTGCATTGCCATTGCAACAGTGTTGTAGCTGAATATATGTGAAAATCAAAATTATACTACAGCTAAACGATAAATTTGATTCATATATACGTCAATAAAACCGTCGTTAGAATATATTAAGAAACAATGAAAAAATATTTTCTTAACTCAAAGTGAGACAAACATTTTGTGAGCTATGTAGTTCTGAACAATAAAGAGAAAAAAAATCCAGAGAAAAGATAAATGGATTGTGTGAAAGAGGACATTGATAAGAAAGGTGTGAGTATGAGAGGGAAAAGTGGAAGAAAAATACTTGTTGGGTCGACACCCATGTAGGGATAAAGACAGAAAGAAGAAGAAGAACAAGTAGTTCTGAACAAATCAGTTCTCAAAAATACGAAGTTATATTTTCCCTTGTATTTCTAAACATATTTGGCAAGTAGGAAATTGTTTAGATGACTGTAATAAACTTTAACCTAAACATGCATGTATATAATGTTTAACGGGAAGTGGGTAATTCGTTTTTTATCGATTCTGAAAAACTACTTATTTTTAGTTAAGACACTATTGTGTTAACTGTGCGAGACGTATGTACAATTTTCTTGCATTTATTGGTGGGTCAAAATGAAAATGACCTACACGACTCACCTAACTTTGCGATGCTCGTTCGCGCCGCTGCTGGTGGCAAGCGCTACATATTTAACCATACAACATGACCGGTGGGGCCCTGAGGAATTTCTGTTGCCACTTGGTTTTTAGGATTTTTGATGGTATACCTACTTTTGTAGACTTAGAGGACAAAAAATTTGTTTTTGAATTAAAAAAATGGCTTTACTGTTCTTCCAGTTATTAAATCTTTTGTGATGATATAAAAAAATAGATTCTTCTCAAGTGGAATCTGACCTTCGAATGAGTAGTGGTTTGGAAGTGTAATTTGATTACCTACGAAAAAAAGACAATTGATCTGAAAAAACAGACAATTAGACACATTTTTTTTTTATTAGTCTGCAGTAACAAAAAAAATTATAAATATTACTTAATATTAATATAAAAGACGAAGACGCCTCCATTTTCTTGCCTCCTACATTTTTTTTCCTGTTCCTTCATCCTCCTTTATTAATTATTCGTGATCTTGAGTATTCCTCATTAAAAAATACTTCATTCCATTTTGAAATTAATTATTATCATTATAAATTATATTTTAGAGGTAGTTATCATACCCTTTATTTTATTTTACCACATTTATTCATAAGTAACATTATTTTAATACAAAAAAAATCAATTTATGAAATTGTAAAATTAATTTGTGAAAGCGAAAATGGAAATCGAATTAAGGAATGTCGTCTTTAATATTGAAAGCTTAAATTAAAATTGCTAATCAGATTGAAGTCATCAATATCATAAAATTAATAAAAAATTGAATTCCAACGCTGTAAATTCTCCAATAATTTATTCGTTAGCATCCAATGTCGAAAATTTCAATGTCGATTTATTTATTTGTTCCTACTGTTATTTGAAAAGACCTGGGAAAGAGTGATCAAAGTCAATTAAAAAAATATTTTGAGTTAATATCGCAAATCTATTTGGTTTTAATTTTAGGCTTTTTGATGATACCAAATAACGAGGCAACGGGACAATTGCAGTGCCATTCAGATCTTTAAATCACAAAGATCTGAGGGGCACTGCCACCCTGAGACATATGTTGACAAGTCCTGTGTGCTTGTGATTTCACCGACACCCTTGCCCTTCAAAACCGGAAAATAGTAATGGTCACATTACTGCTTGGCGGTAGAAATAGGAAAGGTGGCAGTACTTCCGTGAACATACTCTTTTACAAGGAACTCTTTTGCTACTAATTTGTATAAACAATATAAACTAAGTAGAGCAGTAATTTCACTAAAAACGATAGTAAACTATTTAAGGTATTCAATAAAATCAATGTTATGGCGGTACTTCACTTGACTATTCGCTATTGGGTATTTGATGTACTTGGAACTTAGAGGATGGAAAAAAAATAGTCGAAGAGCGGTTGCAAACAGCGACTTTTAGCAGCGATGCAAACGCGATGCAAATGCGATACAGTAACGATACAATCACTAATCGTCTACCTTTACACACGCGCGCTATTTTGCGACTGCATCAATATAAATGCGCGATTGCAATATTTGTCGTATAGGCAAATACTTTGTCACACATGCTATCTACACACGGTGATTGTTAGCCAAATATATCAGCTCATGTGAAGTGTATATCGATGCCTTACCTACCTTTCTAAAAACTCATATCTAATAATAATAATAAGTCTCTGACCCCGGCCGACTGTGCCATTGCCGGGAAATACCGCCTCTCCCATTTAAAAATTCAAAATTAATGTTTTAGGCCTTGGGAGAGGCGAGAGTCTAAAATAGGATAATAATAATATACGTTTATTTTGTACACAAACATAACTGTTATACATGAACAAAATTAGAATCATATAGTAAAATTTTTGTTCTACATTATGTTTGTAAGAGACTGGAACCTAAACTAAGTGTAAGCTTGTAATATAGGATGCCAAGTCTCTTACCTCCTATAAAATACAAGGTATAAAATACTATTTTTAAATATATCAACTAAATTATAGCTATGTGTGAGTGTGTGTGTGTATGTATGTGTGTGAGGGTGTGCGCGACGCGTGTGCGTGTGTACTCGTATATAATGAGCTTGTGTACTGTCCTATAAGTTAAGTTTTAATTAAGAAAAGCTCTTCAGTTTCGTCGTAAGAAAGTTTTAACAAACATTTTGTGATTACTTCCTTTTCTTCTTATAAAGAGTGATTATTCAGGAACTGGCTTTCTATTTATTTTAAATTTCTTATCAAGGGTGTTAATTTGGGTGCATTACTTTAAGAATAGGTAAAAACCAGTGTATGAATAGGAAGGAGATGTGATGTGAAATCAGCCTGCAAAATTTGTATATACAATCCATTTTTCGCATTTCAGTAACTTTGCTTGTAACTCGTACCTTAGAGTTTGAGAAAGTAAGACGACGATTACGTATGTAGTCTGGAACGCTGCATTCTATACCGTTCTATATTATCGTATATTCTTCTTCGTCATTGTGTTGGAATAGGATCGACAATTAAAATGGCCAAATCGCAAAACATGCTATAAAACGCAATCTAAACAGTTGATTAAGTCGACTATTTCAATCAGCGTTTGTTTCAGCAGAGTCCATTTATAAGTTCCAGTCTGGTTTCAGTGCAGGGATAAAATGCTAATAATATACCATATTACGTGGGTGTAGGTCTAAAATGGATTTAGATACAAGGAACTAGGATACTGGAAGAGAAATTGTATGCAGAATGCATGTAAGTCAAAATCAGTGCGTTTTGGTCATTGACTTACAAATAAATGGACGACGGGTCTAATACAAAAACCACGAAAAAAATGTCCCAAGTCAACCTATTTAAACGTAGTGACATGTAAAGGAATATGAAAAAGCTAAAACGTGGAATTTAAATTGTAATGTCATCGCAGTACTGTCTAACTTTGCTTGCTTCGCTGTCAGTCGAACAAACGAAGACTAAAGCGTGAATGACGCTCTGTATACGATTTTAACGCCCTATAAGTTCGGACACTTTTTAGCGCGGACCCGATGTCCATATAATTGTAAGTCAATGGTTTTGGTTTATAGATTCTCATTTACAATCGCAATGAACTAGGACTTTATAACTAAATGCATAAAAAACCCAGGTTCGATTATCGGTGCAACCAATTTTAGGAAATTTTTAATTAATATTGTGTCTTACCTCATCAATTACCTGGTGTCAAAGTTAAGAATTTCTGTATATGAGCACCAGAGGAATGGAATTCACTGCTCGGAACACACAAACTAGAACCTATTTAGATAAGTTCATTTCCAAAATGTATCCTACAGGAAATCGAACTCAGGATCTCTTTCATCCAGCGCTCATAGTGCGGACCGTTAGGCAACCGACCTCGTCAAATAATTGTTTAAAATGTGGAAAGTTCCGTTGTTCCACATTATTGTGATACATTTGCAATCTTTTTGATGTCTATTGAATATTAATACATAGCAAGCGGGCTTCAATAAAAGGTTGATCGGCTGGAAAACTAACTAGCATGGAGTCATAGACATTGGGTTTGTGTTTTTCTTTAAAAACATAGGGCGCACTATAAGTTTCCGGAACTGGCCACTTACATAAACAATGCTTAAAATGTAATTATAACATTTAAAAATGGAACTCTTTAGCTGTAGAATACAGTTTGTTTCATTTGACTGTCACTTGTTTTTACATTGTGGCATCATTTTAGAAATTGGTTGCTTACATTACCGTAGTTTTAACTCATGAAAATTTTCGTAGTATGATTTTCTACGACTTTAACGTGCTCAGCGAAGCTTCGCTCGGCTTCAAACTCCTTTTGGCGATGAAACACCATGCAAGACGACTATTTATAGATGGTTTGCAGAATTCAAACTCGGTCGTGTGAATCTCAGTGACGAATTTCGTGTGAACAACAAATACATCGATGCTGTGCGCCGTATGATCAAAACAGACAGGCATGGGACATACCATGAGATTCGGGCATCTTTAGGCATAGGCATGAGTCAAATACAATCAATACTACACAAACATTTGGGTGTGAAAAAGCTGTGCTCTCGGTGGATCCCACACAATTTGACTGAGGCTCGAAAAACGGATCGCGTCACTTGATGCAATGCCATGCTTACCAGATTGAACGAAAGGGCGTCAAATTTGTTGTGGGATATAGCAACAAATGGCGAAATGTGGATTTATAGTTACGATCTCAAAACAAAGCAGCAATCAAGCGTATGGGTCTTTCGAGATGAGCCGAAACCAACTAAAGTGGCGCGCGTGCAAAGTGCCTCTAAGCGGATGATTGCTTCTTTTTTTAATAAAACTAAACACGTGGCTATTGTTGCTTTGGAGATTCGTTGTATCGTGAATAGTGATTGGTACACAACCATTTGTTTTCTGGAACTTATTGACAAACTCCCTTAAAAATAACCGTGAATGTCGTATCATCTTGCATCACGACAATGCCAGTTCTCACAAGACCAGACAGACAAATGAATTTTTGAAAGTGAACAACGTTGACCTTATGAGCCATTCCGCGTACAGTCCCGAGCTGGCCGCCTGACCTTGTGACTTTTATTTATTTCCAAACATTAAGAATCAATTACGCGGTCAACGATTTTCATCACCTGAAGAGGCTGTCGAAGAGTATGAAAAATATGTTTCAGAGATTGTCACGGAGGAGTGGCAAAAAAGTTTTCAAAATTGGTTTATTCGTAATGCACTTTATTAACGCTAACAGAGAATATTTTGAGAAACAATAAATTCATTCCTGAACATTTATAGTATTTTTTCTTATTCATTTCGGAAACTTATAGTGCGCCTCACGTATACGACTTTAAACCCGAGTTTGGCTACATCCTCACACGATATGGACGATAGCGATAAATTGTACTTTTTGTGAGACACAGATACTGATAGCGTACTCCATTCCTCGGCCGTACGCATTAGGAAGGAGGCAAAGCGCTTCGTGGAGTTTGTATTTAGCTGATTTTATTATGAACTGCTCGATCAGGCTGATCCAATAAAGAAAGACTCGGCCTGGCTTTTTTGCTTCTCTAATCAGATACTCCTAACTCAATGCCATAGTTTGAGTTTCAATCAATTGCCGTAGCTGTCAAAAGCTACAGTAGCTGCAAGTTTTTTAGTATCCACGTCTGTACCAACTGTGCACCAAAGTATTGCCACATCTTGATCAAAACATTAGATATCTGCGTCAGTACTGCCGGTGGATTTTATGACGTTTTCAATATGAATGTCGTAAACATCCTTCTTGAGAGTACACGTGAGTCGCGCGGTGCACAGCTGCGGCCCTCGTATTTGGCTTTATATCCGTGGTTTTATAGACGATAATACAAAATAGGTGGCACTTCGAGTTTTTACCAGGTTTTTTTTATTATCTAGTTAATTTAGGTTCGTGGTACAAGAACAAGGAGTTCATTATAGACACTTTTTTAAAGGACGCGTAACTATAGTTAAAATATAAAAAATTAACTTACTGTTTTTCAAATTATCCCAAAGATTTATCACTCATAGACATACCTGAAAAAAAACAAAAGAATAGTAAGTAAAGGATATTTTAAAAACGTCTGTGGGTGTAAAAGTGGGTATAAATAGAAATGTATTTATAATACGAAAGCGATTTGATAAGTACGTGACTGAGAAGAAAAAAAAGATATTTTTTTTTATTATGGTTTATTTTTTAAATCTTCTTTTAACTCTGTATACCTTGACCAGCGATACCCCAACTTCTACAACCCGTCAAAAAAAGATTTTTTTGTCAAACTGAAAAATACACATCCGTTTCAGTTATCACGTCGTCATTGAATGCAAATTGGTAAAAAAACCAGATAAAAATGCCAAATGGGGCTAAATCTGGTTAATACGGGGGGTGCAGCAATAGTTCGTATCTTAAATCGACAAGTATTGAAATTTTGTGTGCCTCTACCATGACATCACAGTGACAGTTCTCGCTAGCGACCCCGTAAAATGTTGTTTCTTCTTGTGACCGCTAGGAGCGCTGTATAATTTGCCATACAAAATTGTGAAGTAATTTACGCGGTCGCTGACGTCACGGTAATCTCGTGGTGGAGGCAGTGGTTGCAGATGAGCAACTGAATACTCGAAATCCGTTTTCTCCGTCTTCAAAAAATGTTTAATTATATTTTTTTTATTCTCGCGCTAATTTTAAAAAAAGTAACGTCAGTTGCTTAGGAAAGAGATCTAAATTAAAAAATGAAAATAAATTCCGAATAATAAATTAAAGGAAGGTATTTATCAAAGCGCCCACGTATTTTAATATGGTTTAAATGACCATTTTAAATTTGATAAAGTAGCAGGCAAAAAATCTAAACTGTCATCTTTTTTAATGATTGATAGTTTCATGTTGAGCCTCAATACCATGGCATTAAAGACCAGAAACCAAGTTCGGAAACGCGAGCATATTCACTGCGGGCATTCGTCGGTCGCTACCGCGTCACGCTCGCGTCGCTCGTTTCGCTCGTGAAGATCAAATATTGTTTTTGACTATTAAATATTAATTTAACGCTTAAACATAATGACAGTGTTACATTGAATGCAGTTCATTTATAATTTATCCGTAGATCAACTAATATAGACGGAACAGTTAATATTATATGTACCAAACATAAAATATAGGTCGTTTAAGTCTTTGAGGACCAAATAACATTATCCCTTAAAACATTATACGTATAGTATATAATTATAAATACAGTTGAAACATTTGTACACAATCTCCTGTCTGTACAAATTTAACGACGCTTCAACGCAAACCGCTTTAGTTTAGACGTAAAAATAAGCAATAATATGTATCATCAACCCAGATACAACGCTGCTGGCCATGGATCTCCTCTAAAAGAGGGGTCAAGGCCATAGTCTACCACGCTGGACAGAATCCGACCTCAACGGCATAGCGGTTAGGGCTGTGAGCATCCTGTCATCTTTTCACCGTCTATACGTCTCACTAGTAGGCCCATGCGGGTTCTGGACTCTTCACGTTCTCTTGGAGAAAATTTGTGTACGTTCTATTTGCACAAGTTGTAGGACGTCCAGGAGAAGTCATCTTCATCAGAGGTCCAATCAGGACTGGCCTCGTCATCATTTGCCATTACAACTTTTTTTTTAAAAACTAACATTAAAAGTTCTTGGAATTGCATCTATATGCTAAGTTTTATTGAAATCGGTCCGGAAAGTGCGCGAAACCTATTTCATCCCCTAGTTTGACACCCTTACAGGACAAATGTAAATGGGACCAACACTAGGACCTCTGTCCAACAAAAAAGAATCATGTTATGTGAAGAATCGGTTCACAAATATCATATAAAGCAATAACATACAAAAAACTCGTCTTTTAAAAATAAAGTCTGGTCTAATTTTGAAATTTAAAAAAGTTTTGAAAGTACGGGGCTACCGAGTGTGTGCGTTATATTTATTATAATAATTTGCATCAGTCTGTAGGTCAAGAACCTTCGACATGTAGGATTAATTAATTTTCTTCGCGTTACCAAACTTTTGCAAATGTTTTACGCGTAGTGAGTGGAAATTCCTGGACTCTGCCTACCCCACAGAGAGATCTCTATAGGCGTTGGTACCCACTTTTTAAATACAAAAGTTGTATAAGTGAATTAGAAAAGCAATAACGTGTCAACCAATATGATCATAGTTTTGCGAAAAAGTACGATCGTATTGTAAAGTTCTCATTTTATGTACATTTGCGTACAAACCATCAAAAATAACGAAAAAATCTTTAGGTGTCATGTTTGTTGACACGTTATTGCTTTTGAGCGTGCAATTATGAATACGACAAGCGTGTCGCTTACCACCAGGTGCAATTGTTCGTCCCGTTATTTGGTATAAAAAAGGTATTTTGTTTACAAAACTTAAGCTTTTATTAAATATGAAACTTAGAATAATAACGCATAGAAACCTAGCCCGCACACGCTAAGTGAGGCAAGTTAGAGGCTTCTCAAAGGGCTGACACGAGCGCACGGGCTGTCAGTGCTCAAGGTCAAATTGCACCGCGAACAGCTCAAAAATTTTTGCTAATAATGAAGAAATATGCGGTAAATGGGTGTAAAAATAGAACAGGCAAACATAAAATAGACACTAACATCACATTCCACAAGGAAGTAACGCGTTTCAACTTGTATTTTTATATAAATATTCACTAAAATAAATATAGAAATAAATGCTATATTTGTAATGAGCACTTAATACCTTGAACACGATACCCAACTTGCAATTATTCGAAAAATCGTGCCCGCCATCTTGGATTTAGAAATGAGTACCATGTTCGTAATGAGCACCTCGAATACCTCGAAAATGACTCTCATATTGCATTTATTTGAAAAGTCGTGTCGGTCATCGTGTATTCAGATATAAATGCCACTTCCATAAGGATTACCAAAAATAAATTTTTGAAAATTCTTGTCACTTGACATTGTCGATCGACAGTAACGATCGACAAAACCGAGCATATCTGTAGGTACCTGATCGACATTGTCGATCGACAGTAACGATCGACAAAATCGAGCACATCTGTAGGCACCTGATCGACAATGCCGGGCAAATCTGTAGACACCTTTAACTTAATGATGAGTTAAGCAAGATACAATTTCCCCACTTTTGAGGGAAATGTTATTCCATGGCGTCATTATTTGTATATTTGTGTGCGTGCCGACGAGCGTAGATACAAGTTGCTTATGCCTACATGAATTTGGTTTTTGCCTCACTTGTGACAGTCCGTTTGATATGAAACTATCATTCTATGCGTTATTATTCTAAGATATGAAACTATTTTTTCGAGTCTAAATCACGTCTTTTTTTTAAACAAATCTTTTTTGTTCCGAAAAAATAGTTTATATTCTCCACATTGGAACAATCGCGAAAACCTAACTCAATTTTGAACTATAAAAAGGTTATAAAAAACGAAAGCTCTGTGAATTTATGGCTGATAAATGAACAATTTTCACATTATAAAAATATCGAAGGCGGTCTTCATTTTCACTGAAATAAAGGCATTTTATAGCTATTCATAAAATGGCCTCAAAAAATGATAAAATGAATTTAAAAACTCGCTTTTATAGTTTATTTTATACCCGAAACGTAAGAATTTTTTTATGTCCAGTATTTCAATGACGTAAAGTAACAATTTTAAAAGAAACTTTGTGTCGTGGAAATAAGGTGTAAGGTCCTAAAAAAAATCTTGCTATTTAAAAACAATTCAACAACTTATTGACTAATAAAATATACTGTAATAATGTCTGAATTTTTAAATGACAATTCCTTAAATTCAGTGTCTAATTTTTGACATTTGTGTGTTGATATTTACGTTATTCAAATTTTTATTACTATTTTGGTTAGAGGATAGAAAAAAATAAAAGAAAGGATCTGCCCTATCTACTGAATGAACGTCCCTACCTAAACCAAAAATGGCCACCACAAATGGCGGATTTCTTTAGTGTTGTACCATAATCATCGATAAGTCAATATCGACATGCAAATGTATGGCTTGAATGTTGAAACTGCTTTTTTGTATACTTTACTGTAATCAACGTATGATTAAAATGTTTAATTAAAGTAGATCAATATTCATTGTCATATGGGAATATACGGGATATACGAGATATTAAATTTTCAATTTGTTTATTTTTTAATTTATTTAGGAGATTTCTGTGCATTTCCAATCTTAATACTGATATTAGATTGTTTTTAAAAGGTTTCCAAATAGTTAAGCTGTAATTATTACGTCATTGCATCTAATATAAGTTATATAATGTTAGAGTTGTCAGTGGGGAAAAATCGGAATCGCGTGAATGGTTTTAAGGAACTGAGAATGCCTAGCAATGTCTCTTGTTTACTCAAAATTAAATATAAAATTATTAACCACTTACGATGGAATTGCATTATCATGTAATCTAGTTACATTCAAAGTTCTATTAAAATTTCACTGTTCAAAATGGAGCGAACAAACGAAGGTGATATTTGATCCAATGTTATGTTGGACAATACTATACTTTCTGACCATTCTTTCTTTATTTTTTCATTTGTAGGAAACGGAACGGCAACAAAAAGAAATAAAAACTACGCTGCATCAAGCGGTGGCGGGCTGCAAAGAGCTGCTGCTGGCGCACTTTATAAAATGCAACATACTATAGAGCATATTTTCTACTAGATAAAGCATACCTTTGAACACCAAAAAAACATGTCGCCGATGGTAGGCGACTTGGCGCAACGCCTCATTGTACATGGTATTTCTTTCTACAGTTACACTTATTGGATTTTTTTTGCAAAAGAAGTTTTTTTATATAATAATTCCGTGTAAAAGGGATTTTTTTTTTATTTAAAATTGAATTTTTATTTTTGAATTGAAATTTAAAAAACTTCTAAGCCATAGTAAACCAAACACCGAAAGATTTAGAAGTTAAAAAAACATAATTGTTTTCTTCTTTTATTTAGATCTTTGTTATTTTAACGCTTTGAATGCCAATGGAACTGCTTACCACCAGGCAAAGGACTTGGCCGTACCGTCACTTGATATCGTAATATAAAATAGAAAAAATCTATTTGAAATAACTTCATAAAATATTCTCCGAAATGAAAATCAATCCATCACTTGTCAGTTCGTAGTTCTAAATGACTGGGCGCCAATTAAAACTTTCCCGTTCTCAATGTTTGTAGAACTTCAGCTTCGGTTGACAGATTTGTATCGATGGAAGCTTCGAGAAGAAATTGCTTTTGATACAAATTCCTAACACAATCTGTCGGACTATTTTGACGTATTTATATTTTTACGACTTATCGGGTGACGTTATTCGAAAATCGACTTTGTTGTTGCGAAATAACACAATCGTGTGTTACTTGCAAACACATTATGGCGTATTATGAAAACTATACTCTCATTATGGCGTATTATGAAAACTATACTCTCAGTTTTAAATAGCTCCAATTGTCAGATTTTTTTGGTAAAAACAGGGTTCCAAGTGATAATAATCACCATTAATTAATTGAAAAAAAACGTTAGCAATAGCAAGAAAGCAAGAGCTCCTTGTGAAAGAGTTCGTCTAAGGAAGTACTGTCGCCAAGCAGATGTGCTCACATTACTGCATTACGGTTTTGAAGGGTAAGGGTGCTGGTGAAATTACAGGCACATGGGACTTATCAATATATGTCTCAGGGTGTCGGGCGCTGGGGCACTGCCCCTCAAATCTTTGTAATTTAAAGTTCTGAGTGGCATTGCCACTGTTATGGATATATTAGGCGCACGACTTGTTTCTTTCCGAATTGAAAAGAGAAAAAACGAATCGACATTCCTATTTGAAAATTAAAAACACCAAACTATGAATCAGCATGGACATCTACCGTAAACACACCTTATTCTATTTTTGTTATTACGTTCTTTGTCAAATCATATCGCCAATGGACCTTATTTCTACTGCATTCAGTTTACTTTTGTGCTTCTTCTGTAATATCCAATAACTCATTCCTATACGTCAGTCCGTCAGTCATTAGCTGAACTGAACGACACTCAAAAAACATCTTTCCTTTATATCAATTTTTCAAAGTAAGAAACCCAACC
>NW_020653403.1:0-16212 GCF_003589595.1 Hyposmocoma kahamanoa | reverse complement strand
GTATGCCTAGTTTTCTGGCAGCAGTTTTTGCCAAGCACTCGATGTATCGTCGAAAGTTAAGGTTAGACGATAAGTCCAGACCAAGTAGCTCAAGGTGGTCCCTTATCGGCACGGATACATCTCGGAAAGTTGGAGTAAGGTGTAGTGGACTCCGTTTTGATGTGAAAAGGCACGCCGGTGTTTTAGCCGCATTAAACCTGACCCTGTTAGTTTCTCCCGAGTCGGAAGCCGCTTTCAGACTCAGATTCAACCGGGTGACCATCGCCTCTCGCTTACACCGGATCTTCTTGATTTAAGTAGATATCTTTTAATTGTCTCTTACAATATTTTAACGACATTTTTTAATGATGTGTAGAGAATCAACTTTTACACCGCGCGGATTGTAGGACCCCCCACACCTCATCTCCTAAAAATCTAAGCTCTGGTTAAAATACCTCTCCTTAAGTTATAGTGAAATTTTTTCTTTATCTTAAGTCGTTACAAAACCTGCGCGCCGAAAATCGTACAATCGATTGGGCCGTACGAACCAGGGCTCGAAATCTCTTCCTAGAAGAGAACCGTGCCCAGCAGTACAACATATAATAACTTGATGATGGTGAAACCCCATTCAAAGACTTGTAACATGTTGTAAGTGTTTATGTTTAAAGTTTAATGCTAAATTTACCAACTTCGTATTGGAATAAGTTACACCCATCCATTTCCTCCAAGGAGTGTTGTAAAAGACATTACGGTGTTAAGACAATAGTACTGCAAGGCATAGTAGACACAACTTTATAGTAAAGAGAATTCCTAATCACTTCTTAAGTTGCAGTTAAAAATTAATAGAAAATGTTCTACTGTCTTGACAAACTTGTATAAAGTCGTTTTAGCAAAAAAACGAAAGTAAATAATTTAACGGACAACTGGTAAACTATGGCCGTAAATATTACTTTCTAGATCCCGTCTACCATGTCCTTGTATTTGATTAGTTACTATCCAAAAAATAGAATCAAACTTCTGTTATATACGAAAGTTTGATTCTTTGGTCGCCTCAGATTGGCACAGCCTATAATACAACATAAACTTTATCTTATACAGGATAAGATTACATTTCTTTAAAACGAAAAATGAAAAAGATGGAGCAAGCGACGACGAGCGACCGAGCTTCCCAGCGCACATTTTACAAAATGCAATATAATATATTATAGAACATGTTCTCTACGTAAGTGTACATTTCTTTGAATACAGAATAACAAAAGAGAAATGCTGCGTTGCGACGCGTGGCGGCTTGTACTACGAAGGGCAATGTAAAGTGTAACTTAATTTCTCAGCAATAGAGTTGTGTATGTCTGTATGTCTCTGGTGTATCTGTAGTTGCCAACAAACTGTACAGGAACAACTTCATAAGACAGAGCAAGATGAACCTTAGCGCCCTTAGGTATGTGTCTATCACCCTATGTACCCTATAAGGCCTCTGTATCCATATAAGTGTTATAAACAAATATATAAATAGCAATGAATATCTGCGCATTGAGACCTAAGGCAACAGACGGACGGGTGGAAGAAAATAAGTTTATACTAAGTGGTTTTTCTCACAGCCAGTCTAACAGATTCACAAGACCGATCTACTGACGGCTAAGGGCAACAGTAAGAGGAAGCTGGCAAACATTAATTAGATGCGACTGCTTCTAAAAAACTGATTTTAATAATAAATTAATAGCTATTTGCACAATTTTACATTTACAGACACTAATAATAAAATTGTCTCTAATATTTAAGTGTCTCGTTGGTCAAGTGCAGCTGAAGCACTTTCTTGCAGCCTGCTTGTTCGTTTTTTTATTTCGTTGACAATTCCCATGTATCTACAACTTCACAGCACCTCTACTCTTCAAATCCAGAACGCAGCAACGATCACACCACTGCTTGGTGGCAGAAATAGGTAAAGTAGAAATAGGTAAGGTGGGAGTACTTCCCTGGACGAAATCTTTCATAAGGAGCTCTATTTCTGCTAAAGTATCTGTCTTGCTGAGTACAGTTGTCCTGAAGCTATCTTGTAGCCTGGTTTTGGATCAGTCGTCTTGCTGAGTGGAATGTTCAAATGTCGTTTGAACAAGAATATTACGCTTGTGCCCGACCAAATTGAAATTTACAAAAATATTGCAAGCATATTGACTATTTTATAACAAGGAATACCACTTACAGCGTTGTTCGTTTGTACATACGGAGCACGCTTGCAGGGTCTGTTCTCGTAAGTCTTAGGGTGACGTACCTTTTTATTTATGTAAAGCGCAGGCGACCGAGCAGATGATTTCCTCTCTTGACGGGAGGTAGTCATCAACCAAGGATATCTGTAACATCAGATGAAATGCCTAGGCGTTTCCAGCCTATGAGAGCCCTGTTGACTTGCTTTATTGAAAAACCCCATGCATTAAAAGGAAATCCTTCAGGAGCACGTCGAAAAACACCCAAATGAGGCGATTTAAATTTTTCAATGGCAAGTTCATCAATATTGTAAATCACTGGATAGTTAATACAATTTTTGTTAACAGCTTATAAGAAAATATACAAAAATTGTTCAACGCCATCCAGCGATGTATTACATAAACTACATAGATTAGTATGTTAATAGAAGTCTTATCACAGGAAACAGTGACTGCGTCCATAAGTAGAAGCGTTCTTTCTTTATTGCGAATGTCAAGCGTAATCTTACTTATTCGGAAATACCTTTGTCTATCCCACGGTATATTACTTTCCTCTTATTTTTTATATGAGAAAGATTGCTTCTCAGTTTAGATGAGAAGTCGACGTATCGAATGCCTCTGGCGCTATATATTCATAACTTTAATTTCTAAGTTACGTATCCCAATATCCATGTGAATTTGAATGTTTAATAGCTAACTTTCGCTATCGGAAAACATCGTGATGATACTTGCATGTTGAAGAAGGTTCACACTTCTGGACAACTTGTGAAATCCCTATTCTGCATTTGGTCAAATTGGAGGAGTTAGGGCTTATACCAGGGGTAGACACAGTTTTTTTTCATTAGGAGCCAGAAAAATATAAAAAATTTCACAAGGAACCCGAATGAAATAAAAATGCATTTTATTTTGAAATATATATATTATTGTGTTAGCTAGATAATCAATGTCGACGAGGCTGTCAAAATATATTTCCGAGCCCCAACACTGGCCTATACTCTCTGTTTTTAGAGTAACGGCTTTCCTATATAGAGTCTCAGCTGACGGGTATGTAATGGGCTGATGAAGATAACGATCGACGAGGGCGGTCGAAGCGAATTTCTGCAGGTCATCCCTTCCGCATTTAATGAGAGATGACGGATCGCTGGCTCATTCCGCTTAAGAGAAAGCAAATCTTTTTGTTTCTCTTTTTGCTTCCAACTCCCGTCTTGACGCTACTTTGCAAACACCACCTACACTACCTCGATGTGACTCGGAAATGCCCGAAATCACTATCCGTCAAAAAGAGGTGTTGAAAGCTTTACGCAAATTAGACGTCAACAAAGCCAGTGGCCCTGACGGAGTCCCAGCGATTGTCCTGCGGAACTGTGCACCCGAGTTGTCTCCGGTGTTGACTCGCCTGTATCGCCTCTCTATGAGTTCTGGACAAGTCCCGAAATCCTGGAAGCTTGCAAATGTACAGCCTGTACCTAAGAAAGGTAGTCATGCCGACCCATCTAATTATCGACCTATCGCAATCACCTCCATACTCTGTAAGACTATGGAGCGCGTATTGAACAGCCGTCTCCTTGGATACCTCGAAGATAACGATCTCCTCAGTGATCGACAATATGGTTTTCGCCGTGGACGATCTACTGGGGATCTTCTTGCGTACGCCACACATTTATGGAGCGAGGTTGTCGAGAAACGCGGTGAATCGCTTGCCGTATCTCTCGACATATAAACAAGCTTCCAGCTTACGGAATTCCTGTTGGCTTTTGCACATGGATAGGCGATTTTCTGAAGGATAGCTCAATCCGTGTAGTTGTAGATGGTTACTCGTCTGCTCCTCATGGTATAAATGCCGGTGTACCTCAGGGATCTGTCCTCTCCGCCACTCTATTCTTGCTGCATATCAACGACCTGCCGCTGATGCCCGGTATCTTTGGGTACGCAGACGACAGCACAGTGGCGGTGAGTTATGTGCCAGACGCCCGAGACAACAGTGAAGAGATCCGGTGTAAGCGAGAGGCGATGGTCACCCGGTTGAACCTGAGTCTGAAAGCTGCTTCCGACTGGGGAGATGCTAACAGGGTCAGGTTTAATGCGGCTAAAACACAGGCGTGTCTTTTCTCATCAAAACGGAGTCCCCTACACCTTACTCCGACTTTCCGAGGTGTATCCGTGCCGATAAGGGACCACCTTGAGCTACTTGGTCTGGACTTATCATCCAACCTCAACTTTGGGCGATACATCGAGTGCTTGGCAAAAACTGCTGCCAGAAAACTAGGCATACTTTTCAAGGTCAGGCGGTACTTCACACATGAACAGCTTTTAAATCTATATAAAGCACAAGTTCGATCCTGTATGGAGTACTGCTGCCACCTTTGGGACGGCTCTGCCCAATACCAGTTAGCTGCCTTGGACTCGGTGGAGCGTAAAGCAAAGAGACTTATTAACAATAATCCTCTTGTGGAGTCGAAGCTCCAAAATCTCGATCATCGCAGAAAAGTAGCCTGCTTGTCGGTTTTCTATCGGATACATTTCGGGGAGTGTGCGCAGGAACTTTTCAATTTGGTTCCGCCCTCACCGTTCCTCCTTCGGTCGACTAGAAGGTCCGGAGCACTCCATTCTTATGTCGTTGATATTCCACCTATTCGCACTAAGCGCTTTGCTTCCTCCTTTCTGATGCGTACGGCAAAGGAATGGAATGCTCTACCGGCGTCTGTATTTCCCGAAAAGTACAATTTGAGGCTATTCAAGGCTAGAGTGAATAGGCATTTTTTAGGCAAACGCGTCCCATCGTCGGTCACATCGTCGCTTAACATCAGGTGAGATTGTGGCCAAGCGTGTGTCTATTATATATATATAAAAAATAAAAAAAGATGATTATGACCAGCGCTTAAAATCCTACTAAACTAAACTTTAAATAGCCCTACATTGTGTTTTACAGGAAACGCAGATTTCGGTAGGTGTATTCCATTCCTTAGCAGTAGGCATGAGAAAAGAAGAAGCGTTTCGTGTCAATGTTTGGTATATCAATGACATAAGAATATTCCAGAGTTTCTAGTCAACATGTTGTACGACTGTTGAATAACAGTTTAATGTGGTGGAATATTGAGAAGCCCTTGTGCACTCATTCCGAATTGTATTCGAGAGAAATGAGATCGGAGTTAGTTATCACTTCGTGCGTAATGTAACAGAATTCGGTTTATTGGTTACGTAACATGCTTTACAAAAATCTAAACATTATTACTTTTTGTTTTCTAATTATTACAGAAACAATTTACCAAGCTATCTACAATCATATTTGCTAGTCTCGGTTATAGTTTTTTTTTTGTTACAAATATCATGTCAGTTTGACAAGTCCAACCGGATGATGTCGCATAGGGGTGGCGCTAGTGTACTTCGAATCTGTTCGTTTTGATCAGTTATCTTACGTGGTCCTATGACATAATGATCATTGGCAGGATTGCCATATGAGCATAAGGAGTGAAGTTGATAGTCAGTAGGAAATGAAACTATTTTTCGGGATTTAAATCTCGTATATTTGTTTTTTCAAACAAACCGACGTTTCGGGCCCTTTACAGGTCCCATGGTCACGATTGACTGAGGTGGTACAGTACTTCAACCAGTTATGTCTAATATTGGTGCAAACCACCCTATTTTTTTCACTATAGTTACAATAGTTATTAATTAAATACCTTATTTTTAATTGACCGTCGTCTTGGTGAACACACCAGGCTACGCGATGCCCAGATTGGTTTCCGGGCGGAGTTGTCCACTGAGAGTGCGATACTGGCTTTAAAGCACACTGTCAAATACTAACTAGATCGAAAGACCCCCGTGTACGCTTGTTTCCTGGACCTCTCTAAAGCTTTTGATCTTGTGTCGTACGATGTACTGTGGGAAAAGCTCGAGAGGGCGGGTGTCCCTGCCGAACTGGTTAGTATTTTGTCGTATTGCTACCAAAATCAGACGAATAATGTAAAATGGGCCAATGTATTATCTGATCAATATAGACTCGAGTGCGGCGTGAGACAGGGAGGTTTAACCTCTCCTAGACTCTTTAATATTTATGTAGACCAGCTAATCAGAGAGCTTAGCAGCACCTATGTCGGATGCCACATAGAGCATGTATGCTTTAATAATGTAAGTTACGCCGATAACATGGTGCTGCTGGGACCAGTTGGCAGTTTGCGTAAATTATGTGGCTATTTGTGAGGCTTATGCTGAAAAACATGGTCTGAAGTACAACTCCAAAAAGAGTGGAAACAGACATCCTGCCCCAGACCCTGCTGTTTACCTCAATGGTTCGCCATTGCAAAGAGTTGCGCGGCTTAGGTACCTTGGGCACATTGTGAACGAAGACCTGAAAGATGACTGCAATATACAAAGGGAACGCAGGGCGCTGCCTGTAAGGGGGAATATACTGGTTCGGAGATTTGCTGGTTGTTCACTTGATGTCAAGGTCACGCTTTTCAAGGCACATTGCCAAGCGTTCTACACCAGCAGTCTATGGACTAGTTATACTCAAATATCGTACAGCGCCCTGCGCATATTGTATAACAACCTGTTCCGGTTGATGGCGGGGCTTCCTCGTCACTGCAGTGCGTCAGGTATGTTTGCTGCTGCGCACACAGGCGACTTTTTTGTGCTGATGCGCAAAAAAGTTGCCTGATTAATTCGCAGAGTGCGGGGAAGCGCCAACAGTCTCCTGCAAGTTGTCGCGGGAAGGCTGGACAGTGCAGTGCTAGGCAGGTTCAAGGAGCTGCACGCTACACGTGCGCCTCGTTGACCGAGCCGACAGTAGTGTATCTGCTGTTCATTATTATTACTATACTGACATAGTTATTAAGGGTTTTGTTTACTAACAATCTATGGACCATTTAGTTGTCTGAGAAAAAAGTTATTTTATTTTATTTTTATTTTATTTAATTTTACAAAGAAAACATTCCCATTTACGCTACATTAAGTTTTACAAATTATTTGATTGAATGAATTTTTATTAAGTTCAATTTATTGTTAATTAATAATAGAAATTAGAACAAACTAAAACATATTAATTATACTGCAGTCTTATCTCTGTTCGGGATTTTTCATTAGAGGAAATACTGGATCCCAAACTGGTGGTACAGAGAAACCATCTTCCCTGTTGAAATTAGGAAATTGATTTCAATGGCCTCTCGCAGCATCCTGGGTAGATAACGGACTTCTTTTGCAAGGACCTGGGGTTTGTCAAACTTCATTGAATGTGTAGGTTTATCCATGACGTGCTTGCAGACTGCAGACTTGTTTACGCGACGGTGTTTGACATCAGCTATATGTTCTTTGACGCGGGTACAAATACTTCGCTTTGTTTGTCCAATATAAGAGAGACCGCACTTACAGTCAAGCTTGTAAACTCCTGCATCCTGTAAGGAGATGTTTCATTTCACGGGTCTCAGGAATTGAGAAATCTTCCCAAGAGGCTTGAAATAGGTCTTGATAGATGCACGCCTGAGGACTCTTCCGATCTTGTCTGTAACACCTCTCACGTAAGGTAATATGGCAGGTCTTTGCTCGACTGTTGTATGCCGCAAGCCCCGTGTGGTTTCACACGGGGCTTGCGGCATTGGCATGGAATCTTCAACTTATTCGCATGTAGGACTTGCTTTGTTTTCTGAAGTTCCCGTGCCAGATGATTACTGTCGCAGACACCATGTGCTCTCTGAAACAAAGATTTGTCCACAGTAGCTAGATAGCTACCGTGGGCGCAAAGTCGCCAGTTGGCTAGGATGGTGATGGGAATCACCATTGAGATACCTTTTCTTTCGAAATACAGTATGGTCTAAGGTGTTATTAGGATTTCTTTTAATTAAAACATCTAAGAAAGCTAAAGTACCACAATTCTTTTGTTCCATAGTAAATTGGATCTTAGTACTAAAAGAATTAAGATGGTCCAAGAAAGAAGGTAATATATTAATTATATAGTATTATGTTTGAAAAAACAAATATACGCGATTTAAATCCGGAAAAATAGTTTCATCTCCTATGTGTAACAATCGCGAAAACCTAAGAGCTTGATATAGTCAATGTTTTATAAACGAGCACGCATGAACAAGACGGGCTTTTTGTGTACTTGGTAAGTGAACTAGTGAGCGCGGCCGCTCTCTGTGAATTTGCCGCGTGACAAACGAGATCTAATCAAATTTATTATACACAATTACCATAGAATATCAGTGCTGTTCCCGTCTGACCACAACACAAGCTAGTCTCTATTACAACACGCGTCATCGCATATACGTGGCAGTGTCTTTTTTTTATATTTTATTTTTGTACCTTATCGTGATGTGGTGTAATATATATGTCCTTTCTTTTCATTCAAGCTAAAATTTAAAACATATTTGAAAGGCAAGTTTCGTCAAGTTACAAACCCTTTATAACTGAATGACAACGCATAGTGTTATTTATTATCTTAATGCCATGATATTAGGGAAGGACATCCCCGATTGTCCCACTTTCATGGAACTAGTCTGTGAAACTTCTCTACTAGGTTACGTAACTTGGTGACAACAATGTAACTTAGCTAAGTTTCATAGACAACTTAGGGTCTTTCACGGCTTATCTAGTTATTTAACCTTCCCTTATGTTATTTAAATCAAGCTTTTTTTCCTACGGCTTTCATCATGTTGTAGCACTGCCATAACTATCATATTTAATTTCTGTTATTTATAAAAAACACTTATGTTTTTTTTATTAATTCATGTAGTCACACACTGCTATCACGATTTTCTAAATTAAATTAATCATTAAAAAAATGAATTTATCTAAATAAAAGGACTTAAGTTGAAAATCTTTACTTATTAAATTATGGTACTTAAGTGTGTCACCCGTCTTAAGCTATATTATTGTACAACTTATCTTTTAACTTAACTTTGTCCAGTAATGATATCATACGGTGTTTATTACAGAACACAAATACAGTTACGATTTATTTGTACTCGTATGTACTATTTATTTGTACACACAATATCTCGGCTTTGTATTGATCGAAAGTAAGATATTGTTTTATTACATGTTTTTTTACTTTTTGGATTTATTTGTATTTATTGTACAGTAGCTTTCTTATGCTATTTAATCATTAGAAGAGGATGTGTGCCCAAATTCTTATTTTCTACATATTGTTGTATATCGTTGGTGTTTTGTAAAAAGGTGGGATGACGATGAAGGAGATCCTCTTCGATCTTTCCGGAGATCTTTCCGATAGAGCTATGGATGGAGCCAGCACATCTTACTTTCTCCTTTAAATTTTTCTTTTTGTTTGTTCGATTTTTGTCCCAACAAACTAGTGGAGTATTTTCACAAAAAAAAATACCATTATGGTAGTAAAAATATCATCACCAACCCATTCATACGTCCAATGCGGGTTGGGCAGTTCACATGTTTCCCGAGAGTTGTGAGCCTTCTTCGACGTGCAAGTTTCATCACAATGTTTTCCATCATCGAATTTGTTTGGACACTTTAAATATAAAATAAATAACCACGTGTTTCCGGATTTATCAAAACAACCCCTGTATAGCGGACTGTATCAATGGGTTCGGGTGGGTGCTAACAAAGAGTGAGCAGACCAAATAAATGTACTTACAGGTCATTGACTTACAAATTACAGGTTATTAATTTATTACAACACGTACAGCTATCAATCCATAACAGAAAACAATATTAAAGAAAAGGCGCCAAAAACAATCACATTTAAATTTAGAATTTAAAGTTTAAAACTAAACTTAAAAAGACTATATTATAATAAATACAAAAGAGATTTGTAGCACTACTGCGATTCGCTACACCCTGAATTGGGATATGTTAGAGTATCAAAATATTTAATGCACGTAAACAATTCGAAGCATTATGCACGCAAACATTTTGCGCAGACGAAGACGAGCAACTGTTAGTTAATAATAAAATTACAACTATAATATTATTAACTCAAAAAGAAATAGAAATATTATACATCAGCATTTCACTAACAACAAGTAAACGAACGCAAACGACCAGGTAAATGAGAAAAATCCCCGCGCCTCCGTTTTCACCAGGTGAAATTCTGAACAAACGTTAGCAAAGGAACAATGGCCATTGCCCACTACTCAAATAAACGAGAACAAACAGAACAGGATTGAATGAATACACATCACAATCCATATATTTTATCCGATTTTGGAGCTGCTTTCACCAATCATATTCATCCAATATGTGATTTGTTAAATAAATAACGAATAAACTTTTTTTTAAGATGTACAGGGTGAAATACTAAGGCTCCGCCACATCTCCCCCTGTCCGATTGAAATAAATAATAAATAAAAGGACTTTTTCTTCAACACTACAACGATACATAAGAAACTTAAAATAGTAGCTTAAAATAAATGGCTGTGTTGAAGAAAAGGTAACAGCCCCAGCACTATGCTGGTTTTCAGGCTTTACCTTGTATATAATGTTGAATTACAAATGAAGCAATACGTCGCTGTAAACACCGTATGCAGCTGTATGTAGTTTCTAATTAAATTATAGTTAAGAAAGCACCACACTCTATATAATAAACGTGCGGCGCGCTATAATTTTCCGGAATGAATAAGAAAAAAATACTATAAATGGTCAGAAATGAATTTATTGTTTCTCAAAATATTCTCCGTTAGCGTTGATGCACTTTTTCATACGAATGAACCAATTTTGAAAACATTTAAGCCACTCCTTCGTAACAATCTCTGGAACATATTTTTCATACTCTTCGACAGCCTCTTCAGGTGATGAAACTGTTGACCGGGTAACTGGTTCTTAATTTTTAGAAATACATAAAAGTCACAAGTTGCCAGTTCGGGATTGTACGCGTGATGGCTCATAAGGTCAACTTTATACACCTTCATAAATTCATTTGTCTGTCTGGCCGTGTGAGAACTGGCATTATTATGGTGCAAGATGATACGGCGTTTACGGTTATTTTTATGGAGTTTGTCAATAACTTCCGGTAAACAAATGGTCGTGCATCAATCACTATTCACGGTAAAACGATTCTCCAAAGCAACAGTAGCCACGTGTCTAGTTTTATTAAAAAAAGAAGCAATCATCCGCTTAGAGGCACTTCGCACGCGCGCCACTTTGGTTGGTTTCGGCTCATCTCGAAAGACCCATACACTCGATTGCTGCTTTGTTTTGGGATCGTAACTATAAACCCATGTTTCGTCACCTATTACTATACCCTTAACCAAATTTGACACCCCTTCGTTGAATCTCGTAAGCATGGCATTGCACCAAGTGCCGCGATCCGTTTTTTGAGCTTCAGTCAAATTGTGCGGGATCCACCGAGAGCACAGCCCTTTCACACCCAAATGTTTGTTTAGTATTGATTGTATTTGACTCATGTCTATGCCTAAAGAATCTCATAGTATGTCACATGCCTGTCTGTTTTGATCATACGGCGCACAGCATCGATGTTTGTGTTGTTCACAGCAGTGGACGGGCGACAATCACGAAATTCGTCATTGAGATTCACTCGACCGCGTTTGAATTCCGCAAACCAGCTATAAATAGTCGTCTTTCATGGTGCTTCATCGCCAAAAGCAATTTGAAGCCGAGCGAAGCTCCGCTGAGCTGTTAAATTACACTTACAGTCCTAAAAAATCATACTACGAAAATTTTCACTACTTAAATCCATATTGATGTAAACAACCAATTTCTAAAATGACGCCACAATGTAAAAACAAGTGACAATCAAATGAAACAAATTGTATTCTACATTCACTCCATTTTCAAATGTTGTAATTAATTTTGAGTGTTGTTTATGTAAGTGGCCAGTTCCGCAAACTTATAAGTGCCCTATGTATATATATGTATATTTATATGCAATTATAATTATTTCAATGTATTTAAATAATTATTGTAATTGCGGTATTTAATTCCAGTAAAAAATTTTATACCAAACTTCAAAATTATATAAGTAACGATGAGGTCCATGATGGAGCATGTACAACTAAATAATACCTATTTACTCTTACTTTAAGAAGGCCTAAGTTATAACGTTCTGGGAATAAGCTTGCAAGCAGGGGCAAAAAGGGGTACACTCTATAACCGTTCGCCATTTAGGTGGAAGCGAAACGCTTCGTGGGAATCGTTGGAATATCCCAACTTAAGTTGTTGGTTTGTTGTAACCTCAGTCACAATGGAATTACAATGACCAGTGCAGTGGTTTCATAAAAATTATCAGATTTGGGATCATGGTATCTCACTTTCAGATTTGTGACGCCTGAACTATCAGGTTACTTTCCTCCTCTTGGACAACATAACGAACTAAATTCGTTAATTTTTAAAGTAAAACTACAACCACACTAATTAGAAATTATTATATTAAAAAAAACTAATTGGCAGAACCTATATGAAAGTCAATCGTTCGTAATTACTGCTTTAATTATAAATATTTGTTTATAAAATAATGTCTTTGTAATTATTTGTGTATATATAATATTATTATTTTTTTGCAATACCAAGCGACGTGACGCACAGTCCCATATCTTTCTACATAAGTTTCGTTCTAGTGCCCCTCCCTATCAACCTCCCGACTCCCGCCGGTTTAGTCGGCGCCGTGGGGTCGGTGCACATTCACCACGACGCCGCCCGGCCGCCCTAGCTTACGCCAGGGCTACCGCGCCAACGGAGGGGCAGGTCAGTTGTCCTCTGACTCGCCCCCCAGACGAGTGAGGCCGTGCAATGCAGCCTCCGGAGTCCCTGTCCAGAGCCCGCTGCCTCACTATGAGATCAGGCGATTTCCGTTGGTGGACGAGTGGTACTCCTTGAATTGATGCAATATCAGAGATTCTGTACAATACGTGTACAATTATTTAAAATCCAACTTACTGGTATCATTTATAATTTAATGACAACCCAAATTCTTTGTCACTTGCTGTATATTAGGCATAAACAATCGCAGGCTAAAACTAGTATATATACTCGTATATACAAAGTTAAATTAACAATTCTAATGCTTTATAATTTATACTATTCGCTTCGCAACCTTAATTATCTAGCATAACTGTATCGATTGATCACAGTAATTACTGTTCAATATAAAAGAGGCTAAACTTGGTGATAAATTTTTGTATCTTAAAAGCAACCATGGTGCGAACTACTCGTCTCTGTGTCCAGTTCATATTCCTCATTGGAATCGCCATTTGTGTAAGAAAATGCCTTTACTTTTATGTACCGTTTGTAATGTATCTTCATTTCTGTTATCAAATTACCCTTATTACGTTTTGTAATCAATTTAAGTGCACAAATAAGCTTCGCTCTGTACAATTCATTGGACTAAATGATACTTTTATTATGTTTAAAGGAGTTATGGAGTCAAATCAGGTGATAAATATCTATCATGAATATTTAATTAGCATACCAATATGTAACAATAAAAATTTTGTAACATACTAAAAAAAATATTAAATGTGGGTTACACCACTTTTACGATGGTTGCTTCAATTGCTAGCTTTCGATAACTTTAAGGATATCTACTGCATTCTCTATTAATTACTTTGTACAATAAGATAAATTTATTTTACCATATTTCTCAATTTAAGTATACGACTCTGAGGGCCCTCGAAAACGTCGATATTCCCAAACTTTAACAAAAAATAGTAAAATAGTTTTGTGGTTTGAAATTACCATTAAACTGAGAAAACTAGTTTTTGAAACCAAAATTTACTGTGTAACAAATGAACCATGTATGTACTCGTGTGGTCAAAAAGTAAATTGAGTTCAATTTTTTTACTCAAGTTCTCTGTACTCATGTACCCTACGTTAGATATTAATCTTGTAATGTCTAATGATCACAGTATTAACTGTGCTTTATTTGTGCATTCCGTTAACGATGATACTCGTAGTAATACCAGGTATGAAAACAAACAGTCCATTATTTATAGTCATCGTGACAAACTTACAAATTTATTTTAGGGGTAATTTATACTCTCCTAAATAATAAAATACATGTTTATATTCAAACGGTATGGGTATATATAGGATATTATTATACAAATATATTAGGATGACGAAATTGCTCTAGATCGTTTTAGTCCTTTCAGATTGTTCTCACATAATATTTGAAATAAATAAAAAAAAATAAAATTAATTAATTAACTTGTAACATAATAAACGTTAATAAATTTCTATTTACTGAGTGTAACAACCCCTAAAATTCTTCGCAAATGATTTTGCCGTATTAATGTGTAGAATGTTCGATCAACGACACAACATCTAATATAGTTTGATTATCTACGAAATAAAGATTTTTTACTGCAATGTTAATGTAATTTTTTATATATAATGTGCATTGTTATGGTGTCAGTTTTACTACCGACTATTTTAAGCAATTTATCGTATTTCAGATGGCAAATAAAAATGAAACCGATGGCGAATTCCAATGCGAGGATGTTGAGGATGCAGGTGTCGTTGCCGCTGCTAAAGCAGCATTGCAATCTTATGACCCTGATTCTCACTTTCACATGGTAACCAAAGCTGAAAAACAGATGGTCTTAGGAATCAATTACAAATTAACTTTTATAGCTAGCAGACGTGTTGGGTTCTATTACGATGAAATCAAATGTAACGCATTTGTTTTTGAATCTTTAGAGCGCAAATACAAAACAAAGAGCATTAAATGTAAGTCAATTTATAAACAGTAGGGTACAGCGCAAACTTGTTATACTCGAAAGTCATGTCATTCTTTGAATGTAACAAAAGTTGTCAGTGTAAACTGAAGTCATATTCACAGATACACGTCACGTCTGTCGAGTTCAATCAAAATTAAGCGTACCTCCAATACCGATAATGTAATACCTTGTAAAGAACTGCCTAATCATGCCATTCACACGAAAATTCAATGAACAAATTGTCAATTTTCAATATTGAAAAGTGTAAAATTTCGACAATTTGCATACACTGGGACATGTTGCCCACGTTACTATTGAATCAATAAAAATAAATAATATTTTTAAAGCTATCATCTGCAGCTTGTCTTTCAATATGAGTTATTTAATTTAAAAAAAATAAATTTATATTTAACGATATTTACTGTTTCACTGACAAATTGTACTTGTGTAACTAAACAATGGACGTTTAGAATTTGACAGTTAACTGGCGGCAATTTATTTGTACTTAAATGTGTTATATTAACGGACAATGAAGATAAAACTTGACTTGTAAACGGCATATGAAAATAAAGCAATATAAAAAAGTAAAACAAGTTGTTTCCTTTGTATATGCTTGATGTCGAACATTGGATTTTGGACAAATCCTTTCACCAAAATTATACAAAAAAATACAGAATGATCGTTTGAAAAAAGCCAACTACATGCTTTACAGTGCGGTTCTCAAGTACTGTAAGTGCAGTTACCGCCTAACCGCTCACGCGATACATGCGTCTCTGGAAGCATACCACACCTAGAGGTGCCGGTGATGATTTTATACCGATTTATCGGATATCGAAGTTATAACAGGTAAAAGAAGTAATATTAATTGCTATTTCGGTAACTACTCTAGCAAACCATAAAGTTTTTAATGCCTGGGTCTGTCATTTAAAAAAAATAAACAAGTTCAAAAATACGTCACGACGATCGTGTGTGTTATTGTTTGGGCTGGTGATTTCGGTGTTTATTTATTGAAAACATACCGTAAGTAGCGTTTTTTAAGTTTACCCTGAATTTAAATGTTTATAAACTATACTTTAAGGAGTAATTTCATGGTAAACGTTGGAACCACTCAAATCATATTTATCCAAGTACACCAAAAATTTCATTAGTGCTTTTTAAGTGCAGGATTTACGGTGTAGTACTGCATTTTATTTGATATGTTTTTGTTGGTAGTACGCAGGGTATTTATTTAGCAACGCAGAATAGTAATTTTTATTTATAAAAACTTGTATTTAAAGTGAATGCTTGTCTAATTTGCGAAACCAAATAGCCGCCATTTTGCGGTAGGAAGAGCGCATCGCGTGAGCGGTTAAAGTTCTTACACAGAAAAAATATGGTGAAATTACAGGCAC